>NC_140352.1:19332719-19932719 GCF_963514085.1 Chelon labrosus
AAAACTTGAATAAAGATGAGTAGAGTAACATGTATCTTTCAAAGCCCAAAAACATGATTGACTCCAAAAGCTTTTTCACTGGTTCAATTTATGACCATCCGTATACTTTTAAAACCTCTAGGATGAAAAAAGCTGTATGCCACCCAAGCTTCGTTCTGTTTTCATCGTGATTACAATTTATAACCTGAAATGTTATCTCTCTACAATGCGTCCATACTGATTCACCTACTTAAAATCCCCTCAGGAAAATCACAGGATCGTTCATCTATGCAGAACCTTATTTCTGATAATACCACAGCCACATGGCATTTAATCTAAAGGCAATTAGCACCAATACAAGTGCGTAATGACAGGCACAAAGGTGACAATGTGACGTGCTTGTGCAACTCCTCTCAGCCTGGGCCAAATGGAGGCCAGCTCATTGTTCAGCCCGCTACAACCGCGTGTTTCCAGCAGGGTCATTGTCGGGGCCCACGGGGCCTCAGCGGTGAACGATGCTCTCCTTTCACGTGCAGGATTGATTGGAGATCAGACCAGTGTGGATTTCAGGGATCAGATTTGACAGCTCCACTTCACGGCCCATCAAGCATGGCCACCTGTAACATGGCTACACTGGCTGATCAAGGGGGCCTCATGTTAGAGCAAGACGCAAACTGATCTGCTGCAGTGGAGGCGCAGTGCTGGCATGACAACAATTGTGAAATGAGGATTAAAGAGATAAATTGAGGACAGTGAAATATTTAATTGAGTCTTAAAGTATGTTGAGAAACTGCTGATCTTCTTTCACGCCTACGAGAAGATTGAAATCTCTTTCATGCCTGCGTGATAACTAATTAGCTTCAGAAGCCAGCAGCTTATGGTAATGAAACCCAACATTTTAAAGGCGACTAATAAATTTAGACTGTAGATATTGTACTGATTATTAACTTGATACATCAAGTTAATTACTGAACTTTAAAGGTGAACTTTACTACCTTAGACTCAGACTTAGATTCTATTCACATTTTTTAAAGGCCATTGAATCTTTTGAAAGCTTCCATCAAAGCTAAGCTAAGCCAACAGTAGATGGTGATATGCTCCCAGTTTGGAGAAGCAGAGAGGAGTATTGTCATGGAGGCTAAGCAATGAACTGCTGTGGGTCAGTAGCCTAATGTGTTTTAGCCACCTCAAACAAACTTAAAAACATCAGCATACAATATATTCTGAATGTTATCACCACTTCATTTTCTGACAGGGAACTGAAGCCGTTATATTGCTCTATATCCTCTCTTCAAAGTCACCCGACTGGTCAGCTGATTTGTGTTCTGGTGTCACTTTGGGGTGCTTACGCATTAGTTTAAATACTACTTAACATGTCAAAAACAAAAACCATAGTCATACAGCGGTAACAGAGAGCACAAATTCCTGTGTTGTGCAAGATGAAATTACAGTTTTTGTCAATGGAGTCTGGTGGATTTTAAGGAAGCAATACAACAGCTTCAGTTTCTCTTTTGGCAACAAAGGGTATGTGACAGCGAGGCAAAGCAGTGATAATGGCACAAATACAGCATACAATTAGACTGACTGACCCCGTCCAGTTTATTGTCTGGCTTCGTTACTGGCACTCCTGACGTGGAGGCCTTCTCATTTAACTCAGCACAAAAAAAATAATACTTGCATCTTCCATAATATCAAATACTTCCCCAAAATCACTCAGTAACTTCTGTTTTATTACAAATTTGACTTTAAGCATTTCAATTTTTACGGTGAGGTTTATTTTGTAAAACATGGGACACCCCCAGAGGGCACTCTTGTATCTCAAACCTCAGCCGACAACTTTCAGCTTTGTGCACAAGTCTACTCACTCCCCCGTTAACTCAGTCGGCACCTGTTTGGAAATTAGGGGTTGAAGGACTGATTTTTTAAAGTCGACTAATATGTGGTGAAAGTCGAGTCGACGTCGACTAGTCGATGACGTCACACATAGACACAGTAGGCCCTACTAGTAATGCTTTGCAACAGTGAATGTCAATCAATACTGTGCGCTGCCGATATTAGCCAATATAAATAGACACTGTCAATAGCATTTGATAGCACAGCTTGTTGTATGACAGGATAATGTAGCCGGGATAAAAAAAAAAGTTGGAAAATCTCCGAAGCCTAGGTCTTTAGACAATGAAATTCACCAACAGATTGTTAATGTGCAGCTTCCTTCTCTCTGTTACCGCAGGTGAAGTTGTTAATTGACTGCGGTTGAGAGGATTTGGACCGTTCCTCTGCTAGCACTAGTGTTAGCAGATCCCAACTGCTGCAACAGAAGCCAGAGTTTAGAAACATTCCAAATGTCGTAAAGGTGTGCGTGTATAGTACTTCTGAAAATGGATGACAGCATCTTCAGGAATTCTTTTTTTTTGCACACCCATTTCATCATACAGTATATTACAAATGTTTATTCCCTTTGTGTGGCCATGTAAAACGACAGACTTCCCACACTATTAATGGCAGAGGAAAGAGCCTCAGGTTTTTTACCTACAGAAGACTAATGATGGCCAAAAATGGTCAGGCACATCAAACGAAAAGGAAAGGTTCTTCCAGAAAAAAAAATAAAAAATGCATTTCAGTCTCAAGTCATGTGATGAAAGTGATGAATTCCAGTTTCCCTTCCAGCGGTCGGAGGAAGTGCCTGTTTGAGACTGTTGAATAAATAACCAGGAAATCCAGTGTAGAGTTTGTACCACACCATCAATGAGGTAACTTTCGTGGAATATGTTGTCATGCACAATGAAACTATCAGATGATGATGACAATGGAAAATCCCTTGGTCACCCCGGGCCTCCTATATATATATAAGACAATAAGTGTCCTTTAAATCATGAATAGTGCTCCCTTGAGGTCAAAGACAGAGGCCATGAACATGCTGATTGGTGAGTAGTGAGGCGGTGCTTGTGAAATCCAGCTTTCTCATCACCCCCCCAGAGTCAGCAGGGACTCTGAAGGGGAAGACTCAAGACAAAACTGAGGATCCAGCAAGTAGTAACTGGTAGCGCAGCAGTTTTAAAGCAGCAGGGGATGCTTGGAGGAATAGATATACATGGTGCTGCTTTTACATCTACTAAAACTGCCACTAACTAATGCAGTTACTTTTGGCTTGGGCTTCAAATTACAGTGACTATTCTCAACTGGTGCAGCTATGTAGCCTGAGGGGTGGTGGCGGAGGAGCAAGAGGAAGGGGAGGGGGAGGAGGAGAGGCGGGGGGCATGCCTGTTTCTGCAGCGCAGAAGGGCTGCTGAGGAGAGAAAGCAAGGCTTTGTTCCGCTTCTCCCTACTGCTCATTCCGCTCGGCAGCGCGAGGGGACCGTAGTTGAAAGCCTCCATCGACATCTTGGTTTCTGTCTCTTTGCAGTTTTCGCCCTTCCCTTCTACATGGCCACCCTCGCCCGCAGCGCACCTCTGCCGGAGAGCGGCACACCTGTTGAGGCGCCGCAGTTTCAGGATATCGTGCAGAGGAGTCGCAGCCTGGTGCAGAAGATCCTGCTGTCCGTGACCGACACGCACAAGTCCTGCATTCACACAGAGGTGAGAGACGCGTTTGGAGCGTGGTGTGGCGCATAATTTCGTTCCGGATGTTTTTTATGCTGCTGCGTCATTGGCCCAAGTGTTGGCCCTTCATTAAAGGGCTCCTGAGCCTGAGTCAGCACTGTGGTTTGTCTATTTGGAGTAGACGGGCTGTGCAGCAGTCACGATGCGTTGTACGATATATTTGATATGTTATAAACAGAATATATACATCACCTATGGGAGATTATAGTTGTTATGGAACCAGGAGTTTGAGCAGTCCTCTATTATGAGTGGCTTTATTTCCACCACTGAAGTTGACAGTCCTTTGACTTTGAGTATATCCATTTATGAATACTTGTTAGTTTACATCATAATCTTTTATATAACAATCTTACATGCAAGGGAACACTCACAAGCATGTTGTCAGAGGACAAAAATTGTTTTAGAAAGAAAGCCCTCAGATGGCATTTTGCCATATTTCGTAATGGCAACCATAAAGCTTAAACCTATTAAGACCCCATGACAGATTTAGCTAGTTTGGACTTGGGCGATTGCATAACGGCCTCAGAACTGCCAACGAAAACATGAACTATCATTGAACTGCAATCAAAAACTGCAGAAAACAGTCCAAATAATCCACAGCTATTACATGCATTCATTTATGAGATTAAGATATGGAGAGGACTGTGTGAAATATGAATGCTTGGCTTTTACTTTTGATAGGGTTTTTTTTTACATAGGGATGTTTGTACTGTCTGAGCACCTTTGCTATTATATTTATTTATGGGGGTTGAGCATAAGTTTTCAAGTACATATGTAGTAAATGTGCACTGCCATCTATCTATAACATCTTTATCTCTTTGCCGTAGACTCTGCAACTCAATTCCTCAGAAAATGCGAAGCTTGCGACCATGGCGATTGTCATTGGCATCCCCTCTGCTCCTGTACTCAGCGTTGTGTCAGAAAACGTCACCTTGGTGAGCGTCATGCATTTGTGTCATGTTTGAATGCAACGAGTGGAAATAAACAGGCAAAATGACAATTCTGTTGGGTTTTCTTTTTCAATCAGGAAAGCAGCTTGAGGCGGATGCACGAGGGTCTGCTGCTGCACCGGAACTTACTGAGCTCCGTCTCTCGTCGGCTGGAAAACAAAGATAAAGTGACTGGGCTAATGGCTGACATCAGAGACCTCGCCCTTCAGATCACTAAGGTATCCAAGGCATTCTAAATCACGCTCTGCTCTGGCAAAAAGTGTATTATATTTTTGGCATTGTCGTGATTTTTGCTTTGTGCTTTGCAGATGCTAAAAATGGCCCAAGCAGAAGCTGTGGTGCAGCCCACCCCAGCTCTTCTGGATTTAAATCTGCAGGGAGAATACGAAGTTCAGGTGGCAGCACACTTGACTCTGGTGCAGCTTCAGTCCTTTGGGCAGGACATGGTCCGCTGCCTCAGGAGTCTGGAACGGAGCAACGAAGAGGAGACAGAGAGCTGATGGATAGGTGCCACACACTGGCTCATGTCCAAAATGTATCCCATATTTTATTATGGTATTAATTTATTGATCTGTTTAAAGATTATTTATTGTATCTATTTCTATTTATATATTTATTTACGAGATTTAAATATTATTTATTTTTTATAACACAGGTTTTCATCCTTCAGCCAAAGACAACCTGTGTTTTAGCATTATTTATATGACAATGATTGTTGCATGACTGAAACTTACCAGTGACATCTGTGATCTTTACTCATCCATTAACACTCATTTTAAAAGGAGGTGTAGGCAAGTTAGGATTATGAATTCTATCAAATAAATTAAATTCTTATTTTTGTATGACTCTTAAGACTCACTGTACATGCTTTTATTTTATGATCGTCCCAATAAAATTTTGCTGAAAAGGTTATTGTTCCTCTGTCAGTGACCCCACACAGTGACACAATAGGCAGGTAGCTTACGTTGACACATGCTGTCTCACCAATGACACTGCGCTCAAAATTCCACTGAAGCTCTTAATGTAATAGAGAAGTGCAACTAAAAGTGAAATAGAAGCTTCGGTGTCATTACTTTTGTCACTCCGCCAGACAGATTTCCTCAAGGAAGTGTTGCAATTTGCGGATGACTGACTCCGTCACTCTGAGGTGGTCATCCATGTGACAGCCTCGCTTGCATGTGATCATTCTGAATCAGGGACTGTGATGGCAGTGGTCAGATGTCACAGTACTGTAACTTCCAAAAGCGTACATGACCATAATGTGATGTGGTGAATAGAAAAAGAGGATGTTCATTTTGAATTTTATTTAAATGGTTTCATGCAATACTTAAAAGTGTGAAAAGGAATATATAAAAACAGTAGCAAAGCAGTACTATGACTCTGTAAACACTGAGTCATGGGTATAAACATATTTTTTTTTCCAGACAAATGACTAGTATTGTTTTGATCTATCTGCTGAATAGTAACCCAGCAACAGTTTGGTGCTGTAGTAAAATTAAACCCAGGGTTTACAGGGCAGAGATAGCTTTGGCGGCGACTCTCCTCCCAAGCGGCAGAGTTAGGTCAGTGATAGCCAGGACCACTTTAGGTTTGGCCAGAGCAGGCAGCTTCACCAGCTCAGAAACCTAGATGCACAAAAAGACAAATGATTTTCAGATATGTTGTGTGTATATGTGTGAAGAAACAGTTTGTGGGTATTGCGTTGCTCAAAGTCTAGTTTTTTTATCAGTACTGTGAATAAACATTGTTTTGGCTAAAGATGAACAAAGGTCAGGTTAAAAAGATGGGGAAAAAAATAGAATTTTCTAAGTCTAAGGAGAGAAAGCTAAAAATATGTATACCAGCATTTTTGGCAAAAAAACCCAAAACAAACTCAAAAGCACCTAATTGGCCACAAGTTGTAAAAGTAAAAGTTGTTCTTAAAAAAAAAAAAATATTATTAGATTATTAAAGGGGAACTACTGTTTTTTACAACCTGGACCTTATTTCTGGCATAAAATACGATTGCTTACTCACCCATACAACTTTGGTGTCATTTGTAGTTTTTCGGGAGATATTTACATCTGCATATATCCATGTAGTGGGAGTGACTGGGGCACCACAATGCAGCCTCTAAATAATGCATTATCTTCCACGAAACTTGTTCTTTTCACCAATAGTTTGTTATGATACACTAATGCTATTCCCCGTTAAGTCCAGAGTTAGCTGTTATCTATTCGCAGACGTGCAGCGGTTTGTTGTTCTTTGGCCAGCTGTTCCTCTCTCTGCCTCCGCATCCTCCTTTCAACGAGCTCCTCATCTGTATACTCTGGCTCAAAACGCTAAGGACGTCCATCATAAACAAAGTCGTCATCCACAATCTCAGAATCAGAAAAATATTCAGCCATGTTGCAAAAAAATAGCAGTAGCAAATTACAGGTAAACAAGCTGCGCAGGGTGCGCACGGCGCATCATCCAGGTCAGAAGTTAGCAGGTCAATCTACAAACCCCGGATAATGATAACAGGTAACTCTGGACTCAACAGGGAATAGCACTAGAGTATCATAACAAAATATTGGTGAAATTAATGAGTTTCACTGCAAATAATGTGTTATTTAGAGGCTGCATTTCGGTGGAACCCAGAGAAAACCCACGTAGACACAGGGAGAACATGCAAACTCCACACAGAAAGGCCAGCCAGCCCATGGATTCGAACCCGGGACCTTCTCGCTGTGAGGCATCAGTGCTAACCACCTTGCATGATTCAAAGGCATGTACAGGAACCGTTACACTCCTAGTGCATGAGTGTATTGAACAAAAAACACGTCATGGTTCTTCCCAGAACACGCAATGAAGAGTCTTTAAACAATCCCCAAATGTTTGATAGATCATCTGTAAAGAATGTTCAGTGTCTCATGTTTTCTTGACCTGACGTGAATACACACAGCATCCATCCTTCAATCATGAGTCCTGCATTCTCTCACTCTTACATGTAGCTTTTTCACTCTTAACCACAACAATTTATAAAAACCAACACTGAATTTGAGGCAGTCTCCCAAACCCTTCCCAGTAATGTCTGATGTAACCGCTACTCCTCTTTTATCTACACCTGTCTGGCTGGCCTCCCCTCTTAGCTTGTTCTCCTCCCAGCTCATAACTCACCATCGTAAAAGGCATGAACTGCAGGATGTTCCCACGACTTCCCTGCTCCAGGCAATCGACACATTCCTCCAAAAAACTCTGCACAAACTGTGTGTGAGGGCCGGCCATCTTGGAGCTCAAGATAGAGGAAATGAGGAGGAAGAGATTGGCTGTGGAGAAGAGAGCAGATGGTATATATTATCCTATCAGTTGAATAATACAGTATATCATATGTTTATGACATCTTTCTAAGCCAGAGTCTAATAAATAAAATAAACACCTCTTTTCAACATACGTTTTAATTAAATGTCACCAAATATTTAAGTTGTTGGAAGGGTTTGTCAAATCCTCAAAATGACAAAAGAAACTTTTCAAGCCATTTGGATGACTAATCACATTAATTAAATTTAAAAACACTTGAACAATAATCAAGTAAATAGATGTGAGACTTGATTAAAACATATATTTTGATGAACTTTAACAATAAAAACTGCAGGAAAAATAAATTTTTATAAATGGATACATCGATATCTTTGATATGTGGAAGTCTCGTTTCCATGGTGTAGCAACAACAGCAACTAAACATATCCGGTAACTGCTGATCAGTCATTTACAATTCTTGTTCAGCGGTATCACTTATGTTCCATGTTGCTGATGGGTTTCCTGAAATTAACTCGTAATCCTAGAGACATACTTACTTTTGCACTTCGTATGAGTAAAATTGCCTCATCTTCCTGAATAAACAAAATAAAAACTATAAAGTTTTTCTTTCTTTTGTTTAATCTGGTTATCTTTGTTTACTTTCAGGCCTTGAGGGGAAATCTGCAGATTTTCTTGTATTATTTTTTGTGCAGAAAATTCTGAGGGTTGATAATATTTCTAAGTGGCACTATTATATTTGCAGAAAAACACCATTACAAGCAAAAAATTAGTGTGCCTTATATCAATAAAGACAGAGCAATAAAGTGTCTGGGAAACAATTCCTTGCTTCAGATACAGAAAAATGGCTAAAAACAGCTATGTGATGAGATGGTAAATAAGAGTAAGGAAATGTACACAAGTGTTTTTTCATAAAATATGTCACCTGTGCTAAGGTGGAATGTGGATAAATTAGAAAGCTAGCTAAGTAGCTTAGCTGGTAGGATGCAAAAATAATCTTTTGGCATAATGAAATGTGAAACTAGCTACAGGCGTTTTGTTAGTGTTTCGACCCTTGGCAGCATATTGTGTCACTACACTCTACTGTGTCTCTAGTTGTGCCCAATTGAATAATAATGAGACAAATTTTGGATGATGATGCTAGACCAAAATGAATGGTGTTGGGGCACTACTGAACACCCAAAAACATTCAGTGTCCTTTAGCATGGAATGAGGAAGGAAGCACAACCTTTTTTTCCACAAGATAATTTGTGTTTTGCTTATGCTATCTAACAGGAAGTTAAATGGCAAAAATCTGTCAAGGCATAGCAAATTATTAGGAATGAAATAATTTATTTCTGGAGGCCTGTATGGAAATTATTCATCATTCTGATTATTCTTAAATATGTTAGCTGTCAATGTGTCATATTTATTCATAAAGAAGGCAGCAGGAGAGTAGGCAGATGTTGCCAAAGGTCAAAAGGACAGTGTGTGTCTCACCCAGGACTCGGTTGAGTGGCTCCTTCATGTTGACAGCGTGGAGCTGGGATGCAGAAAGGGAACTGCTCATAGATCTGTCTCCTACAGGGTAACATGTGACAAGAGGAACAGTGCATGAATTGATGAAGTTTGTTTTGCATTGTATTTATAGTTTTTTTTTAAAAAACGAAACACAAAACAACTGACAGAATGTCAACAGGGAAGTTCCATTAAAGGGGACCTACCGCTTTTTACAACCTGGACCTTATTTCTGGCATAAAATACTCACCCATATAACTTTGGTGTAATTTGGAGTCATTCAGACGATATTTAGATCCGCGTATATCCATATAATGGGAGTGACTGGGGCACCAAAACCTCTAAATAACGCATTACCTGCCGCGGATTCAACGGGAAATAGCACTAGCGTATCATAACAAAATAGTGGTGAAAAGAAAAAGTTTGGTGGAAGATAGTGCATTATTTAGAGGCTGCGTTTCGGTGCTCCGATCACTCCCAGTATGGATATACGTGGCGCTCCGCTGGAACTATATATCTTCCGCAGGGACTCCAAATGACACCAAAGCTATATGGGTGAGTAAACAATCGTATTTTATGCCAGAAATAAGGTCCAGGTTGTAAAAAACGGTAGTTCCCCCTTAAGTGCTGCATTAGTGATTAACAAAATGCTTTCTTGAACAGAGGTTAAAAGAAGTCAAAGAGACTTCCTCCCTTCAACAACCACTGGATTGCATAACATTCATTTGTTCCTAAAATAACTTTAAATAAACCACAGTTTAGCTGCAAAAGACAGATTGTATTAGTCATATAGTTAAAGCAGTTTTTCATTATACCTAAAGGGTAAATAAACACCTACCTACTAAAAACTAAGGATATTCCAGCCATGTTAGAGCCGTGTTAATAAAGACGGAAATTCATTTAGGTGAAATAGGTCAACGGTTTCTGCTTTCTTACTTTCAATTTCATATTTAATAGCCCTCATTCTACAGCTGTCATCTTTTTTTCCTAAGTCATGCAACACCCTCATCTTTCACATCTTATCAGGGGATTGCGCTTTACTGTGATGAAAACTGAAAAAGTGAAAATTCCCAGAGCTGATGGTCTGAATGATCATTACATCCGTCATGTGGATAGAAGGATGAAAATAGAACAGGGAATAATGCAGCAGTGCTGTTACTCTCAGTTGTGTTCCTTACTACTGAATTCTTAAAAGCAGAATTGTCACTTTAGACTCTAGTTTGAACATGCTGACAGGCAAGAAGCTCAACAGTTAAAACTACTGAGAAAAAGGTCAGATTCTAGAGCCAAGCATATTAATGCCTTTCTGATTGAGATAAAGCGCTTACAAGAAGTAACCTGCTGGTATTTGCATAATCCCCAACTCAGGCCGACAGATAAATGTGTGAAAGATCACAGACTTCATGATTCATACAAACTGACCTGGACTGGAAAGGGCCACAGGCTCATCCTCATTGGAACTGAGCAGTCGCATGAGTTTAGATGGTTGAGTGTCATCCAAGGGAAAGAGGCTGTTGTAGTCCTGTTGCCAATAACATGCGTACACTGTTTTAGGATTTTTTTTCTATTATTGTGCATTTTAAGTGCCAGTATCAATAACAAGAAATTATACTTTGAAGGTAACATTGGATGCTCATTTCCACAAGTTGATATGTTTCTTTCATGACTTGAATCTGTTACATGTTTTTGTTAAAATATCTTAATCACTGTGTTGCCCTTTTCACAGCGAGCCGTTTTGGTGCCATCCCCCTCTTTTTTGACAATGACCTCCTGTTACCCTGTCCCTTTTGTTTTCTTTTGCCTTGACAACCGTTCAGCGTATCTGTAGAGTGTGGCAGTGTGGTGCTCTGAAGCCACATGAGTCTTTTTTTTTTTTTTGCTAGCCCGCCAGGTAGTGAACAGCGGCTAACTCGAGGATGAAATGAACGTGATGTTTAATTTAGTATTAGTATATTTTATGCTCTGTGGTACAGTTAATGGTCATAATAACCAGATTTTCGCGTAAATGTACTCCAAGTAAAGCCACTTTGCTCTTTGAGATTTGTTGTAAAGATGTTTATGAGCCTTTATGAGCACAGAGCAGCTTACATGCCAGGACCACTTCATTTTTGATGTGTATCCGATACTTGCTAAAATGTGGCTTCGCTTTGACATTGTTGTTGCTACCTTTGTACACAGAAAGAAAGGGCGGTCTGTAGGGACAGGGCTCAGGGGTGGGTCTCATGTTCAGAACAAATGATTTAAATGATCGATTTTTGAATGCCTCACTGAATGAATGAATGTTCACCCCCAGACCATCATAACTAACTGTCTGCTTGGATTTTTGTCAGCTTTTTTGAGCTGGCAGACATGCCACACACCCTACTAAATGTAGACAATTGTGAGAATTGCATCCAATGTCCCCATTAAAATGTCAGTTTGTCATTGTGAAAATATATAATTTAATTGAAATGATTTTAAGGTTCCTTTTTTAAATAGCATACAGTGCATCCAGAAAGTATTCACAGCGCTTCACTTTATCCACATTTTGTTATGAAACAGCCTTATTCCACTTGGCACACCTACCTTTGGGCAGTTTTGCTCATTCCTCTTTGCAGCACCTCTCAAGCTGCTACAGGTTGGATGGGAACAATCGGTGCACAGCCATTTTCAGATCTCTCCAGAGATGTTCAACCAGATTCAAGACTAGACTGGGCTATGGCTGCGCAACTCAAGGACATTCACCGAGTTGTCCTGAAGCCATTTCTTTAATATCTTGGCTGTGAGCTTAGGGTCGTTGTCCTGTTGAAAGATGAATCGTCGCCCAGTCTGAGGTCAAGAGCGCTTTGGAGCAGGTTTTCATCCAGGATATCTCTGTACATTGCTGCATTCATCTTTCCCTGTATCCTGACTTGTGTCCCAGTTCCTGAGCTTAAAAACACCCCCACAGCATGATGCTGCCACCACCGTGCTTCACTGTAGGGATGGTATTGGCCTGGTGATGAGCGGTGCCCGGTTTTCTCCAAAAATGACGCCTGGTATTCAGGCCAAAGAGTTCAAACTTTGTCTCATCAGACCAGAGAATTTTGTTTCTCATGGTCTGAGAGTCCTTCAGGTGCCTTTTGGCAAACTCCAGGCAGGCTGCTATGTGCCTTTTACTAAGGAGTGGCTTCCATCTGGCCACTCTACCATAAAGGCCTGATTGGTGGATTGCTGCAGAGACGGGGTTGTCCTTCTGGAAGGTTCTCCTCTCTCCATAGAGGAATGCTGGAGCTCTGACAGAGTGACCATCGGGTTCTTGGTCACCTCCCTGAATAGGGCCCTTCTCCCCTGATCACTCAGTTTGGACTGCCAGCTCCAGGAAGAGTTCATGGTGGTTCCATCACAAGGATGATCAGTGGAAACAGGATGCACCTGAGCTTAATTTTGAGCTTCATGGCAAAGGCTTTGAAAACCTATGTATATGTGACTTCTTAGTTTTTTATTTTTAATAAATTTGCAAAAATCTCAAAAAAATGTCTTCACGTTGTCATTATAGGGTGTTGTGATCAGAATTTTGAAGAAAAAAATTAATTTAACCCATTTCGGAATAAGGCTGTGACAAAACAAAATATGGAAAATGTGTGTATACTTTCCTCTACATGTAGGAGAGGCCTCATGACGGTTTTACCTCAATATCCTCCCTCTGTCTTTTCCGCTGACGAGCTGAAAAGGAGCCTTTGTGGTGAGATGAGTAAGAGCTGAGGGCACACCATACAGCCAACCTGAGGCATCATTAGTAGAGGAACCGTTAACACCACATGAAAAACTAACAAACATTACTGCTGCCATCTCAGTCAAGGTATTAAGGTATCATTCTTACTTGGCCAGTGCCTTTCCAGGTGGGTCCGCCAGGCTGTGCCAGTGGGCTGAGTCTGTGAGCAGGTTGGGCAATATGGTACCCAGCAGTGTAAGGGTGATCTGTTGAGTGTCCAAGCAGAAGATGCTGTAGAGTAACTCTACCACCCGATTGGCCCACTCCTGCCGTGTCTCCTTCAGCAGCTCCTGAAATAAAATATAGTGATCCGTTTATCAAGTAGTATGAATGTTGGCCATATTCCTGTTAAGGTCTCTTTGAAGCATGTGAACAGAGTCATAACTGACTGAACGTCTTTGGATTTTTGATCGTTGTTGCACAAAGCAAGACATTTGTGGATTTCACTTTTAAGTATATTGTGGTGAGCATTTTGTTGACTCGTTAATCAAGAATCAGCTGTGGACTTAAATTACAAAACGTATTCTCGACATTGATGAATGTTTGATCTTGATCTGCACTTCATACCTTGACTAAATTGTTAGTGAACCAAAAGACCCCTCCCATGTTGAGAAGGCTCTCAAACAGATGCAGAGCTCGGCTGTCCACCCAGCCTTTGCGCAGCACTGCCTGGAACTGCTGACTGAGGGCCGTATGTATGGGTTCTTTGGCCGGCAGCAGGTTGCGGTAGGGGATGGGCTCCTGGCCTTCCATTGGAGGGCGCAGAGTCGCAGCGGTTTGTTGAAAGACGTCGGCACACATGTGCTCCATGATGGAACTCATAATGATCACACTAGTGAGATTGTGGAGGGGAGAGAACTGTTAATTCAAACAAAACTAAGACTGTGAAGAAGACTGCTTCAAATGTAGTGAAAGTGCCTCAGAAGGTGGTGAAGCTTAAGGGCGTGTTTCTTTAGTTTGTACCGTTCATTGTAAAACTGCAATGTGTTCTCCCCATACAGTGGGGTCACAAGTTGTCGGATCATGGTCTGGGGCTTCTCCCTCTCATCCCTTCCCAGCATCCTAACATGGGCCACCAGCCACGCCACTGCACAGATGGCCATGCTGCACACCTTCCCCTTGATGTTGTCAGTGATCTTCTACACTCAAGAAAGAACAGAAACCAGAAAGAGGAAACAAGGAAGGATGTGATTAAAATAAAAAGAGAGAGGATTCTTACTAAAATGGCATTCTTCCTTCCGTACTGCGCGATATAAAAACTTGAGTGGAATAAAGAAGAAATGATGGGTCGGGAATATCTAAGACGTCACTGCTGTTGCAAGCTTTTACTTTTTCCACAGAATACGTCGTACTCAGTTGAGAAATGAGTCAAACTTATACTAAGAAATAATCTGTTTATACTTAGAGCAGTTGCGGTTAATGTTGATTGTATGAGCCACTGACCGTCAGGAAACCTCGTAAGAATATTTTTCAGTTACAGGAATTCAAAAAGTTTGACAGACCTGCACTGCCTCCACGGAAAGCACTCCATTTTCCCACGCATTCAGAACTTCCAAGATGGCTGCTGGAGTGCTGAGGCAGATTTCATGCCATTTCACTTGACTGCCAAACACAGATAAAAGTCAGAGGAAAATCCAGCCTGTAAGCATTGCTGGCCACATTTTGATTTCATAAAGAAAATCGAGATAATACAATAAAATACATTTAGATTTGCATTAGATTTAAATATAGTTCCCCCGATTGCAGCTTACACTAGCTTCATCTCCGAGGAATTGTTCAGCAGGGTTACCAGGCTCTCCACTTTTCCAGGCTCAGGTCTGAAGCAAGGGTGGTCTGGGTTTAGAGTCTTGCCCTCTTCAGGCATACATGTCTGCAGCCACGTTTCAAAGAAGGGTGTCTCCCCTGAAGGGCTGGGGTCTGACAGGATGACCTAGAAAGTAGACACATGGAGCAGAAGTACCGAAGGAATTACATCACGCATAACTGAGGAAGAATGATGAATATGAATAATCTACAATATTCTGTTCAGCAAGCAGAGAAATTCTGCAGAAAATGTTAGGTCAGTTCCACACAGCCCTCTCTAGACATCAAGCCACACATTATACTGTGGCCTGGAGACAAGCTTGAAGTGCAAAGGACTAACCCCAGAACCGTACGTCTGCACCACATGGCAGAGCATGAGGAAGGAGATGTCAAAGAGTAAGGCCCGTACTGATGCAGATTTGGCTGAGAAAAAGGAAGGAAGGAAACATTTTCAATGTCAGTATCTTATTCAATAAGCAGTATGTCAATGAGAGAAATTCCCACATCGGAACATGTCACTCTTGTATTTGTACTCACATCCTTCACCACTGATGTGCTTGGGAAACTCATTAAGCCTAGAACAAAAGGAAAAAAAATAACATTACGTAATATGAGACATCTCAAAATGCAATTCCTACGCAAACTGGACTTTTTTAGACTGCAATCTACCAGTAGCCCCTTTCACACAAGCAGAGAGTAGGTATCCATCTCTAGTACATTTAACACTGATTCTACAACTTGTTCTTATTATCATGTGAACTATCATACAAGTGTCTTTTTTCTCTTGTAAGAGTTCTTCAATTTCAGTGGATGTGTTAACATTGCCATTGAGAGTCCCGGTTATGAATTGGTTGTCCCATATCCCGATTTTGTGTTGTAAACATTATATGCCAATTTCAGAAACCTAGCTAAGTCACTATCCTGGTTCAGACATAGTTATGTTAGGTAGAGTATCAGGTTACTGTTGCATGTATACATCCCATCAAGTTCTACTGCTGACCAGCTGCACCTGAACAGATTCCTAAATATAATTGGTATTTTACAAGGGAAACCTTAAAATATTGACCTATTCGTGTCTGTAGTAACTGGCTATAAATGGTAAATGGCCTTGCTTTTATATAGCGCTTTTCTACCTATTGGTACTCAAAGCGCTTTACAGTCACAGACACATCTACCCATTTGCTCACACAAGCACTCACACACCAGTGCCAGCGCCTGTAGAGCAACTGGGGGTTCAGTGACTTGCTCAAGGACACTTCGGCATGTGGCACAGTCTGGGGATCGAACCGCTAACCCTCTGGTTCGTGGACAACCCGCTCTACCTACTGAGCCACAGCCACCCCAATATAAGACCACAGTTTTCCAAGAAACTCAGGTCTTGGTGTAAAAGAAATATTACTATGTTTACTGGGATCTGCTAGAAGCTGAACGTCCAAGTGGTCTTTATTGGCGGTTTGTGTTGTAAGCATTAAAGGTCCCTGTGGAGCACGCCACAATCGATAACCATTACTTATCATGTATACAGGGACGCGAGTTCCATGTAAATGCCGTAAATTAAGTTTAATCAAGACAGGGCAAGGCTACATACCAGGGGTAATGGTGCCCATGTAAACACAATCAAAGGGAATTTTCCTGATTAGATAAAGGCTCATTAAAACGGGACTTTTGATTCCATTTACAAATCGAGTTTGCATTTACTCACTTGATGAACTTCCGGGCAAAGGACTTGAGCTTCCCTGTGGCAGCTGCTGCAGCCAGGAGCAGATCCAGGCTCTTCCCTGACAACATGTGGCCAAGGACCCCGAGAAGCCCCTCAGGGGATTTAGAGTGATCTGCATCTACTGTCTACAAGAAAATGAACAAGGAGAGAAGAGTTATGTTTATTTATCCTTTATCTCAAGGCATATTCATAATTTGATTTTCTTATTGTTTCATCTAAGATGTAATATATTTGGTTCATTTTATGCTTCATAGGTTTTAATTTACTTATTTTTACTGTATGATATAAATTCTCTTCCTTCTTTCTAAACCTTCTTGGGCATTTTGTACTGCCAACCCTACTCAGTAATATACTTAAAATGTTCTGTACAGGTCAGATCAAGTTACCTTGAGTATATTGGTGACGGTGGGCTCAGCTCTCAGGATGAGACCTGGGTTAGGCTGGATGTTAGCATTTTCTGCTGTCTTTAGCCTTGGGGCAAACTCCCTGTCCTCGGTCCTGAATCAAAGGTGCAAGGGGGGAGGGAAGGACAAGGAAGGGGGGCAGAGAGGGGGACGGGGCGGAGGTAGTGGGGGATATGGAGTGCATGGTACTGTGTGAATGCGGTGAATAAAATAATCCATTCTCATTTTAAACAGTCAAAAAAAAAAGAAAAAAAAAAAAGACAAGAGCAAGGGTTTCTGTTGCTGTGACATCCTGAAACGTCCTGCATCATATGTGTTCATAGACAGCATACCGTTTTGATGTGAGGCTGGCCGTATTTGTGTCTGAAAGCAGACCAAGCTTATTGCACTCCTGTAGGAGCATTCCGAGGCAGTCACAACTGTGGAAAGAAACACAAGAAAAATGGTAACGACAGATTAGCATCTCTATGCAAAGCGGGAAAGATGGTTGGAATGAGATGTTCGAGCCCTTACTTGCATCTCTGATCTGCTTTGTCCAGCAATGGCGTGAGCTTGAGCAAGTACTGAAATGCAACATTCACATCCTCCATAAAATCCTGGAAAAGACATTTGCCTTGTTTAAATGTTAAATACATTACATTTTAAATTACTAAATGAGTCAATTAGTTTACCTGTCCTTTGTCACTCTGAGGATATTTCTTTAGTCGGAGTAAAACTTGTGGGATCTGAGATAAAGAAACAAGAATGAGACTGTACTTTATACCACTAAATTAACTACTGTTCTAAAGTATTAATTCAAAAAACAAAGAGTACATGACAGTTGCCATACAATGCGCTGTTCACTTTTTCAGTTTATGTTTACATATCAGTTCATTGTTTACATTCTCAAAAATACTGAAGACAAAGAAAGGCAGATGAAAATAAGTATAGCTCTTACCTTGAGGAAAGTGAAGGCAGTCCATTTAAGCTCCTCTGTGCCCTCTGGTGACTCAATGAGGCCAGTGAAGCAAGCCTTCCATATCTCCAGGACAAAAAGAGGAGCAGGGATTCGCTGAAAAAGAGGGAAAGATTGGGGAAGAGGGGAAAAGATAATTAGTTGACTACTGCTTAAAATATATATATATATATATATATATATATATATATATATATAGTATAGAGAAGTATGCATTTAAAATAAGAAAGCATTTAATAAAAGATGCACGCTAAATGTTGCGGTTTAGCGTGCATCTCTGTCCATCAAATTCAATCTCCTAATTAAAGCAGCATTAGGAAAAATTTCATTTAAAGATAAAGTTATTTTATCATGACATTTGAGTCATTCCTGATGTCTTGGAAGTCAAAGACAAAAGCAAAATGTTTTCCTTAAAAGGGAAAAATAAAAACTCTGTCCGGAGAATTTGGACCTTTCACAAGCTCACACTTTTAGTCCAGAGTTTCCAAGACACTGTCATTACAGTTGTAACTTATTTACTGTATCAATCGGTCTGGCTTACTTTATGCTGTTCTTTAGTTAAATTATTTGCCTGGCAGATGTTGGCCTTCATTAGCTAATGAAGTAGCAGGAAAGTGGAGTTGCTGGGTGCAAAAACACATGACCGCCTCTATGAATTTAATCTACCAGACTAAAGGTTGTCTGCGGTAGATTTCATAACGCTTTTTTTTTTTTTCTGCAAGATACCTGCATTCTCTTGATCATCATCAGCTGCTCCACCAATGGCTGTGTCTCCCCTGTCAAATTCATGGTCCCTTCCAGCATGATGAAGGCATGGACTGATGGGAAGGAGGCATGGAGTAGAGGGTCACACTGTTCGGACAGCATCAGAGGAATACTTGGGAAAGACAAGAAGAAGAAAAGTTAGCACAAGGAAGATGTGACTGTCATGTAAAAGCTTAGCAGTGTCACGGCAAACTTCGTTAACTCTGTGTCATTAAGGACATTTCACCTTTTCACTAGTGACAAGGTCTCCTCTAATTTGGTGCTCAGCGTCTGGTTTGGTACGCTGCCAAGACCATCGGTCACTTTAAGCACTGCTTGCTCGACATTGCTCCAGGAACCTGTGGAGGAAGAGCAGCCGAAACACTGACACTGTTAAGGCGGAAAAGCTAAAGCTAAAGCAGCATTCTTCTAACACACCTGCTGACCTCCAAATCTTCTCACAAAATGCCAAAAGGTGTCTTAAAACCCAGAAAGAAAATCAAAATTCAGGCAAACATCTGACTACAAAAATACTACCTGGATTGTATTTACATTACTGTCACTATTATCGGTGTCCAGTAGTTTTTGATACTGTGCTCATACACTTGCACTTGTAAAACAGCTCTGATACAACTGCACCCAATACCACTGTAGGGAAATGTACATTCCTCTTCTCCGGGGATACAATACGTGAACCAATGCTAGGTGCACAAGTAAGTGACAGAAATAGGTGGTGGTAATGAATATGCTGGCTGGTTTGCCAACAGCCAAGAGGCTGATAATGACGGTGCTAATGCTCAGAGACGTGTTGCAGCTGTGGTGGCAGTCGGATGTAAAACAATAAGAAACTTTGGAAATGTTCTGCCATGACATTCTCTGGCCAGTTGCAGCTCAACTTACCAATAAAAAGGACCCCAGCAAGATGTGCTGCCTTGCTGGGAAGCATGTGGCATGATGCTGCAGTCTTAGATCGAGCAGAATCCGACTCTGGGACATGTTTGAGTCTAAAATTTGAGATCCCCACTGGATAGGCACACGTCTGGAGAAGACTCAAGACTTACTTAAACTAAACCATTTGTGCTTGGTCATAAAGTGGTATTGGGTCGTGCCAAGTTCACAGCAGTTTCAGCTGAGGAAAACCACCATCATTAAATATACATACATACCAACATCTCATTATTAAATAGATATACTGTTTCAGCTATAATGGATTGTGACCAACCCTATGTATACACAGACACACACACAAAGACAACAATTCACCTTGGTCCTCCAGCCGTGCAATGTGTACCAGAGCTCTGTTCTTGGTGCTGCTCATCAGAGTGTGTAGCTTCTCCTGGCAGGCCCTAAGACTGGCCTCCGTGCTGGCTGATGGACCCATTTCTCTCAGTTTCTCACAGTACCACGCACAACCCTGCAGTAGCCACACCACCACTCCCAGCAGAGCTCGGCACAGCCCAATGCATTCCTCTGCTTTCCCATGACAGCTGAGTGGGAAAGAGAAGAAAAGAAGTGAGTCGAAGATATTTACAATGTAAGCACGCCACAGGTATGGCGTCCTCACATTCAGTCTCAGTGATGAGATGTTTCAGTCTCAGTGATGTTTAGCAAGATATACATTTTCGCAATACAGTATATTTCCTTCACACCTTCTCGAATCATGTTGACTCTTGTTGACATGGTGTTATATAAAATTTCGGAGAAAATGTCGCATCTATTATTATATTAGAAGAAATTCTTAATTCACATATAGAGTAGATAAATCATTAACACTGATGCAGATATGTGTTAGATATGACACATCTAACAGGACTACACATTTTCCACACTAAGGGTGGCAACACAGGCAAAACCAGGCATACCTGAGACGATGGCAGAACATGTCCATAATCTCCAACAATGACTTGACACACAGCTCACGGGAAAAGTCATCAAACTATTAAAAGAGAGACATATTTGTGAAGGCCTTGCACATCTTAGACAACAAAATCATGCTGTTGCAAGTGTTACCTAACATAAGATTACCTTAGTTAAAGCTGTGAGCACACTGGAATAAGAGACCATCTGAGGAGAAGCAGGATAATATTCACAACCTTGCAAAATAAAAGATATTTTATATTCAGCTACAACCTCTTTCCTTTTGCCTCACCTGTGAACTTATAGCATATTTGAGGTAAGACAAAATGAGTGGATTGGGAGAGGGACCAATCATCGCCTGCTCCATCAGGGCCTCTGGAAAACACAGAGAGCATTTAGAGCCACAGCAGAAACGACAATAAATTGGGTGGAGTTTTGTCAAAGCATGATCATGAACCTGCAAGGTTAAGGTAATCCCATGTTGCTCCCTTTGGGAAGTTTTTCTTAATGTTGATAGCCCACTGGTAGTCACTCCAGCGTTCCTTCCACGCCTGCAGAATGGCTTGCTTTAAATTGACCACCTTCATCCTGCTAGGAACGAACACACTCCTATAAAAACATAGTCAAGTGTAAAGCTATTTTTCGGTATGCCATATGCTGAATATATCTTATTTTTACGTTAAGTATTAGCTCACTTTTCTTAGCTGTTTTTAGCCGTTAGCGAGCTAGCGATGTCATTTATTAGTTAATAAATTAGTTAAAATTATCTCGTCTTGCCGCGTACAAAGCCGCACAATTGTCACGGTAAATGAGACGAAATCAAGTGTAACTTTTGTGATTAAGTGCGACTCTTACCCGACGATTTTAGTTTCTCAAAGCGTCATATGCGTTTGTATTTAGACCCCTAGCTTCACAATACAAGGGACGGCATTTTTCCTGTGAAAGACGTAAGCGTTCATTGGTCAATCCTCAGTGTTCTTTCCGCTGATTGGTTGAAGAGAGAAGGAAGCAATGCCAGCACAGTAGCACAAGATGGCGCACTGTACAAAGCTAAATGGAGGAAGGAAAGCAGCAAAATGAACCTGCATTACACCAGGCGGACTGCTTTAAAACAGCACAACAAAGCTACCAAAAACACAAAACGATTTTCTTTTTTTTTTCTTTTAATCAGAAAATACCAATAATAAACTGAAGCCAAACATTTGTTTTACCGTATTGTCACGTGTAATCGTGTTGTGTTTGTAGTTTTTTGACAAGCTAGCTAAAGTTACCTTGAAAAAGACAACACTCTACTCAGGTTCGTTTAACAACTCAGCTTAATTTGTTTTTGACTAATTATCTAGTCCATGTCATACAGTTAAACCTTTTGTTGCTTTATGTAACCACCTCATTCAGCTGTGTGATTCACTGCCCTCCTGCAGTTTCATCTTTTTATGTGTCAATCCAGATCTTTTTCTGCAGGGTTTTGTCTGTTAAATCACACCTTTGAGTTAGAAAAAAATGACAATGTTCGTTTCGGATACAATGAAAAAGAGATTTGCATCCATGATAGAAACAAAATTTCAAGGGGTAAGAGGAGCTAAGTACAATTAAAGTTTAGGGGTGGCTTCTTAACTTTAAGATTGAAAAAAAGTCCCTAGAAGCCATATTTAGGCAAAAACTGTTTCTAATAAAAAAACATTCTACCAAAGCATGATCTGCTGAGTTATTCTAACATCTCATTTTCACTTTTCCACTCAGCTCTTCATGTTAAAAGGGATATTGTTCTCCATATCAAAACAACCCAACTACTCTGCAAGTGAAGACGCTGTGTTAAGTCTGAGACAACAAAGACCTTCATTCTGCTTGACACAGGAGACGGTGTCCTGGCTGGAGCCGTGTCTGCGTCCTGGGACAGAGCGCTGCCAGCCAGCGGGAGATGATCCATGCGTCCTGGCATGGTCTAGGTAAGGCGAGGTTGTGAAGTGGGTATGTGCGTGTGTGTGAAGGAGTATTTGGGGAGGAGGATCTTACCCCTCTTGTCTTCCACTGAGAGCTGCATTAGCGAAGGGTGCTGACAGATTTGAGTCTTGCCCCGGGGGGACCGGAGAGACTGTAGTCACAGCTCTGTGTCTGTTCTCATGACTTCACTGCTGGGACAGACCCAGTTTTGATGACTCTTACTTTTTCTTCTGTCTGACTGTGTGATTTAATTTCGAAACTATTGACCCTGTCCCAACATAGTGGGACTCACTAACATTTACTCTGTGGTACTTAAAGTCTCCTCTCATTCCTTTCAATTTCTCAGATATCAAACCTCAGAAAACAACATTAACTCTATACAGTTTACATTTAGTATTGAGCATTTCCTTTTACTGAGAGCAATTGATCAAATCCATCAGGAAGAGTTGATAAAAAAAGTCATAAAATAACTGTACGGTAAGTAAATAGACTTACTATTTCATGGGTTCTTTATCTAAGATGTAGTACAATTTCAGGCTACACTATTTTTTTTTTCCCTCGACACTTGCTGTATTTTTCTTTCATTCACTCATCATCAAAGACAAATCGAGAGCCTTTTAGCCGCACAGAGGTAATTACAAAAAAGTTGAGCGCAAGGAAATGAGAGTGGCCCCCTCATGTCCCCTCAGGTTGTCCATTCATTGCTTCATGAATCAGGATAGACTAGAGACACCTCCTGTAACTGAGAGATGATAAGGCACCTAATGAATCATATTTAATGTTGCACACGGTTCCTTCCTCAGCTTAGCGCTCCAAACGACAGCTAATTATTAAATAATAACGATGAACTAGCCAAGAGAGAGAGATGTGGACACTTGATTGCAAGCATTTTGTGTCGAAGCCAAAGTTACCAACTTTCGTAGCCACAAATATCAACCGTAAATGATGGATTTTAAAGCTTGGTGACCCCCAGTGGTAGATGTTAGCAATAACCTTATCAGTGCTTGACACTATGTGAACCACTATGTACAACCCCAGGACCCTGGAACCAACACAGTTAAAAGGAATGCAGCAATGTTCCTACAGTGATTCATCAAAATGTCATCTTTTAAAAAGTAAAAAGTAGGGCTAAGGCTCGGAGTGGAGATGAGGTTGTGAGTAATAGTATGATGCCATCAAGCAAGGGTACCCCATGTGTTCTCATTTGCAGTCTTTCGATTTTTACAGGGGAACTGCTGACAGCTAATTGATAACACCAGTGAGCTTTTTACACGAGACAGCAAGCGTGGGTAGGAGGACAGAGCTGCTGTGTCTCTTCCATTTGGGCAGCAGACTACAAAACAAGTCTCAGTCTTTGGATAAAGTCCCATCACACTTTAGCATCTCAGAGGGATCAGTTTGTACTTTCTGTCAACTCAGCAGCACTTTTAATTGGTTTTATTTTCACTTTCCTCAGTCTGTGCGTTGGCATCCAAACTATTGTGAAATGTCTGTTTACAAAAATACATAGTCTGCATCTCTTTATAGAATAGAATTCATTTATACTTTACTTCAATACAGTAATGTATAACTATGCACCAATCAGCCACAACATTAAAACCATTAACCTGTGAAGAAGTGAATAACATTGATGATCTCATTACGATGTAATGCTCTTCTGGGAAAACTGGGTCATGGCAACAGCAAGGGGGTGCATCCTGCACCTGGCCATCTATGTGAGGTTAAAAAAATCATGATTTGACAGACCAGACCACCTCGATACCTTATTCCGGGGTTGAGATCTGATGCGCAAATGTCCATTGTAAGCACTACATAACCCCATACACATTCTGACACCTTTATATCAGAACCAACATTAAATGCTTTAAACAATGTTAGGTACAGTAGATCGTCTGTTAGATAGGACTATACTGGCCAGCTATCCACTTGCCATGATAACAACATAATAAGTATTATTCACTTGACCAATGATTATGACCAGTCATAATGTTATGGCTGATTGGTGGAAATATAAAATTGCATTATATTATTATATTATATTATTACTATTATTTTTGTTTTTGTACTTTTTCCAATATTCCCCATGTCTTGACAATCTTACGTGATTGCCCCAAATATACAGTACATTTTACTCCTTAATATACTTCTATTGACCCACACAAAGAGTTCATTTTGTACTTGATGTTTAAGAATGGCAGTCCTTTTGAAATGTATGTATATTTAAAATTTTAATTTAAATTGAGTGAGATTCTGGTTCATACTATATTTCCATTTTGGCATCATGGGATAAGCTTATACACTATGTACCTATGTAGATGGTAGAATTTCCTTGTAATGATATTCTCAAGCCAGGCATTGTTACAGTAACATAGATCTCAGGCCCCCCGAAGTAGCTTTGATTGAGTGTTACTATCACAGGATCTAACTGGGAAATCTTCCAGCGGTGAAAGTGTTGGTCACAGAGCCACATGTGGTTTGACACTGAGGAGCTTTATATAGCTCCTTCAACACAGTTTCCCCTCATTTTACTGTCATCAACAGTCCAGGCTTCAGGGAGTTTGCTCCAGCATTAATTATAACTAGGCTATATGGGCTGGCTGGCTGGCTGGCTGGCAGAGAGCTGGACCAGGCCACTTCCTTACCTCTCATTAATTGGCTCCAGAAGACTTTCGTATGTGTAATGGTTTTCGTTTTCTATCATGTGAGCAAATGTGTGAGTCCAGACCCCAGCTGGCTTAATCAACTGTTCTCTGGGAGTCACAGAAGGGACGTTCCCAAGAGATCCAGGTTGTCAACTTTGCTGTTGTGTAATTTAGACACAATATCTTGATGACATAAAATCATCACAGTCATCCATCTATCTGTCTAGCTGTCTATCTATATATCTCTATCTAGCTGTCTAGCTAGCATCAATAAATAGCATTGCTGTATTGGTTGTGTCTGCTTCGCTCCCCAGCTGCACGTTTTTTTTTTTTTTGGCCAGCGGGTTACGTGGCAACAGCCTCCATATGGTAATTAATAGGTTTTATTTGCAGGAGCCGTGAGTGTGAAGGGAGAGACTGGTGCACCAGCGGCACTCATAGCTCAGGGATACAGACAACTGCTAACAGACCATTTTCTGTCAAGATTCTTTTGTTAAAGGTAATTTTTGCAAAGCTAAGTGATGACAAACAATGGGTTTGTATACATGGACACCACAAAATAATGAAACTGAGATAATAGCCATCCCAGTGGGCTTCACCCATCTCTATGGCATGTGTTTGGGATTACGAAGCAACTCTCTCACTTGCAGTTTATCCTGACGTGCCCTTAATTATACAAGACCTCTTGTTGTCTAATCCTGCATGGAAAGCACACCAGTCCGACATCACAGCCTTCAAAAGACGGCTCATTTGCAGAGTCAAGTCAAATTCTGAGTACCACCACCCATGTTACACTGATGAGAATAATCTATAATACTGTCATGCATTAGGCACTCATTAACACGGCCCATCTCTAATCCTGAAGGCTTCACTTATACTCTGTACTAACTTATACCGTGTGTAATACCAAGCCACACAAAGCCTGACATTCACTGCTTAGTCCGTGTTGCATAATCAAACTTGGCAAAAGCTTCCAGCATAACCTCTGTGATCCCAGTGTCAGTTGGTGCTGAGACCCGACGCCTGAGCTCAGCACAACCAGCAGCCAGCTTGTTAATCCCACATCTGTCACTCCATGTGAGTGACTTCATCACCCCAACCTGAATTCTTTAGAAAGGACTGATGGACACAAATCTCGTGCAAAGCATTCAGCACAGTCAAAAAATGTGTTCACTGATACAGATGATTACGTCGTACTATACAAGTCGCATAGCTGTTATATGTCTTTGGCTACGGGAGCCCTGACTGGATGGGTTTTTGTCACTGATCTTATGTGTACATGATGATATAATGTATAGTATGTCTTCTGTCTAAATCTTATTATGTTTGATTATTGCATTTTCAAAATTCCACATTAGGACCTGATCTTCAGCGAGATCTGCCACAAAACTGTAGGCTCCATTAGTGGAACTGGCTTTTGCCAAACTTCATGTAACAAGTGCAATTTTTCTTTCAGTCTATATGCTGCATACATTATGTCAGCTGCAGATTATATTGTCCTTGACAATACTTGTAGGACTTGGAATGCAACAATTTTTGTACAAGAGGAAAACAGGACAGTACATTTACTGCATAGTAGGCCTCTTGTCATAGGAGACATTTTGACTGGCAAGCAAAACACATGTAGCCTCAACAATGACTACATGTGCTGTTCAAGTGTTCCTGTAAAACTACAGTAGATGTATGCTGCTGTAGCTCCACATGCAGCTCTCCAGAAAATATAAGGACCCTGAATTTTCAGCAGCTACGTAGAATTCAGCCTTCATTATTCTTGTTATTTCCATGTGTTTTTCCTACGCTTCCACATTATAAGTAGTTCAAACACTAACATTTCTTATTTTTTGAGATGTTAAAATGGTCTCTAATGTGTTGTTACTCAATTGATTCGGCAGTTTTTGCACATGTCAGGGCCAAAAGGCCCCTGGCCCCGCTGGTTGTTCATGTGTCACAGTGATTAATTGATGAGCCTTCTTGAATAATTGGCCCCAGACCAGGAAGTCATCTGACTGTGTTGACATGAAGCTTGATCTCTCATCTTAAACCGCCCCTCATGGTGATGTATTACCTCAGCTACTGCTTTGCCCATTGATTAGCCAAGCTTGAGGAAGTCCAGGATTTGGACACATCAATACAGACCGGTGGACCACTTTCAACAAAAGAGAGAAAAGAAAAAAAACAACCATTTTTTCACAGTTAGTTTTTTAATTGAATAATTTAAATGACTTTGAATTAAAATCAAAAGCCCAGTAGACATTTTGCTGGACATAGGAAGACTTCTACAGAGGTCAAAGGTTTTTCCAATCATCCCTTTAAGAGAAATACCTGTTTAATCATGAGCTTCTGAGCAGAAAGAAAACGACAGAAACTAAATAACTGAAAAACTAAGACAAGATTTTTTATTTTTTCCTCTCCATAGTAATTTCATTGTCGTACTCTGGTAAAAACAGATAAATATTGATTGCTGTATTCTATCAAAAAGAACTTTGTATAAAAATAAGCAGGTTTGTTCAGCCTGGCTGCTCCCTATTATCATTATTATAACATTACTTTGCTTTTTACACTATAAACCTTTATATTGAGCAAAACCTTTTGTGTGTGCTTCTTTTTAAGGGCTCAGGTGGGCAACGTCAAAGCTAAAGCATTCTCTGAAAAAAATATTTAGTACAAATGATTGAACTATGCATTTCAGTGACGCAGCATGGAAGCTGTTGACTCTTTTTTTTTTTACCACTGAAACTTTGCGAGTAGGTGTAGAGGCTTCACACATCAGTGTATACAACCTTCCCAGAAGGTAATGAGCATATTAAAAATGTGTAGGGTTGAATAAAGAATGCGTCACTTATCAGCCAAAAAAATATCTATTTATATTTTACTACAACCTACAATATTCTAAAAAATAAAAGCAACATAAAACTAAGAACTGTCATAGACTCAAACATTTCACTTAAGGTAAATGACTACTATTAGGAAAATCTTAGTCATTGTGACCAACACAACCATTTTATGGTTCCCCTCTTTGTTGTCGTGTTGTAGCTTTACACCATATTCTGTAAGATTCTTCCTCTACACGTACGTAATGTTTAAGTGAACTAAAATAGTTTGACAGGAACGTGACATCCACATTTTAGTGAGGTAATAGATAGACTGGTGAGTAGCATTTTGTGACGCAACATAAACATGTTGAATGATGAATTCTGACTAGAATCTAGGGATCATTTTCAAATGCTATTGTCCATGCCAAAGAAAAAAAAAGTATCATGCATAATAATTTTGTGTCTTAAACTACTGTATATAGAGATAGCAAATGAATCTGGGTCTACAAATTAAATTTTACTTGAGTGGATTTTATTTTTTGGTTCAGCGGGGATTAGTTTAAACAAATAGCATTGTTTTCAGAAATGACTTAAAGGAATATTTTAGTTTCTTTGAAGCGGGGTTAGGGTCAGTCTACAGTAGATGGTGAGCAGCAGTTTGGAGAAACAGAGTGGAGTGAAGTCACAGAAAATAAACTGTTGTGGAACGAGCTCAGCAGAAAATCATATTTTAACCACTTTAAAAATCTGTTTGTACGCTGTACACCTCACTGTCAGACAACCTTTTCAGACGGATAAATCTTTATCTGGATTACACCGATATGTGACTGGTGTTTTAACACATTAACTTGGACGTGTCGTGAACTAATGTGTTAACAGAACAAAGTCACACAATAACACAAACTAAGTGATCGAGGCTGCTCTAGACCTACAACTTGCATGTCAGTGAAATCTGGTAGCTTCAGTTCCCCGTCAGAAAATGCAGTCTGACGGCAGTGTAGAACCCCGTACTGTATTACTATTTTTAACTGACTTGTTTTATGCAGCTAAAATTCAATACTCTTGTTGACCTCAGCCACGGCACTTTATTGCCTGGCTTCTGTGTCAGTACCCCTCTCTGCTTCTCAACTGTGGTCATGCTGAGCACCATCTACTGATACACTAACTATGCATACTATATCATACACTGCCTGGCCAAAAAAAAAAGTCGCCACCTGGATTTAACTAAGCAAATAGGTACGAGCCTCTTATTGGATAATTACTGCATGGGGGATTAACTTTCAGCTGGCAGCAAGTTATTTAACTCCAACTGATGCAATGAGTAGCTTCTCGTTTCTTAAACAACCATGTCTAAAGACACATCCTGTGGTTGTGGAAAAGATGTTAGTCTGTTTGAGAAGGATCAAATCATTGGCATGCATCAAGCAGAGAAAACATCTAAGGAGATTGTAGAAACTACTAAAATTGGGTTAAGAAATGTCCAACGAATTATTAAAAACTGGAATTATAGTGGGGAACCTTCGTCTTTGAGGAAGAAATGTGGTTGGAAAAAAATCTACCTGAATATACTGAATGACCAGATTATTCTATCAATGGATTTTTTCTTCCCTGATGGCACAGCCATATTACAAGATGACAATGCCAATGAGTGGTCCAGGGAGCATAGGACATAATTTTCACACATGGATTGACCACCACAGAGTCCAGACCTTAACCCCATTGAAAATCTTTGGGATGTGCAGGAGAAGGCTTTGCTCAGTGGTCAGACTCTCCCATCATCAATACAAGATCTTGGTGAAAAATCAATGCAAAATTGGATGGTAATAAACCTTGTGACATTGCAGAAGCTTATCGAAACAATGCCACAGTGAATGCGTGCTGCTATCAAAGCTAAAGGTGGTCCAACAAACTTTCTTTTGGCCAGGCAGTGTACAACCACACCAAAAAACAATGTTCCCTATAGATCTAAAAGGAAACCATTTGCAAACTTGATACTGAAACACCTTTCGTAGAGTATGACTACCCTTTTTTGTTTCGGAAGATTGCTGTGGGAACAATCACTTCAGAGCTTAACTCTGAGCTACACTCCGTTACTTTGGTATTAGATCTGAGAAAAATGCATACAAGTACAATAAAATACAAAAAAAAGAAAAAAAAAGTATGGTCACTGTCCTCGTACCATGCCTTAGCTGTTAATAACATAAGTATGTATTTTCAGTGTATTACAAGGGAATCACTACAAAAAGGCGTGCTTCACTGTTTATTGCTTCCATTCAGACCTCGCTCAAGTCAACTCATCATATTAGCGTATTGCTAAAATGCATTTATCTGTCTGATGATTTATGTGTGATGATTATAAATGCAAGAATCAAGTATTTGAAAAAGGTGGAAGCAGTTTTTCTTTGTGTTACTGTTGCTCAGTTGTATTCTGGTTTTTGCCTATCTAAGGGATGCATTTGCCATAAAATAATCGAATAAAATTGTGTAATAAGTCTTAAACCCAGGTACAGTTTAAATCAGAGATGGACTCCATTAGTAACAATATAAAAAGCAGTTGAATGTACCCCCTGTTGATGTGAAATGAATTGAAATGCGGGGCCAGCTGCTGTAAAATTGTTAATACATTTGGACCGCTCTAACCGTATTAGTTTAACACAAAGTAATGTGAAGACACATCTGCCCCTATGATACTTTCAGTTGGCATTTAAGATAAGTGGTGTTTGGGTGGATAAAAACACCCACATCTTATATTTCCAAATCAGCTTGATCAAATAACTACCCTTTAGTGAAACAATTATGTGGGAAACACATCTTTTTTTCAGTCTTCCTTTGTAAATTTTAAGATTGTACTGTCAGTTTAATTGTACTTTAGTCAAAATTGTTTGATAGGCAAAACAGCTACTCTTAGAAAATGACTTTGTGCTATTTTATTTCTGGGTTTTATTTTACCAATCATTGGGTAGCAAATAAAGCATTACATAAACTGAATAAGAAATCTGCCCCCTGATATGGTTCATGTGCATAGATCCATTCTTAAAAAGAACAAATACTCATTAATTGTGAACAATTTAAGCCAGGTTGTCTTAATTTCTGCATGGATCTCAAAAAAAAAAAAAAAAAGTTAATTACTGCCCGCATACAGGTTTACTTGCGTGACTTAGTTTGTTACATTACATGCAAAATTAAGGGTACATTTTAAGGTGCATTTCTTTGTAGAATTACAAATTGACGATTTATGAATTTGATCAATACAAACCTGGATACTGTAACCTATAGGGTACTTACAGAATGTCTAAGTTGATCGTCCACCATTTGTGCTTTAGTTTTGTTTTACTTGAGCGGTGTTTGTACATATCATGATAGGTGTAGGCTGCCAAATCATGAAGTTGGTGGCTTGTAAGAGGCATTTCGTGATTAGAGGATCTCCATACAGTTTCAATTCTACTCAACACACTCCTTTATATTCTTAAAAGTGCAATTCATTTTGCCATCTCTCCCTGTGTTGGATTTTGTGTGCTTGCTTGCTGATACTAAAATGAAGTTGTTGGATTGTGTTGTTCTCGGTGGCTCACGGTCAGATGTTTTGTCATGGCTCATTGCATCTGAATGCTGCAGTGCACGAATTTTCAATGTGTCACTGAACGCAGGTCCAGCAAATTACAGCAATGCGAGGAGAGTTTGAGAGGAGCATTGTTAACACTATTATTTGTGGCCAAGAACAATTTTTTTTAAGAGGTGTTTTTGGAAACTGATACTGCACACAAAACATAACTTACCTAAGAAATGTATTTACACCTAAGATTTGATTATAAGGTTCTGTCATAATAGTTTTTTGATGCACTATTGTTAAACACTCTTAACTCAAAATAAACGTGTGAAAAAAGATTCAAGTTTCCATGAAGGAAGAAGGTCTTTCTCTAGCCTTTTCCTTGATTGTAGACATTCCTTACCACATTTTGTCTAAGCTGTGTACTCTTTCTTTCCCCCATTCCTTCCAGTTAAGTCCCTTTTACCGTTGTCCTATTTCTTTTCTCTTTCACAGTAGTCAGCTTGTCCTATGGCACTTTGCATTGTTCTGCATTTTTACCCTTGGATAAAGTTATTGAAATTTGACCCATGGTCAATGGGTAGAGGTCATATTTCTGACTCTCTACGAAATGACCTTTGATCCAGTGTCCTGGTGGCCTGTAAGCGTTCAAATTCATGTCGGCTGTTCCGGTCCGGGCTCAGGTTTGCCAGCGCCCTGCTCCCACCACCTACATCTTCCTCCTCCTCTTCATCACGATTAAGAAAGGCCAACTCATTCTCGTAGCAGAAGGAATTAGAGGTGGGCAGAAGGAACTTGTTCTCCACCATGTCCTTGGCACTGCACCGGGGGGTGGACGGCACCTCGTAGGTTTTGTGAAAGTGAGAGTAATCCACCTTGTACACGTTCTTCTCCTCAAATAAGACTGGCTCAAACCGGTGGCCCCAAAGGATCTCAGAGGCCAAGTAGGAGCTGCGAGCCTGTGTGGTCATTGCGGTTGCTTCAACCATCCCCTCCAAGATGACGACAATCTCAAAGTCTGCGGTCTCCAAGTCCTGTTTGCTGATCCCAAAAAGGGGGCTCTCTTCATCTATCTCATGGAGAATAGTGATGGGTGAAACCAAGAAAATCCTGTCCAAGCCTTTGTCAAATCCCACATTAATGTCTATCTGGTCTAGAGGAATATATTCCCCCTCATCCGTTATCCGAGGTTTGATGAGCTGTGCTCTGACATGGGCCTCTACAATGTGGCTCTTGCGAAGATTTCCTACCCTCCACATGAGACACAGCTTTCCATCCCGCATGGCAATGACAGCATTGTGGCTAAACAACAGTGTTTGTGCTCGCTTCTTAGGCCTTGCCATTTTTGCCATGATGGCGCCGATCATGAAGCAGTCAATGATGCAGCCCACTATGGACTGGAAGACCACCATGAAGACAGCCACTGGACACTCTTCAGTTACACAGCGGTAACCGTAACCTATGGTAGACTGTGTTTCAATGGAAAACAGAAAGGCAGCCACAAATCCATTGACCTGTAGTACACACGGAGTAAAGTTGTCATCTCCGGCTGGGTTGTCCAGATCGCCATGCAGCAAAGCAATGACCCAGAAGGCTAAGCCAAAGACCAACCAGGACACTACAAACACAAGAGTGAAGACTACCAGCATCCATCGCCAGCGAATATCGACACACGTGGTGAACATGTCTGCCATGTAGCGCTGCGACTTGTCGTCCATATTGGCAAACTGCACATTGCATTGGCCGTTCTTTTTGACAAAGCGGTTGCGGCACTTGCGGCGTGTGTGGATCTTGCCATTGCCAAAGCCGTTCATGCCATGCATGGTAGTGAGGCGGAGGCCTTCTTCCTCGGATGACACAATGCTGTAGCGGTTGATTCTTCCCACACTCATGCTCCTGATGACGCCTCCAGCTGCAGGGTCAGAGCAGAAGGGCAGGCCTGGAGTCCTAGTGTGTGATCAAGGCCCCTCACAGCTTGATCACTGCCTAAGCAGTATTTTAGTGAGTCATGGACAGGGAGTTGGGTGGGAGCCTTGTGCATGAATCCAATCCCTGCAGAGAGTTTCGGGAGAGGAGAACATGTGTGAGCATCTTTCTCTGACATAATGGTTAAATCTTAAATGAAGAAGAATGATTAAAAAATGTTACACAATAAGCATTCACACAAGCATACAGTTTTCCCATGAACCACAAAGAAGGCCATTAATACTGATTATGATACTAGATTTAAAGTCTGTCTGTTAGTGCAGTTTTCTTAATATTTATGGATGAAACATGACTCAATAAAGCATTATTTACTGCGTACTACTCTCTAGTTCCTCTTTTTATGTGTTGTTTTCTGACTTGTCCTTTGACTAATGCATTAACAACCAGTCCCACTTGAATCCATCATCTTTTACATTTATCTTGTATTTCTGTTGTAATTCACATTAGAAGGCTCATAGAGTTAGCATCTATAATCCTGGTTTCTTTGGTTACTTCACACTCCGTCTCCTTGCCATCTTGCTCTCTTTAAACATCACGACTCAAAATCCAATTGGCCCCCACTCAAGGGTTCTTATGTCTTTTGATGTCTGCGGGGTAAGTGAAGAGCTTGGCCTCACAGCGCATCCACTTCTGTCACATGGCATTTCCTGTGCTTTTCTTTTTCGAGTTATAAAGGAGATTGGCAGTGGGGGCAAACTAAGTCGCCGCCTACCAAATGATTATTATTTAATGGCAAAATTGACAATTGTGTGAGTCTCTTCTTGTACCTGGTATAGCTTGCTATTTTAGAAAAGGACGAGGGCTGTCTTATTTTAAGCCTGCCAGTGATAGGGAAGGCTATCACATGTGAAGTATCAACACGTCTTCGTTGTATTTATAGTTTATCAGCAGCATGCCATACAGTCATCACACATCCAACAGACAAGATGTGCTCTTCTATCTGTTCTTTTGTGGCCTAAGCTGGCCATTGTCGCTTTCGTACGACACTTTTGTTAGGGAGTACAGGGGGTAGTGTGTGTGTATTTCAACTCCTAGGGGACTCGTATGTGTGCCACTGATTCCATGGACATGCAATTCCAGATGCTACATACAGAGATGGAGAGAGAAGGTTGCAGTGTTATTAATCACACTGTGAGAATGCAGTAAATTTATACCTTCTTCCCTTGGTGCTCTATACAAGTAGGTACTTGATGTCTCCCTGGTGCAATGTCCTGTACTACATATTCATAATTATAATACAACGGAACTTTAGCTTAAAAGGTGTTACTAGATGAGACATATGAAACAATTTAAGCCACATGCTGTATGTGTCTAAATGTCAGTCCGGATCTAAATGAATTATCATAGCATAGCTGTCAAATCATTATCTCGGTCAGGCAGCGGAGAACCTGGCCACTGCGCTGGATGTTGCGCCCCAGGGTCAAGGAGTTTCACCCGTGGGAGCTGGACTGAAGCCCCTCTGGGTGCAGACAGCTTTTACCGCCTGGCCACATCCGTCGTGTCTGCCTGATTTGGGCCCTGAAGACTCGACGGTTCACTCATGTGCGCTCCTAAATCCCGGGTGCCCTGCCGTCTGCCGCACGCTCACACTAAAATCCTGCCTCGCTAAAACTCTTTCAGGTGGAAGTTCTCCTGATCTGGAGCCTGATTACCTCATGGACAATCTTAAAACTGTCCCATAGGGTCGGACGCATACCTATACCAGGAAAACATATTGTAGTGAAATGTGCTATTTTTATATTTCCAAAAGCCCTTTTGACAATATTACACATTACACTCCCAAAAGAGCACAGCTATTATAGATAAAAATAGTAATCCTACCCCTCCTCTCAAATATATTCCTATGTGAAACTAATTAGCTTATCCTGTTTAATTGTGTGTTGTTTAATTAAGCCCTTTTTACCCCCAACCCTCGGATAAGACCTTGACTATATGACATAGTGTCCACACTGACAGACATATATAACTGAGATGAATCTTAAGCCTTAATATTGACTCATTTCACATTATGCACCTCAAACTGTGAAGGATAAACCTTTTTATTTATTTTTTTTGTAGCTACATAGGAGACATAGGAGATTGTGCATGTAACATGTATACAGCATTTAAAGATTAATCTCTGTCACCAGGCCTTTGAGTTGAACTCAATAGTTGTCTCTAACATGCCAGAACATTTGCAACAGACCTGACAGTAATTTTTTTTTTTTTTAAATGTGCATTTTCAAGGCAATCCATTGTTCTTTAGCCATATTAATTACAAGTAGATTTGCATGTAGTAAAAAACTGCCTCCACCAACAGTCTATGTTTTCTTCCCCAAGTTTTAAAGTGGGTTTAATGCTCCTGTTAAACATGTGTAGATACAGTTATCTAGTATTAGTCCTCATACTGAGACGTCATCCTGGTGGTGGGCTGACATTTGTGTTTACTTTGGGTACCAAGGTTGTACCTTTATTATCACTTGATTATACTGAGAGCTCTGTAGCACCAAAATGTTGCACTACATGCAGCGAGAAATGACAGCTCACAGGAAGGCCAGTCGTAGCATATTTTTGCGTTGCAACATGCATCTTTCATTCACAAGGCACGACACTGAAAATGATTTGCACTATCTTCAATAATTTCTTGAGTAACCTTTTGTGACCTAGTCCGCTGTGTGTGTGTGTGTTCCTGGGGACTCGAGAGGAGCGACTGGGGGAGATGATAAGCTCGCAGCTGATTAGGATGAATAGATTGAATAATTGGATGTGCAAAATAATAGAAGGGATTCGGAGGAACAATAAAGTGGAGTGGGAGAGGGCCCTTCATCTCAAGACAGGCATGCAGGAAACTGAGCTACTCAGGAACTACAATCCCGGCCCACCTCCCAAGGCCATTGTGAAGGAAGAGCCACGGCTCAGGTGTCATTGTATTTTCCTATAGCTCACCACGCGGAACTCATATCGTCTCAAGTGACCTACAAGTATTTTCCTATAGAAAGTAACACCACTATAACATGCAGAGATGCTGTCTGATCTCAGGTGTATTATACAAACCAGTTAACCTACTGTTTTTTTGTTTTCAGAATAATAGTTGGTCATTTAAATAGCTTTAAAGACATCAGTAGGATGACCAGACAGTAATCCAACCAGACTCTCTACATAGGCTGTCCTCTGTGCTGATCTCAGGTAATTGTTGAACAAAGTGTTAATATAAAACTGGTAACACTTTATAGAACATAAAGCTCTTTCTTGTCATAACAGCTGGTATATTCTGTGCAAGTTGTACAAAATGTAGGTTTTATGTCTGCACCTGTAGCTGTTGCACTGTTCAAACACCTGGTTTCCATTGATTGATCATTCCCACATGTGAGCTTCTCACTGGGCTTTTTTGATCTTTATTTGCGCAGTTTTTTTTAATTATTTGTACCATTCACAAAGGCTGAATCACTCATATTAAACCTGAAATCTCCAGCTTTAAGTGACACCTGTTGGGTAGTGCACACAACCTTATATTACTTTTGATACAACACTACTACTGAGGCATATAAGAAGACATGCACGCTTTAATCCGTGCGTTTGATATGATACTGTCCCTTTTTTGGCAACGACTGCGGCGTATTTTAGGTTTTCATTTTGTCCTGCTGCATTCTAAATATCCATTTTGGATAATAAAAGTGACTCAAACTGAACTAAGCTGAGATGAAAAGCATGATGAGGTCATTGGACTGTCAGGCAACATTGCATAACCTTCATTCTCTTCATCCTCTGCCTCTTTTGTACCTGCACAACAGTGATGTCTTTATGCACCGACAAAAAAAAAAGAAAAATCCTGCACCTAGAGCACCACATTTATCCATTAATATCTGCTCGTGTCTGTCATCCGCTCCCAGGACATTTGAGAGCCTAATTTGTTGAAGATGTTATGCAGACCGAGCTTTTGTTTACATGGATTGGATTTAAGATTCTGCTGATTATACTATTGTCTATTGATTATACCTGTCTAGTCCCCAAACTGCACTCACTTGCCAGTTCATTAGGTACACTAGTGAAAACAAATGCATTCTAATATAACAGTCTTGCACTAAATCTTATCTTCGTGAAGGTTATGGCATTCAGCACTCATTTAAAACGGCTGAGAGAGTAGTTGATTCAAGTGTGTTTGGTTTGTATTGAATTATTGTATTGTGTTGTACTGACACATGTTTCTATTATTTTGACAGCCTCCTTGTAGTCAGTGGGCTAGGCTAAATAACAGAAACAGTTTAGCAGCACCACAAACTACATCCTTCACAATGACCATACAGTAAAATTAACACTTTTTTGTGCTTTTCAACCTAAACTGACCATTATAACAGCCGTGAAGCTAAGATTTCGTGCAGGACTGTTATATAACAGTGCATTTATTTTCATCAATGTACCTAATGAACTGGCAAGGCATTGTAACTGCTGCTACTGATTATTTTTTTTTAATTATTGTTTGTAAATTATTCTAGCAAATGTAAAAGTAATGCCCAATGTGAATATGACTGCCTTCAGTTGCTTATTTTGTTTGACCCAATCAGAAACATATAAAGAAGCCATTATCCACATATGTAACCAAAGAAATATCGGTGATTGACTAATTATCTGCTCATTTCGCCGATGTGAACATGCTCAACCTGTTTCCCCCGACTCAGAGATCAAGGCGTGATATCTAGGTGAATGCCACATTGTCGTAGATTCGCGTTTCACTGGTCGCACTTTTGTTTTAATTGATTATCTTGAAGGATTGCGTTCGTCTGCATTCTGGCTACAGTTAAATTATTTTCTGTTTTAACCCTTTGGGAAGTGGGAGCTTGTCAGTATCAGGCTGTGATATCGACAGGAAGGCCTTTTATGACCGATCCAAAATCTGAGCTAAAGACTAGAGACAGTCAACCCTGCGCCAGAGATTTATGGCGTAAAAATCAACACCTGTTAAAGCTATTCTACTGAAAAGCTTCCCTGTTGTAGTAAAACTGCAAACGGTGACACATTATTTGCTGTTTTGGCTCATTAGTACAGCACGGTGAAAAGAAACAATGCGACAGTTTGCATTTACATCACATAAATGGTCAAGGGACTTAAGCAAATGTCTATGTTTCATCCTATTTATAGGTGACATGTGCTTGGACAAAAAGACGAACTTTTTTATTTGTAAAGCCTTTGACCTCAATGTTTAGCCTAAGTCAAACTGATATTTATGTACTGTTTCTTAACAACATGAATTCAATATCGGACGTTTGATTTAATTTCAGTAGATGACTCTGGCTACTGTGGAGAGTATCCTGAGAGTATAACATCATTCTCCACTGACACTTTTCTGAAACTACCCACGACATCTGACAAATACTGACGTGACAATCAAGCTGCAAGTTTTTAGCTGAAGTTTTCTGTCCTTGTCTTACCTTTGTCTCTACCCGTCTTACACCAGGCTGAAGAACTAAAAGGCTGAATTTTCTTCCCGGCGTCCCTGTTAACCAAACTGAGGCATTCTCTGCATCTGCCTCTACAGCTGCTCCCTCTTTGTGTGTTACTCTAATACTGGAGAAATCCACTCCATCATCTTCAGTGTGAGACGCAGACCCCCTTTGAATTTCTTCATCCTTGCTTGATCTCGTGTGTCTCTCTCTTTTTTTTTTTTTTCTTTCTTTCTTTCCGTCAGGAGCTTGTTGAGGCGCAGATGAAATGCAGTTCTGACCGGGCTGAATCTCACCAGAACCTCGGCCCGAGCCGCTGCTGCTCAGTCAGGTGCGAAACGACAACTATCCAAACGAAAATTCTGCTTTTTGTATCTCCATCTTCTGAGGTCATTTCTTCAGCTGGTCCTCTGCTCATCCTTTCTTTTTACTTTAACAAGTCTGCCCCTCACATTTCCCATAAAGCTGTCTGATGTCCCCTCACTGCTTATTAACTGAACAGCTCTCTCTATCAATCTTTTGCAATCTGATCTAGTTGGACTGCTGTTCTCTCTCTCTCCCCCTCTCTCTCTCTCTCCTCTCCTCTCCTCTCTCTCCCTCCCTCCCTCCTTCCTGTGGTGTCACAGAAGCTGCCATTTGCAGCCTCCCTCCCTCTCTTTTCTCCTCCCCTCCTCTCTTTCTCTCCCTTGTTGTCTCACTCCCTCCCTCCCACATCATGGCACTACCAGTTGACAGCAACTTGATGCACAGAAGTATCATTCAGAAAACACAATCAGACCCTCAGAGCAGCATCGTATTTAATAAAGGGTAAACATTATAATAGCTTTTGCGTTGAATTCTCACACAAAACTGAGAGGCCAGAATTCACTGCCATTCCGAGCCCATCTGTTCGGTCTTTTACTCTGCTGGTGATAAGTCTAGTTCTCCCACCATTTAGAGGAGTCATTTTGGTCCATCTATTAAAGTAGTGCAGATTTCCCTGCTCCCTCCTTTTCTTCGCAGCCTCAGGTGAGAATATTGGATGGTGTTGCTCTTTGGCATGACCAGGGCAAATCTTCATGTGTGTTTTGTTTTTTTATTATTATCTGTGATAGACAGTCGATGTAATGAAAGACTCTGTGGGTTCAAAATATCATGCTGCTGGGCCGGTGCTATATCTCAGTGCAGAGCGATGCCTTTCACACTTGTCATCAACAACTAATCAACTACATTTGACCCGAGGATGTGCGTCTGCGTGCATGTGACAATATGACAGATCCGCCGCGCCAGAACCTCCCTGTCCAGAGGAATTGAAATGAGGAGAGGGATGTCAATAACTATTAGTGTCTTATTACAGTGTTTTGCATGTGAAATCCTGCAGGAAAACGGAGATCTTTTATCGGCGATCGCGCAGCACAGCCGTATTGTCTCGATGTGTGACTGTGCCTGCAACATTCTTAAATGTCCCCGCTTTTTTGCCTCGAGTTGTTTCTGGGAGCGAGCCGTGGTTTTTTTCTCTCAGTCACAGACACTGCTGAGTACTCCACCGTTACCCTTGACAGCTTCAAAGTGTGACATTATCCTCGGAGCAGAGTGCCCGCTCCCCTTTTCTCACGTCTTTTCAGAGAGCCAGTCATCAGTCAAACGCTAAAAGAGATGACAATTAGTAAGGGAGGGGGCTGAAAGAGTGAGAAGTTTCTAAATACAGCCATACTGGCTCAGCCCCAGCTTTATCACTAATGATTCATCAGTGCAGGAACCCTCTCTCTCTTTTTTTTTTCTTTCTCCCTCTCTCTGCTCTTATTCTTTCTCCCTCGCAGCCTCTGATTCGAGACGTCCGAGGGTGATTTGCAATAGCCTGTGTGTGATCATCACCGGGCTATTGTGTTTGGCCGAGGACGTCAACTAATGGAGCTCAAAGCGTCCTTTTACGGCGTCTCTCAGTCTGTGTCGGCAACAGGTACTCTACTGGTCCCTGCATAATGTAAGGCTCAGACGTCGCAGCGCTTCGAGCTTGGGGAACAGTAGATCACAAGGTTCACACATCCAGACTGTAAACCTGGTTATGTAACTGCACCATAATCACAGGTGGTTGCTCACATATCCTTTGCATGTCCGTGTCTAAATGAGAGGGTTTTGCCTCCCAGGGAGATGGCTAAGTGGGATTTACTGCAGCTTCCATGGCTACAGGTATAGCACACGTTTTACTGTCTTCGGGCAAATAAAAACTGGAAGCAATGAAAGAAATGGAGAGACAATGAAAAAAGGGAGGTCAACTACATGTTTGGAGGTTATAAGCAGTTAAAAAAATACTAGCGGAATCGCAGTTATTATCTTGAATTCTGAATTGAATCTCGCTTAAATGGATAAATGATTGTTTATGAATTTATTTTGCTGCACCGATGACCTCTCTAATCTGCAGCCTTTTGTTCAGGTTGTGTTCAGGTTCCTTTTGATTCATTTACCCAAAAAGAATCAGACAAGTGCAAGTGCTAACACACAAACACGGGACCATTCACTTAAATCTGCCAAGTGAAAATGGAAGTGAGGTGTGATTTGTTCAGGTATCAAACAGCAACTGCAACCAAGCAGAGAGAGTCAAGAAAAAGTTGGTGACGGTGCCTTCTCTCGGTGCTCCCGCCAGTTGTACGCAGCAAGGTGTAATTTGCATTAATCAGACGGGCACTAAGAATAAACTTTTCACAATCTTTTTGGTGATAGTGATTGTGGCATTTCATTTTTTACAATGACACGCGCCCAAGGCAGACTCTGCACAGGAGCTCTGTTGACTTATTGCTGCTGACAGCTCAATCTCTCTCCATCATAATCAAGAAATATCATCTCAGGGGATCTGACACAGAAAGGGGAATGCATATGAAATACTTGCCGTGTCACTGGCGCGTAATGGGTGAATTTGATAAAGTCATCAAATTTATTTTTAGGTTACGATCAATTTAGGGAGTTTTCGAAGTGAGCTCCTACTTTATGTCACACTCACAGCTTGTAGTGGAGGAAGTTTGGTCTGGAGTCACGCTGTTCGTAATTCATTATGCCCGGCGAAGATCTGCCGGGCTAATCAGATTGGGTGTGCCGTGTATGGTGATGGACAGAAGAGAAAGAGCAATGCAGTCATACACGTAATCTGAGAACCTCATTGTGATTTTGTTTACAACTAAATCGCTGCCGTCGAAGAGGCAAGATACTTAGATTCCGTTGTAAAAGATATTAACAGCGGAAAACTTTAAAGGAGGAACAGTTATCAGTGATTCATTTGTCAAGAAGCATTTGTCACATTACTCGTTGCTCTGATTAGCCCTGGTTTTAGGACCAGTCACGTGCAGGGTTTTTCTTTTCTCTCTGTGTCGGCTTAAACACGCCCCATAATGACATCCAAATGCCATTACCAGACTCATATTCTAAAGAACTGACTCTGGCTGTTATTATTGCTCTTATTATAACATAATTTAATCGATTTATACTGAAGTATTCAACAAATAAAAAGTACCTTCTATGTTTTTATAATTCAATAAAACAGTCACAGATGGTCATTGAACCTTCCACTGCCTCGTTGCCTTTCATCTTAACAAATGATTAGTCCCACTCTAATGCATCTTTATATTGTGTGGAAGCCCGGAAGAGCTCTGAACTCCCCCCCTCCCTCCTTCCCTTCCTCCTTGCACAGCTTGTCACTAAGCACCCCAATTACATTATTCTCTGAGACTCCTGTCTGATGCAGCTATTTCAGGCTTTGGAGCCATTCCTGTTCATTTCATTTTTGCAACTTCATTTCTTGTCAGCAGGGATTAGGAATGTGATATTACTGTACTCAAGCTGGCTGAAATAGTTGTGAAAAGGCCTTCTTGTTCTTGGGCCCAGCTGGTTGTTGTTGCGGTGGTGTGGATGTGTGTGCGTGTGTGTCTGGGGGTTGATTCACTGCCGGACAGTGTGGAAATAACATCTTATCCAAAATGAGAAGTCATCCGGGGTATAAACACGAATTTGGTTTTATCAATGTCGCCGCAGTTTTGTTGTTGTTTGTCATTTTTCAGTTTGTGTAGCAGTGCTGCAGAGCATCACTGAGTGCTTGCACATGGCCCATAATACCCAGTGGCTACTCATAGCTGTATGCTGGAAAGAAATTAAGGCATGCATAACACTCTACTACATGTAGATCCACCACATCCACAGACATTAGCTCGTACAGTGATCAGGCATAACATTATGACCACCACCCTAATATTGTGTATGTCTCCCTTGTGCCTACAAAGCAGTTGTGACTCATCAGAGAATGGACATGGGCCTTCTGAGGGTGTCCTGTGGTGTCTGGCAACAGAATGTTGTTAGTGGGGGCCTTTGGGTCCTATGGGTTGAGGGGAGGAGCCTCTGTAGATCATCCCAGAGTTACTTGATCAGTTTGGGATCTAGTGAATTTGGAGGCCAGCTGTTCTTTATGTTATTTAAGTTTAAGGCTGCATGTGGTCTGGTCTAGGTGGATAGTGGGTGGTCTAAGTAACATCTACATGAATACCAGCAGAACATTGTATCGTCACGCAGTGGTCAGAGTTATTTACTTCACCTGTCAGTGGTCATAATGTTATGACTGATCGGTGTAAGTAGTTTTAATTCTTGTGACACACACACATTTTCATTTGGTGTCACTGCTTGTCTTAAACCTGCCATGCTTGCTATTGCCACTTTTTGTCTGCTCTTCTTATTGTGACCCGTCATCCAGCAATAGAAACCTCCATCATTATATAAGCTCTTCTTATATTTGTTAGCCAAACCCACAGTTCTCATCAAGCCAGATTTGGATTTGACGCCGTCAAATTGGTTCTGAAAAAGTAGATATGCGTCCAAGAAAACAACGCGGCATCGGTGCATTCCACAACACCTACACTATCACAGTCACCGGAGCCATGGCTGCATTGATGACTGGTAATGCTTTTACATAATAGGTTCCTACAGCTGCACTTAACATCCCTCTCTCTCCTCACCTCGCTCCAGGCGGCTGACGCCACTTCGAAGGAAATGAACAATGATGGACGCTCGATCTGATGGACGTCTTAACGACCCTCAATAATATTACTCTCGTGAATTAGCCAGTCACAGCCCACACTTACATTATGTGTCCTCCAGTCTGCGTTGGCTTACATAATTAGTCAACAAGGAATAACAGGTGACCTTTCTGACTGGCTAGGAGCTGTTCATTAAAATTGTATGTGAGGATTCGGCAAACTACAACAGTAAATAGTTTAGAGGATAATTCTCACGTTACAGTGAAGTGCACCCGACCATAGCAACACCAACCATTTTTAGGTGCGCGTTATCGGCTAGCAGCCTTGCTTAAAAAATTCCCAACCTCACCTGTTTTATGTTAGTATTGGGTTTTGACAAGCAGCTCATAAAAACATGGTATGCTAATTTAGATATCATTATGATTTTCCTTTGATACAGTCCTTGGATACAGTTTCCATTAATGTATTTACCTATGTATAGCTGTGTGGCCTGATCCACATGAGCTGAAATCCTCATTTAGCCCCTGTTTTGAGATTAATTGAAGTACAGTTTAACAGCACCACAAACTACATCCTTCAGAATGATCACACAGTTGAATTACCACCTTTATGACAATGTTTCAATATAAACAGAAAATTATAAGAGTCAGGAAGTGCAGGAGTGTTGATTTAGAATACATTAGTTTTCAATAGTGTAGCTAATGAACGAGCATCTATACTTGGTGACACTTGGTGCTTTGAAGAGTTCTGTTTTCCATCTGCCACGCTGAATTGAATGTCACCCTTACGCTCATTTTCACTGCTTCTGTTTATGGGTTAGCACTGTTTTTAAAAAAAAAAAAAACTTCAAATGAAAAATGTTTTCGCGCAAACTGACACACTCTGTGTACTTTTTACCTTGCCTGAAACTCGTACCCTCACTTTTCACAAGAGTTTCATTATCTAATGTGAGACGCTGGGGGTGGTGTCTACGGTTTACTGTGTCCTCACCTTGACAGTGTGATGAGAAAAGCGCCTGTCTGCCTTTCCACTGATACCCCGGGGGTGAGAAATTAATCGGCTCAGGATCCAGTGTCCTCGCAGCCACCCCTCCTTCTGTTGACCCTGACCTCTGCCCGTACGACAGACCACCCTCGTGGTGATCAAATGCTCGACCCCATTAGCATATTCAAGCATATTTACTCCAGCACTCTACTTCAGGATAGTTTGAGGTTTTGGTCCTACTGGTGGTTATCTGTAGCTATACAACATTATATATTCCTGCTTACAATAATACATCATCATAACCAACCTAAGTATCCAATATGGCTTCTGATAAGCTGTATGTAGGAAATACTGCCAGCCGCTGTTCAAGATGAATTGGATTCTGGAAATTGGTGATCTTCTTCTTAAAGTGTGCTTCTAGTTTTGCTCACAGTGTGTCAAATTGTTCCTTTGGCGGCCTGAAACAGAGTTGGGGACAATCAGGATGTAATTCTGCAGCTCCTTTATGGGCAGGTGAAACTCTCCTCTTTCTTGAAGTCTTCTGTCTTCTCAGGATTGGATGGACCCAGCTTTTATTTCTTTTCCTACTTTTCAGAAGTTAGAGGTCTAGAAAAAAACCCATCCTCAGTGCTTGGTCACTTCATTTTTTCATGGACATGTTTCACTGCAAATAAAGTAATTAAAGGGGAACTACTATTTTTTTACAACCTGGAGCTTATTTCTGGCATAAAATACGATCGTTTACTCACCCATATAACTGGTGTCATTTGGAGTCGTTCGGGAGATATTTAGATCTGCGTATATCCATATAGTGGGAGTGACTGGGGCACCGAAACGCAGCCTCTAAATAACGTATTATCTGCCACGAAACTCGTTCATTTGACCAATATTTTGTTATCGTACGCTAGTGCTACTCCCCGTTGAGTCCGGAGTTACCTGTTATCATCATCCGGGGTCTATAGGTCAATCTACAGACCCCGGATGATGTCTTCTGACCTGGAAGATGTCATCTCTGAGCGCCACCATGTTACAAATAACTAGCAAATTACAGGTGTGTTCGTAACTTTTATTGGATGATGGATTTTTTGAGAATGCATAAAATAAATGTGGACTTGAAGTGCCTTTATTCCTGAAAACCAAATTAGTTTGGAATCTGAAACTGGACAACTTTTGAAATATCCACTGAATATATTCACATAGAGTCTGTATTTTTTCATTGAGGTGGGAAATGTTGATGTCAGCTGAAGAATTTCAAACACAACGCGTCCCTTTCTGCATCATCAGAAGTAATACAAAGTCATGTATGAAGCTTTGGGCATCTATTGGAACACACTGAAGACCTTTAACAATATGCAGAAAGTAACAGAACTTACAAAGAGAGCTGAGCATCCCTTTAAAGATCTCTGTGAAAGAAATCACCACTAATGGTATTATCTATTTTAATCTGACTTTTAAATAATGTTGGCCGTAGCGTGGGCGAATGAGACTCATGATCCTGAGCATCGTAATCATCTCTTTGTGGCGTTGAATCAGTTGTGTGAAAAGCCAGATTGTTTCCTTCTCCAATCGTGTTAGGATTCAGGTATGCTTCATTAAGCCACATAAAACACTTACTGTGTGTATTTATTCAAGTCACGGTGAACTGCAGTGTCACTACTAAATCTGGTCATATTTGGACGAGAGCTAGGCGTTCACCTAATGCCGCCGTTGTGCCTCCTCTTTCCCATGTGACGCCGTCTTGGCAAGTTCATTACGACAGATGTTGTCGCTCATGACACAAATTAAGCCTCTCTTCTGGACTGATTATGTCTTCATGCGCTCTTGGTTCCTTCCTTCTCCGTTTCTATAGTTGATATTTTTAGAGGTGGTTTTCACACAGTGAAAAGAAGAAAAAAAAACACCATGCTCATTTATTTTCAGCAGCCACCTGTATCTGAGGATGGCTTGTCACTCATCTAGCAAAGGACTAATGGAGTGCGGTGTCATGGTGAATAAAGCCTTGTCCATCTTAAGTGAAAGTGGGTGAATGTTCGGTACATACATATAGGACACATAGTCCTAATAAAAAGTGGTTTATATTCTTCAAACTTTTAAAATCCTTTGCGTGTCTCGCAAATGAGCTCACCTTAAATGGCAGAACGAGGACAGGGAGAGCAGTTAGGAGTGAGCGGTAACGCTGTGATCAGAGCTACTGTACGGTATGTGTTCCCTCATTTCACCTTGATGGCAGAGCCGCAGCATGATTGGACAGTTCCTGTAGACGCCTCAGAGAGACTTGTGCTTGTGTGACTTTAGACAAAAGCAAGTGAAACAAGGACAGAAAGCGGATCACATGTAGCCATGTAGTACAGAGAGGAGAGTGAGAACAAACATCTTTATACCGCTCTTTTGCATAAGCCGACGGTTGATTAAAGTCTACTTGTGTTGTCCGAAAGCTTCAAATGTAAAATCTTTCATGTGCTTGTTTTTAGACTTGTCCGTGTGGGTGGCTGTACATCTGTGTTCGAACTTGTCGTCTTGTTCTGAGCTTCTTTCAGGATAACATGCATGTGCACACAGGAGAATGCTGTGCGCACACGGCTATTTGTAGCAGGTCTGGCTCCCTGGGAACCCATCCTCCATCTGTCGATTCCACGCAGCCGAGCTCAGCGAAGCCCTAATTTTACCCTAAATTTACCAGCAGCTGACCCTTTTTCTCCGTGGCATCGTGGACCCTGTTATCGCAGAGCGTCGCTCCTCAGTGCTTTCTCTTCGCCTTCTCAGTCACACTGTCTGCTTTACTCTCTCCCCCTTCCTCATTCTCACCGACACACTCGCTCAGACCTATCTTTACTCTCCGTATGCTCTTTCACACACTCAGGCACAGTCACTTTCACACCTACGCAGTCATCAGTAATGTCACTAGAATAGACAAAAGAAACCGCAGATCTACATACTATATGGCAAAAAAGGTTTTGGGAATCAGGGATGTCGCCGAATAACTTAAAGGCCACGCAGAACAAGAGGCTGAACAAATATTCAAGTGTCTTGTGTTATAACTGGTGTGTTGAGGAGCTGAAAAATAGGCCTGTGGGCTTGAAAAATGAATTAACTAGTGGGGCATATGGTGGATTTGCACAGGCATATGGCGATATGCTACTTGCCCCTTTAGCTCGGGGCCTTTTGGAGAACGCCATTCATTCAAGACTGGGCTAAGGAGCTCTGATTTACACATGAGAGCGGAAGTAAGGAGGACATGCCTTTGTTTTCCACCGCTTTAGGTTTGATTGGCCCTGTCATATTTACACCGTCTCATTGGTTCCTTCCTCTCTGATTTGACCTTGAGGTAGGCAACTGGACTATCTGAGCGCTCTTGAAGGGATTCAATATAGCTTACTTTTTCTATTTAACTAACCAACAACATTTTTATCAACATTAAGAGACATTTACGTCACCGATTTATGACGATGCACCACTGTGAGCACGACCGGTGAAAAGGGAGCTTTCCATATCTTGAAGGAGGGGATTTGTCACATTTGCAACAAATGGTATCTAAATATAAAGGTGGTGCACAAATAATTGTGCACAAATCAATTTGCAATTCTTTAAAGATCTATGACATTTAATTGTCAACTAAAATTTTATTATGACAGCCCATCTGACATCATGGTTTGTACCGAGCCCAAGTGCAATTGTCAGGCCTACTCTCACACTGTTCTGGGACCTTGTATGCTTACGTCATTGCAGTTCATTTATTTGTGTTGAAGAAAAGCACTCTCATCTAACAGTGGAGATCACAATTCTGTTTACTTCGTAGCATGTTTGAGTTCCATGCTTGCGTACAGTTAGCAGTCACAGTGGACGCTTACTGAGTCCAAGTCGCTTAAACACTACGCTTAACTACTGGTTTTTACAACCTGGACCTTATTTCTGGCATAAAATATGATCGTTTACTCACCCATATAACTTTTGTGTCATTTGGAGTCGTTCGGGAGATAATTAGATCAGCGTATATCCATATAGTGGGAGTGACTGGGGCACTGAAACGCAGCCTCTAAATAACGCATTATCTGACACGAAACTCGTTCATTTCACCAATATTTTGTTATGATACGCTAGTGCTATTCCCTGTTGAGTCCGGAGTTACCTGTTATCATCATCCGGGGTCTGTAGATTGACTCACTAACCTCTGACCTGGATGATGTCATCTCTGAGCGCCGCACTCCAGACTCAACGGGGAATAGCACTAGCGTATCATAACAAAATATTGGTGAAATGAACGAGTTTCGCGGCAGATAATGCATTATTTAGAGACTGCGTTTCGGTGCCCCAGTCACTCCCACTATATGGATATATGCGGCGCTCCGCTGGAACTAAATATCTTCCGAAGGACTAAAAATAACACCAAAATTATATGGGTGAGTAAATTTCGTATTTTATGCCAGAAATAAGGTTCAGGTTGTAAAAAACAGTAGTTCCCCTTTAATTGTACCAACTACAAGAGTTTTTTTTAAATCGAACTTGTGTCACAATGAAACAAAATGTCATCTCAAACAAATAATTTATAATGATTTCATAACCACAGTGGTTTGCCTATGCATGTGCAAAACTTTTCAAATAATTATTTAGACATCTCTTAAATTTTAAGTGCAATTCTACCCTTTCACCCACATCCATATCTGCGTTTCTTTATGAAAATATACCTCTCATCGTGAGTGTGGTAGTATCAGTTGTTCCCAACTGGAGCTTTTCAGGTCGGGCCCAGTGTTCCACAGCAGGAGCTGATAGCTAGGCCACAGCAGTGTCGTTGCGTCAGCTTTATTCTCCGCTGAGGCTTTACACTAATTCACTGCATCCGATCCCGCAGCAAGGCGCTCAATGGCCCCGCTCACCGGCTCCAAAGGCCAAACATTTCTCCCATTGTTCCCTGGAGAGAGGCCGGATTTAAAGGCATGGCTTTGGAAGGGGATGATGTTCAGCAATTTTTTTTATGGACTGCTGCTGTTGGGATGAGTGACATTCACCAGAACTTTTTGTCAATTGTCAGTGAAAATCTGACAGAAACGTGTGTTCATGTGCGGCTTTTGGTGTCACTGACCCAAGATAGCACAGTGGGATTCACTTTGGCTGTGTGAGATGAAGCTTTTTGAGTTGCTGTCCCTCTTTAACAGCTCTCACTGTGGGCGTGTGGATGAGAAGTGAGAAACAGACTGAGGCTGTGTGAAATTATTAAAGTCAGCCCTCATTTTAGCTGTGGGAATCACATAATGTTGGAAAAAAAAGGCAATAATCTCAATAAGTGCAAGGATTCACATCAATCAGTCATCTTCAACTACAACTACACACATATTATAGTACCAGAGAAATCGGAATACTGCTTACTAATTATTGTATGTTGTCCAGTAGCTCATGGCTTTATGTCAACATTTGTTGAATACAGTGTTTTTGCATTGTTTTGCTGACACTTGTGACAATAGTGCTCTCAGAATAAGTCTCTAATATGAACTTTAAAGATAATAAATAATAATACTATATATAGATCATTCACTGCCCACTACATCATCATATAGTCTCCAAATATATGTGATTATGTCTATCTGGGAACCTAAATAATAATAATAATAACTTCATTAGAAGCATTGAAACTTCATTTCAAGAAGCATTAAAACTTCATTTCAAGACAGTGTAACAAAATATTTTGCATCAACAAATGTAAATGTAAATTTAGCAAATATATTTTAGCATAGCCATCTCACAAACATGTTAGACCATAAAACTTTTAATCCTGCTGTTGTTGTACCTTTAGAGACTTTGTCGGGTGAGGCTCTGTTGTCATGTTCAGTGGAAAGTGGTGTCATGACAGTGGAAACTTCAGAGATGGAGCGGCCATACTTATGTAAGATTTAACTTCGGTGCATCTAATCACCTGGCCTAAAGCTGTGCTCTCATAACATTGTCCAACTCAGGAGACACTGGGACGGGGTGCTCTTATTACAGCAATGAGCCTCCTGAGTGAGCCTTTATGTCACCATTAGTTTCAGACCCACGGCACCATGAAAGAAGAGGTGCAAACTGGCAGTCGGCACTCTTCTCTATTACATTGATGGGGAGAGGCTCTTATTAACCTGATAACACACACGTCAGTGAGATTAGGAACGGAGAACACCCCCTGAGGTTTTGTCTCACCTGTAACTCCATCCATTATATATTGAACATATTTTTTTTCGCAGTCAATGCCCCATGTCACTTCATTCTTTATGTTATATCTGACTTTTTGTGTGAAGAAATGTTTTCAAATGACCTCCGTGCATATTCTAATTTGTTACACAGGCAGGGTAAGGGAGAAGCATGGATCAAGCAGCCAAAGCCAGCAGGTCCTTGAATGACCACTTGAGATTGGCTCCCAAAGCCACTCCATACTGTCAGCGGTTTGTAAGGATGTGCAAACCCTCCTTGACTTTGACTATAGGATTTCTGAAGAGTTCAAGGTCAGTGTAATAGCTCTAGACGTTGCAATTTTGGCAATACCTAACTCCTACCTTAACTTCTGGCTAATTAAAAATAGGGCAAGGGGCTAGGGTGTGAGTGGAGTTTCGGTGGGTGGCCAAGGCAGACAGCTAGCAACCAGCAACGCCACCCATGTGTCATTCAAAGCAGCCACACCCTTAATTATACAAAACTTTAAGACTTTATATAATTTAAACGGAGCTCATACAGTTGCATGTTAAAATGCCCAACTTTCAAGCAGAATAAATATGTTTACAGCCTGGTAATATATAAAAAAAGCATTTCATTAACCACTTATATAGGCGTCAACTGCCCACCTCAGGTTAACTCATGCTTCACTTCTTTCCCTATTTTTTAACTGAGTTAAGAGGAGCCATGCACTGCTAAGATGACGACGACCAGTGCCACCACGCAGAGCTTTAAAACGACTCTTTTCCAAATCTATAGATGACGACACGGACTGTTCCTTCATCTTAATACAAAGTCCATGAGATGTAATCATTAGATAATGACATTATCACAATCACACCATCCAAGCTCATGTTATAGTTACTCTTGGTCAGCATCTAAGTCAGTGACGGAGTTGCATCATTCCTGAACACAACTGAGACCCAAAGGCTGCTTTTTTTTTTTTTTTTTTTGCATAAAACTGAGTTCCCTCTGCTCCAGTTTCTGAATTTCATTTTGTGTTGGGTGCCACTAAGTTGCATCGCACGAGTGTCCTACTGCTGCAGAATTATTCACCGTGTTGCATCAGTGCTTTACAAGGCAATAACAGTAGAGGACAGGAAGATCCCAAGTGGTGATGCTTCATGCTCTCATTTTGGAGGACTTACTTTATTTTTGGCTCTTTCGCCACACACAAGAGCTCGAGTGGCTGTGCCAATAGCACTGTACAATAACCTTAGTGGCCTGGCCATTAATGCATGACGGATAGAGCTTGTTTTATCAAGAAGCGTGCGTCATTTTGGTTCACAAAATTATGTTGACTTGGTTTATGCGAGGAATTCACGTAATTAATTCACTTTCTGTCCTATTTTATTGGGATTCAGCCTGTAACTGCTCTATACGTGTTTATATGAATATCCAGAAGAATCCAGCAAGAATTTCCGTTAATTCAGTTGAATTCAGTTTACATCACTTTTATTCATTTAGCATCAGTAACAATCCAAATTGTCTACAGAACCCAGAGCCTGAAAACTAAGAGCGAAAACAGTAACACGTAACTTTAACTTTGAGTCAGTCACCAGGGGCTAATATAATCAACAAATGCTCTACATTTTCAGAGGTGCTTATTGGACGTGTTACTGAATGTTTTCTGCAGCTTTTGCAAACTGTTGATTTACTTTCTGCTCTGATGCTGAAACACATCAAGCAGGATCTACATTAGCAGCCAGGAAATTGAGCGTTTAATCTTTCATCAACTGGAACCGATCCTCTAATTACTGTAATTGGCTGCCGTGGAAGCTGGTGTGGTGGCATGGAAGAGCCAGGGTGGCACCCTGATCACCGGCCTCTGACTGTCCTCAGGGCATCATCGCCTCGGGTGCTTTATCACCGCCAACCACTCTATCCTCCCAGATTGTGTTTCACCGGTCTGCTCCTCACATCCACCCCCCTCAATGACCCCACACGGAGGCTCTCTGTATTTCTCTATGGGTTTGTATAATGTGGAGGGATAAAACATTGAACCTTTAGGCCGTGCTCCTTAATTATTTTGTCTGTGCGTCGTGGGATTTGGAAGTGAAGCTAAATTTAGCCCATTAATCAATCACCTAATCCATACAAAACAGTGTGAAAGCTGTCTCCCCTTGCAGCCGTACGGTACTATTGTAATGTATACAGATCAATACAAGAAGCAGTCTCACAGAGGGGTACAAATAATCCCAATTATACTCCATTACCACCTCTACTAATTGTTTCTTGATCCGATTTGAGTTGCTCACTTATATTTAGTTTTTCCTCAGCTGTTTTGATATTCAGATACACCATGCGCCGCGTTTTTCCACGATGGGACCGCAGCAAAGGTGTCAGGCAACACTCCAGGCGAAGAGTGTCTTCAAACAAGACGTCGCTCGAGTCGCTTTGAAACACAGATTTTTTTATTTTTTTGCCTAGACAGTGCAGTTTTGGAAGTATCTGAGGTTTGAGGACTGCGTAGGAGAGGCGCCGGTCTATGGCGCTGTCAGCCTGGCTTAGTGTCAGGGCCTGTACAGTGAGTCTCTAAGGCAGGACACCAGCAGAGTGGTGACACTCCCAGGACATGCAACCTTTTCACAACAGTCAGCCTGGACTGCTCTCTCCACTGGTAGTCATTTACATCTTATTGACCATTTTTTTTATATCAGCTTCACACTGAGTGTAAAGCAGTTTAGTGCAGTGTCGTGCAGTGGTCCCCTCTGATCTTTGTACATTATCAAAGTACTGTGTTGGAATTGATGTCGCTGACGTACCCACTTTTTCGTCCTCCATGTCCACTTCATCCTCAGTTACTGTTTTTCTACATCTTCCCGAGTGTCTCTCAGAAACCTCTAGTGACTGGCTGTGAACTCTGCTGCGGTTTACATGTGTCCAGCCAGCAGAGAGAGAGCAATTAAATGTACCGCAGTGAGAGATTTTTCAGTTGATAAAAGCTGAGAGTAGCACCTGTTACTGAACACAAAATGCCTTTTTGTTGGTTTGCATCACGGTGCCTTGAGGCTTCTGTTTGCAGATATTTTTGTAGCTGTAACACTTCTGTGATGGATTTTCCTCCGCTGTTGAAAACTGCTGTTCGAGAGAGATGCTGTTGCTCATTTGTTTATCCATTCTTTAAGGCCGATCCATGCTCTTACATGTGATCATCATATATCATCGGGACATATATCATATATTCAACATCCATGTTTATCCCACAAATTGCAACCGCTTGGACTTTACGTGTTGGATGTAGGTCAACTGCGCACGGGCCTGAAAAAGAGAAAAGTGAGGAGAGTCATCCACACCTTCATAACTAATCATCAAGATCAGACACGCAGATCCCAGGATGACATCTCCCACCAAGACATTCTCCAGAAATCCTGTGCTATGTCGGACCACTGTGCTTGTGATGGGAAGGCTTCAAACTCCTCTGCAGCTCAGAACAAAATGTCACAATCAGCCTTTTAGAAACGTCCTCCCGAGCCCTGTGTTTTTATGTGATCAATCTGAGGGGCAGGCCGACAGGTACCATTGTAGCATGAAAGGAAACGTGTGTGCATCCGCTGTCCGGGTTCAAAGTCTGCCTCTATCCATGCATGCAGATGTGGCAACCACGAGCTGGCCTTTAAAGTCAGTGTTTGTATAAATGCAATGGTGCGTGCTAATGCAATAGTACTGTGCGGTTTTGTCATTTAAAATATATAGTAACATTTTTGTTTTTTTTGCATTAGCCATACTATTTGAGTGCTGCGGCTCTTTAGAAGGAACTGTTGCTCGGTTGGTCCACGCTGTAAAATAACTATTGGATTGGCTTTGATACAACTGAACCTTTAATGTGCCCTAAAAGTAGAAAGATAGAGTTTTTTTTTCATGCTAAAGCTGCTGAAATTAGCACATTAGCATGCTGATGTTAGAATTTAGCTCAAGCCACACTGTGCCTGAGAATAGTACAACAGTGCCGCTAGTTAGTCGCTTGTATTGTTTTGTTCTGAGGGAAGGTCAGACATGAGCAAATGTTCCCGCTGTTTGATTTTTACTTCCAGAGAAGGTTGAGAGCTATTAGATGGTGTAGTATAACAATAAAGTAGCATATGAGGACTGATAATAATGTGTGTCAGTTATAAACTGTGTGTTTTGGCTCCCTCCTGTCTGTCTGAGAATTCAAAAGGAGACCTTTCACTCAATAATGCTATTTGCTCTCATAAAAAGCAGGGACCCTTTTTTTTTTTTGGCCCGTCTGGGTCGTCTGTATTCCTCGCGGGCTTTTCTTCAGGGAACATCTAATCAGCTCCTGTGTAATTGGAGCTGTGTTAAGATGATCTGCAGGAGTGGGACGTCGGCTCTAATCACACAAATACATAATGTGAACTGTAGTGCTCTGGCAAGAGCAATTATTACTTCACCATTGGTAGTTTGGTTACAATGGAGCACGGTATGTCCACAGGGAGCAGGGAACTCTAATAAGACACTGCATTTTCTCACTTTTTCACCTCATAGCCTTTAAGAGAATGCATCATTATCTAGACTTTGTGATCTTTTCATCTACCCGATGTAAAATGTTTCTCAGTTCCTGTAGTGGAAGTGTGTGCTCTGTGCTGCCAGGCCTTCCTTTGCATATAAATACTATAAATTAATACCTGTAGACTGATTCAGATTTTATTTTCTTCCTGTTTCTTTGTCAACTTGGCATTAGAAAGTGAGAAACTATGAAGAGGGGTTAAGTTGCTCCTCAGAGCTACCTGTCTCTTGTTGAGTGAGGTGTTTGAGGAGTTTTTGGATTCTTTCAACAGCCGTCAACGATCACTGAGCTGTGCATCAGCAGGGCAGTCGACCAGTTTGACCTCGCCGGGTCAGACAGATAATTACCTTCCACTTTCCTTCCTTTTTTAGAAATCTAAAATGCAGTGTCACTTTGTATTTGTTTCTCTGTTCTCTCTGAGGAATTATAAAGTGCTTTGTGCTTTTATAGGCCTCGGCACTGCTGAGCGTGCGACTGTCTGGCAAAGTAACTACTGTGCTGCTGTCAAAGACGTGAGATACCCTATTGCTGGGTCACTGTGGCGTTCCTTCAGCTGACACTGAATCAAAGCTGGGTCGGCTGCTATCACATTACATGTCTAAATCACATTTACGCTTCATTTGAGGTCAAAAGGTATAAACATTTGTGTCCTAGTAGCTTAAACAGGGAATTGTAGGGACAGCAGGGACGGAATTCACCAAAACATCAATAAGAAACTCTACAGCACACAGGTGAACACCGTTCTACCTTGTTCTTCTTTTATTGCATATCGCCAACATTCGCCATCTGCTTCGTTGACACCTGTGGTCTTTTTCCGGATGCCAGCGGCTAAAAGCAGTTTAGAGCAGACATCTCATCAAAATGCATGCAAAGCCAGGTACTGTTGCTATAACACCGATGATGTGTTTCTGTCTGCCACTTATAAAAATGGCACTTCAGTCTGGATCTGAAACCAAAGATCAAATAGGCGGTGTTAAAAAATGAGACCTGCCGAGGCTGCTTTGAAGTCGCACTGTCACCACGGGTCGCAGACTGAAGTACTACTCTTGTGTTGTGGTAATTTACTATCGCACGTCCACTTTTTTCCTGCCGAATTGAACAAAACTCCATCATCAATGCCGTGTATGGATCTACGATTAGGCTCGCAGCTGCTGAGCAGGATTAGTCCTCCTGTGCTCAAGCTCCTGTCCATTTCTTTCCAATCAAGCTATCTAATCTTATTACTTTACTAATTAACTGCAGCCGATGTTATTTTTAGCATCTAGGTCAGCCTGGTGTCCGTATGACCTGCATGAACTGGCAGGATTTGTGAAGCTAGACACTATTGCGAAGTAATAATCTGTGACTGACTCTCATAAATAAATGCCAGTTTTACACTTCACCAGAGGCTCATCGAAACAAATAATTAACGATTCAATCTATTATCATTTTATAAAAGCCTTTGCAAAAGAATCCACTCATACACATGAAGTGCTGTGATTAGCCACATCGATTGGCAAGTGATCTGTGTGTGGATGCTTTGCAAAAAAACACTTAACATCACTTTAAATCACACTTATTAAACCAGTATTTGCTTTATTTATTTATTTATTTATTTTCAAAAAATGTGCATCATTTAATTGTTATAAGCAATGTTTTACTGCCATTTTAAGACAGTGTTGCCCTTCAAGAGGGCACGTCTTTTCAAACAGCTGAGAGGCAGTCTTGAGAGTGATGTGAAGCGACAAGAGGGATCAACACTGACCTGCCCACACAGGCGAACATTCAGTCCAAAAACTTTCCTCTGAGAAATTCCTCCTGTCTGTAAAATCACAATAAAATGAAAAAAGGGACCTATTTTATCTTCTCCCTACTGGCAATGTGCAACTTGTTCAGCAATAAGTGCTTGCATATTACTCCAACCCAAAGCAAATGATTCTGTGATAAGAGATTTCAGGAGGGGTTACAGTTCACCTTGGTGGTTGGAATAAATGAGTTTTTCAGACTACATAATTACAGATACTGTGTAACTAAATGACACCAAATGTTCAGTAGATTCAATTGACTTATTGTTTAAAAGGAGTTAATGATGAATGAGCAAAGGTTTGTGCGACCTTCTACTTCTACTCTAGAAATACACCATACAGGCATAACATTATGACCACCTTCCTAATACTGTGTAGGTCTCCCTGTGGCCAGGCAAAATCAAAGGCTTTATTTGTCTGAATGTAACAAATGGTAAAACTTGGTGGTGACATAATAACACGAGCCTCTCACACTCTAAGAAACGAAAGACTGGTGTTGTTTGAATTAAATAGTAGTTTGATGGTGAAATGACTGTTAAGCAGGTTTTGCTGCATTCGCATGGTATTGTGAGATCTCAAGGTTACATAACAGTGCTCATTTTAGACAACTCAGCCGGTGTACTTTAAACGGACCCGGCACGTTCCTCAGTACTGCAGTGGTAGTTTAATATTCTTGTCTTGCATCCCATTCGTGATCACGTCGATGTCATGGGGGGCGCTGAGGAGTATTGGTCAGAGAAGCAGCTTTGAGACCCAAGGGTCACAGGTTTGTTTCACAGTTTGAAGAATTCCTTGTTGCCAAGTCCAAAGAGAGACAGCTCTTTTTTTTTTTTTTGCAATTTACAGTTAAAAAATGCTAAGTTAATTCAGTTTAAGGCTACTTTGCACAGTTTGATTAGATTAACTTAAACCATTTTGTTGAGATTAATTGCATATTATTGTTCATTTAAAACAACCGTGTTTTGCCTTGGTGACGTCTAGACACTCACAGTTGTCTAGCAGTAGTGTTCTCAACCTCCCATGTCATAACCATGAGCTCCAATGTTCCATTTGAAGGCGGTAATACAGTATATGACCTGTCTAGCAGGTCGACACTCGTCATTGGGTATCATCACGTGATTGCAGAGCTGATTAATTCCCTGACTCCATAACCATGCATGGTCATGGACAAGATTTTTACGTGTGTGCCACAAGGTACTGACTTGTCTTTCAAACTGAGTGATGGACAGCAGTGACATTCGTTAATACACAGGTTTAGATGTCACAATCCCTTGTGTCAAGATCCCAGGCAAAACACATTTAGAGGCCCTGTCCAACTGAGAAACCCTAACAAACCTACAGTCATGAGATATGACGATTAAGCCTACAATCTAAATGAACTAAGTAAATGCTGCTGGCATGTATGGCCCGCACAGCAGCTAACCAAACAAAGAAATATCCCAACCAACCAACATTAAGACATCATATACCTGGCCTAGTCAACAACATAATGGTTTCCGTGTTCAAATTGTTCAAATACCTTTTCATATTAAGTATAACCCATAATATTAGCAGTAATTTACTTCTCCTTCCTTGAGAGCTGACTTGCATAAGTGGTGCTTTTCAGCGCTACATCTGAAAGAATCTATACCAAGTGATTTTGAGCAATACTTAAGTACATAATAAGCATGTTGCCTTTTTTTTTTTGTTTTGTTTATGTGTGATATCGTAATTCAAGTAAAAACCCTAACTACGCTCTACTTTTCAATCCAAAATCATCAACAATATATTATTTGGCCGTTCAGCACGTTAGCCTACACATGACAACATAGACGCGGTGAAGTTGAATCTGATTTTGATTTAAATGCCGAGCCGTGAATTGTTAGTCTTCCTACTCGCGGTGAGTGTTTTCTCAACCACGCTCTCTTTGTCTACGCTCTCAGTGCTGTGCGGCCGCACTCAAAATGAATCATCTGCCACTCTGAGTGCATTGTTTCTGACCAGGTTACCTGCTGCACCGGCGCTGGTGCCATACCAACACGAAACCCGGCTGAACCTCATCTCTGCCACCGTCGTTTTTTGCGTTTGCACCCATTGCCGTCTCTCTCTTTAATATGGATTAATATACAGTACAGGAGAAGAACAACAAAGGAGAAGCTTCTAAATAGACGCAAAACAAAAATGCATTGACCGAATGAAAGGCTTTTGTATGTGTAACACCTAAAAAGACAAAATTGACGAGACATATAAACATTACAAGGGAATATGCTTTCTGTCAAGGAGAATCACTGATGCTTCCTCCACCCTTGGATCATGAAATGTCTTTAACAATGGAATAGCAAATTGTGTTATCCTGGATTAGCATTGTTTCTGTTGTTTGACCTCATTCTTATAAAATAAATGTGCGTCTTGATTCACAAATTTAACCAAATCCCCCGAAATCTTCTCGCTGACTTTACTCTGCGGCGTGACAGATGATTTACCAACAGCTATTAGTTACATTCTAAAATTAGAAGATCACATCAGTGCCTTGTCTCTCGTAACAAGGCGTATGTAAAGGATGTGCAGAAGATCACACTTTGAGACCTGTGATTATTAATTTTCACTTCCAGACGCTCCCTGACACCTCGCAGGAGGAAGCATGGCTGGCTAGGAGGAGCAGTAGCACTGAGAGCATGGCTGACATAAATTGTGTGCGTGTGCGTGTAGCATGCAAGCTGTGTTATTAATTTTTATGTACCAAACTATAAGTATGCTTGTGAAGCAGTGTTCGGTGTGTGTTTCTTCTTTCGTTTTACATTCCGGTCCATGTACATATCAAACTGCCTGTAGTAGATCCTGTTATAACAAGTCTTTACTCTCTTTATTCCCTGAAGGAGATTCCAGCTCTGGTTACCACAAATGACCACGCAACACTGGTCACCTGAAACCCAGCACCTACAGCCACCTACAAGTAGCCAGCATCATTTGTCACTTTCACCACACAGCCCTGTACATCGAGTAGATTCACTTTACACCTAAGAACTATTTATGTATATATATCCTCTCCCTGAGGGTGTGAAGCACAGTTTGTGATGACTTATCAATACGGGCTGCAAACAGATGTTATTACATAGTTGCTTCACAGCAGGGCTGCTAATTTAAGAACCCGAATAATTATCACACATCATGAAAAAGGCATTTCCTTAGTGCAGTTAGCCTCGCATACAGATACGCGCCAAGCATGCATAATCAGGAAGCTGATCATATTGCATTCAGCAATTCCCACCCAGGTTTTATTTATTTTTTTTTTTCCACAGACTACAATGAGGAAGGTTGTGTTTCCTGTCATGGCTGCCGGCGGTCATGGTCGCCTTGCATCCCCGCAGCTCGCCGTCTGGCCGGCTAACCTTTTTTCCATTTTTGCCTGATGAGGCCGGCGCTGGCGGGGCCTTTCAGTGAAGCCGTCTCCTCACTTTCACTCCGCAGTGCTGAGACACTCTGGCTCTCTGCCCCCGCCAGCCTCCTCCTGCCCCGTTGCTTTGTCTGTGACCACCACCAACTGCCCCCTCTCACAACCCCCCCACCCACATCCAGGAGCCTCCTCCAGCAAAGATGTAAACTAAGCTACCACAACACCAACACACCCTCCTCTATTATTCATCCACCCCCTTTAATGAGTTTTCCATCCACCTTCATGCATCTACAGCAATTAAAAGAAACAATCATTTATGTTTGATCACTAGCATTGAATTTAATCCAGTAATCAGCTGTCTTGCATTGAGAGCTTCTCTATATGTACAGCAGCATGAATGAGTGAAGCAGAATTAAATAATGGTCCAGAAAACATAAAAGGAGGGTACATTTTTCAGCAGATGGGGTGCCCTAGAAAGCAGCATGCAGAATGCAAGGTGTAGCACCCAAACTGATTTGTCTTTCACGTTCCCATTTATCTCTCGAAACTAATTATATTCTACAAAGAGTTTGCTTATTTTACAAAAACCAACCTGTGCTCATCACAGGGTGCCTGCATGCAGTAGGTGTGACATTCCCAGTAATCTCGTCAAAACTGGCAGATATTAATTTGATAATTAATCCTCCTCCACCGTCCTCTTTTCCTTTTACACTAAAGAGCTGTCTAGGTTTTCACCGCCGTGCCGGGCCAGGCGATCGCGTGTCAATCACACAGATAATATGTTTGTTTACATAGCATGATCATGAAAAGGAGGCCAGCTAAATATTTGATGGCTTCTTCAAGTTACTCAGGAACAGTCACCCTGTGACCCAACACTAGAGTTGGACCTCAGCACATTCAGTCATTGTTAAACACCTCTACAGAGAACCGGCTGACATTTGTGGGCGCATGCCTCTGGTAGGCAAAGAGAGGTTTGTGCTCACTCGGCTCTCTGTATTGAAGCCACGGGCACTACAATGACTCTCAGCCACTAGTGGTCCTCAATACACTGCAACAGCTCATTCAGCCATAGACGCTCTGAGTATGTGAGGTGGTTCTATTCACTCGTTTCTCCATAAAGTTTTGCATCGGCCGTCGTGTTCAACATAAGCTAATCGTCACTCTAACCTCACTTTGACTCCCTGGCACACTTACATACCCTTCACACACTTTCCGTGCTGCGTCCCAGTAGACGGAGCTTAGCCAAGCATGCATCAGCACTCGTCCGCGCTCTCCATACTGCAGGCACTCAGCGGCGCTCGCTAGCTGCACCACGCACACCTCGGCCCTCCTCCTCTGATCGCCGAGTAGCTGCTGGGTGAGCTGAGACAATGTGAAGCGCGCAGTCCAAACAAAAGCCGAAAGAAAGACAAAGAGTGAGTGGGACGGGAGAGAGAGCAAGAAAGCTGGAGATGAGACAAATGTCTGCGGTAACATGAAAGGCCAATTAACCGCTTAGTCATGAAGGAACATCTCATTCTTTTATTGTGTCACTCCAAATATAGCGCTTTAAATGAAAGTATTAAGTCGCTGTCAGATATATTTGGTTGTTTTGCTGCTTCTCATTGATAAGTTGGCTTTGTGAACACGCTTGCCTCGAGATGAGCTGTAGAAGCATTAAACTCAATGAATCTTGTGTTATACTATACTTATATTATGCTGTGATAAACCCTAATGTGTGGCCAGAACAAAAATAGCCACAGCGTGTGCTGTACATACGATACGTCTAATGCGAAAGGAATTAGCACTTAGCCTTCATATAAAATAGATGGGATGAGTGTGTCAACTGTGAGCACAAATATATATATATATAAGATGATAAAAAGTATAAAAAACACCATAACTATACGTCCTTTTAAATTAATATTACTGTATACTATGGCTCTGATAAGGGCGATTGCTCATAAGCACCAATCTATCAACGACTAACAATTCATGAAATCAAATATCCATCGATAGTATGCAATTGTGCTTTTTACAAACCTTTCTACTCTATCTAAAAGCATAAAACACTTGCAGCTGCAGTAGATTCTCAACAATACAGCAGGTTAAGATCAGTAGAGTCTGTTTCTCATAAACCTCATTAGACGTGACGTGAAGTTATCATTAGGACAACTATTTGCCTTATCGTGCGTGTTTTGATTGCTCCTTGAAGTGAAAACAAGCGTGATATTTATTTAATGACGGTTCAAGTGCTGTCACGACAGCTGATAATGTGATCTGCACCAAAGAATTAAAGGTAGGCTGACCAGGTAAGACGAGGAGATGGATTTCCCCATTTACAAGCATCTGATTACCTAATCGTGGTTCCTTAAAGTACAACATTACACGTCTAACTCCTGCATTATTCTTTACCCTATCCGCTTCCCTCTTTTCTTCCTGCTCCCACAGTTTCTTCCACCATATTCCCCCCAGGGTCTCTCTGAAAACCCCTAAATAATGCACAGCGAGTGAAGGGCTTAAAGGAGCTATATGATGGATCACTCCCCTCTTTCTGGAGCCATTGCATTCTTCTCGCTGTGAAGCTTATTTATCATTTCCATAATGACACTGCTCTCAGGTGAATCTCTAAATATCTATATTTACACCAGACAATGTTTAAAAAGAACCAGGTTTTTTCCGTGATCCAGTTTTAAGTGTGTGACATCAGAGTAAAAATGGGTCGTACAACTGCTCTGAGTCTTTTATTTTGAAGGTTTTGCCAACGGGCAGGAAATTAACAAATCACTTATGAGTCTTAATTTTCGACTCACACTCAGGGAAATTACGTCTGTAATTAGTCAAATTAAAATGAGAGTTTTTTTTTTAAACAACATCAACATCAATAGGTTCAATTAAATATAAAGTTATGAAGGCAAGCTGCAAACGGATAAAAATGCATGTATTTTAAACAGGCTGTAAAGATGCATTTTTAACTTCTTATAACAGTATTTATTGATTGTTTTGAATAACTTTTTGACCTTTGAAAGGAAAGTTAATGCCCCTTGAGAGTAAACTTAAGTTCTCACCAAAACAAACTGTATGTCTACATAAAGTCTATTCATGAGACAAAAATGAAACTTTAATGAACCCCATGGGGAAATGAGTGCATAGCAGCAGTAAGGAATGACGTGTAAGAGCACAACAGATACTGAAGTTTGAATGCACTGTTTTGGATAATGAATAACTTCTGACTACACTATGTGATTGAACATAGCATAACCAATTTATTTTTCAACCAATATTTTATTTCAATATTTCAAATATGTCTTCAAATATGCTTGTGCAACTGTATAAAATCATCATACTGCCTTTTGTTTTATGGTGTAAATCAACGGGACTGGAAAGATTCTATGAAATGCCTGTTATATTGATATTGTATTATATTGACCCTTGACTCAGTTGCCGCTCTGAAAATTAAGGTCATGAATCGGAGGAGGGTCATGGGCGGCCACATCTCATTGCATTGCAGTTTGTTGACCGCTGACCCCTGGCCATCACGAACGCGCCAACAATGGGCACATGAACATCAGAACTGGACCATGGAGCAATGGAAGAAGGTGGCCTGGTCTGACGAATCACGTTTTTCCACATCACATGTATGGCCAGGTGCGTGTGCTTTCTTCTCTTTTTTGGTTTACTCATAGAGAAAGACGTGCATGGCTTCAACAAGAACCTCATTCAATCTCTTCAGGTTGATTGCAGCACACTCGAGATATTTAACAGCCTTTATTTGCCATTGTAGTTCCCTGCTGTTTGGAGACTGCGGTCAGATTCTGCTCCTTCAGTTTCTTCAGGACATGTTGATCACCAAGCAAGTCACTCTTAGTTCACACAAGGAGAATGGGCACATCAGGTCAACTCGTGTCTCTGCGGCACAATCAGTCAGCGTGTTTGGCTGTTATACCAAAGAGACGACAGTTTTCAGGGTAGCTGTGGATTTATATTTGTAAGGACAATGCTTAGCGTTATCGCTACACCAGCAGCTGAGCTGCTCTGACACTGAACATTTACATTAGTGAAACACGTCAGTAAAGAATTAAATTGTCAGTCCTGAGTAGCTTGTGAACTATGTTAAGTTGCAAGTTTTTAGTCAGTCAGTGACTTTATTGTTTTTCCCACCATCTCTCTGCTCTAGAGGAAAAGAGAGCTGAGCAGGTCACCTCCCTTCCGAAGAGCCTTGACACCCAGATACAGGAGACTGAGAGGGTGAGAGCTACTGCGACCACCAAGCTGGAAACCAACAAGAAGAGGTGGTTGGAAAAGCTCAACCAGCCGGAAGACCTCCTCAGTACAAAAGACTAAGGGATCAGCAAGGAGACCAAGAAGAGACAAGCACATACAGCTGCTCATGGAGACACCTTGGCCTGGCTGAACAAAGTGGAGGCATCTGTCAAACAGAGCAAGCTGGAGAGCAAGGCTTGAGAAAAGGCTCCAAAAACCTGAAAAGAAGCTGGTGGAGACACAGGGGATCTTTCAGGAAGAGCTCCAAAAGACATATGAGCAGCAGAGATAAAACAGCTCTCTGAAAATCTGCTTAAAGACAGCAAGAAGAAGGTACAGCAGGTGGAGGAAGAAAAACATAACATTGAGGAGACGCTGCTGACCAAGGATAGGTCCACCATGGTGAACAACATCAATAAACAGTGGCAGGACAAAATCAACCAGCTGGAAGACCTCCTTCAAAAACAAAAAGAAAAAAAAAAAAGACAAGCAGACTGGCCGGGAGGTCAAGAAGTTACACAATGTAGTGTTTTGGGTCATTTTTCTTTTACTTTGTATTAATGGTTTACAGTCATTTTACTCTAGTGACACTTACATGAGATAAGATGTTCCTTTACAGATCTCCTGTAAGGAAATTAAAGTACCACAGCTAAACAGGGGTTAATATATGTAAAAAAGTACAAACAATTAATAAATGAATCCAAAGCAGTTTATAATTTCAGTAGCAAATGCACCAACACCATTAAAACTGTGAAACTATACCAACACTGTACTTTCACTGGTAATATGTGTCAACTGTGAAGTAAGAGGTAACCCTGTTAAAACAATGGGAACTCAGATATGTGCAAGCATTCCCTTTCTCATTGTCTGACAGAAAAGCATGTCTGAGAATGAGTCAAACTTTATTTGTGTAGCATCCTTCATATAGGTTAGTATTTTCAAAGTGCTTTACACAACAGTGACACTGAGTGATGATGAATATTGATGTGTGATGAGTTATTTTATAGTTTTTATGAAACAGTGTCTCCATGGCGCAATCAGTCAGCGCGTTTGGCTAAAACCAAAAGATTGGAGCCCACCCCGGGACAACTAAACATTCTTAGTTCTTCCCAAGAAGGCAGATCTAGTAGAGCTGATGGGAGACTGTAGAAACTGTGTCTATGATGGGAGCACTATCACCAGAGTAGTGATGGAAAACTTGATTCTTTTTACTGATTCTAGTTTATATGAGTCACTCACCAAAAACAATCAGGTTTTTGAGTCACTTAGTCAGTCACCCACAGTGTGCGGAAATCACTCCCAGTGCACTAATTCATACTGCTAAAACCACTGATTTGAAACGGGAAAATTATCCATTTCATTGTGAAAAAGGAGTGAAAGATCAACAATCTTCAAAGGGGAAATATTTATTTTTCTCCCGATTTTCACTGAGGCCCGGTCTACGGAACGTACTAGTCACAAATGGTGGTGGTAACACTATTTTATCCCGCCCATTAATCATCAACAAGTTAATAGAGACAAGGAATCATGACTCACAAGTCAGTAAAATGACCCTTGAGTTTTGAAGTTCATTCAGGATTCACACATCACTACCCCAGTCATTTCCTCAGTTTACTAAACTGAAGACCTTGAGTTCAAATACCGGTGGCGAGTAACTTTCTGGAAGAATGTGAAACTCATTATACTGTATATTTGTATATAGTTTTTGTCACTAGTTAAATATGTATATGTAACAAGAAAAAAAACTACTTTTTTGTTGGTGGTTTACTCATAGAAGACATGCACAGCCTGAACAAGAACCTCATTAGGACTCTTCAAGGTTGATTGCAGCACATTCGAGATATTTAACAGCCTTCATTTGGTGGTTCTCTGCTATTTGGACACTATGGTCAGATTCTGCTCCTTCAGTTTCTCCAGGACCTCTTGATCGCCACGGAGGTCACTATTAATAATCACAAGGAGAATGGGAACATCCGTTCAATTAGTGCTATTCCTGAAATAAGGTCTCTGTGGCGCAATCGGTCAGCGCATTTGGCTGTTAACCGAAAGGTTGGTGGTTCAAGCCCACCCAGGGACGACAGTTTTCAGGCTAGCTGTTGATTTATATTTCTAAGGACACTCGTTCTGTAATAGCAGTTGAGCTGCTCTCACTAACAGTACACGTTAATGAAATGTCCTAGTTAAGTTCATTATACAGTATCTTTAAAGGCTTCTAAAACTAAGTAAGGACCTTGATACCTCACTGAAGATTTTATGACATAATGTCCCAGTGACACAGAAACAAGGCATCTGTGAAGTACACTGCAGTAATAGACTTTTCTAGCAAGTCAGCAACAGACAGCTGCTGTCAGATGAGACAGAGGTCTCTTTGTCTTAACACGCATAGACATCTTAAGATGTCATTGAACAATAATTGATGTGTTAACAGGTATGGAAGCCTTAAGACTTAATAACATGTACTGAAGCGGTACAACATATTAACATTTGATCTGTGACATGAGGAGCCAACGTTAACTATATTAGTTAACTCTGTACGGTATTGTTTTTGACACTTAAACATCCCAGATGTCCAATATGCATAAACAAAGCCCCCACCCCAGCCAACAGACGAGCTACTGTAGCTCAAATTGCTGGTTCTGATGGAAAGTTGTCAGAATACACAGTGCATCGGAGTTTGTTGTGTATGGGGCTGCATAGCTTCAGACCATGTCCACCACTGAAAGCGCCAACAGTGGGCACATGAGCATCAGAACTGGACCACGGAGCAATGGAAGAAGGTGGCCTGGTCTGATGAATCTTGTTTTCTTTCACATCACATGGATGGCTGGGTGCTTGTGCGTCACTTACCTGGGGAACACATGGCACCAGGATGCACTATAGGAAGAGGGCAAGCCGGTGGAGACAGTGTGAGGCTGTTTTGGCAGCAAAAGGGGCACCAACACAATATCAGGAAGGTGATCGGTGCATCTTGTACTTGCATCACCATTAGATTCTACATGTATGCTTTAGTCAGATGTATGTATCTAGGACAGATGTACGTTTATCTCGTTCCTCCTGCTGCTCTCTTCTCTCTCTCTCTTACATTAATTTGGACGTAGTTGATATACAGTAAATATAGTATAATGACTAAATAAAGAGCTGTTCGTATATAAGTCTACAGCAGACAAGTTGCTCTGTGAGGACGTACTTAGGCACAGCCATGCTTTGAAGCTAACGTTAACATGTTCTTAGTGACAGTGCTAGCATGTTTACATGCTAATGCTCACTTGGTTTAGCATGTTAGCATGCTAATATTTGCTCAAAACACCCTTTACAGCTTACGTGAGTAGTTCTTCTAGAATCTACTGCTGCCAGTGCTACATGTGTGGCAAAGGTTCATTAAAAGTTGTGATAAATCCTCTAGAGAACATGTCAAATTTCCATATTAATCAATCTTTAATTCAATATTTAATACTTGACCAGAGCGGTGGACTATCGACTGCCTATTGTTGCTATCCCCAGAGGGACACTGTTAGCGTGGCTAAAAAAAAAAGTTCAATTGAGGTGATGTCATAATGCTAAATGACACCAGGGGACATAAAAAAAGAGCTTAACGCCTTATTGTTTTTTAACATACACACACCCAGAGCTGAATTCAGATTTTGAGTATTCACTACATCATATTAACAAGTTAATAGACTACTGACACAAAATATTACAATAGAATAAAAGTGCTCTCAATGGGATGAATGTGATCTTGACATTTTTTTTTTCTTTATGAAAAAGGAAGTGAGGAGTAAAATATAGTAATCTGTTCAGTCATACATTGACTCAGACAAGAGTGACTCAGAGAACATGGTGCATAGAGTGCATACTGTTACTGGTAATATTAAAACAGTGTATTGACTGAGGACCATCATTTATCATCGATTGATGTAGTTTCTAGAGAGAGAAGGAGAACAGAGATAGTGGCATCAACACTACACTTTAAACAAATGTATTTACTGTGAATCACATCTATTTATGTCTTGAGTGGTCATGAATGTAGTACTGTTTTCAATACTACAGATGACTTGAGATGTTTCAGTTTATATTTGGAAGGCTTTCTAAGTTTTAAGTTGGACAAGTTTTTTTTTTTTCAACTCGTTTTCAAGAGACCTTGACTTGGTGTAATGCCACCTGAAAGATTTTGTCATAGTGATGGCTGTGGTCCAGTCAGGCTGGTAAAAGTTCATGGCTCTGAGGAGTGAACTCACTGAACCAAACAAGGCTTCAGACCTGAGAGTAGTGTGACCCCTGGTGGAGAAAGAGATGTTTTATCAATAGGTTTCAGGATTTTCTTAGCTGTGTTAAATCTGTTTCCCTTGTGTCCGCTGCATTAACTTTGACTCTTCAGAGGAGATTCCTCTCACTGTTTAAGTGTCTAAGTTTTTCCATTTCTTAATTGGAAGTTGTGTACTGTTTTAAAGATTCAAAACTCATCACTCAGTCGGTCAATCAGGCAAAAACTAATGCCCAGAATGAATCATAATGTTTTGAACACAAACTTGCTTAGCTAATTGTGATGTTGCTAAAAGCTCCCCTTTCCACAGTCCCCTTGTCTGACTCCTTGTCAATCGAGATTACTTTACAGACCAGTCTCCCTTGAGGATTCCTTTACAAACCTTATTTTCTGTGTGCGTCACTTGTTAGGTACTGTAGCAGACATGTAGATCTCTGACTGAAACGTATATCCACTCTTTCGCTCCGTGTGTGACGACAGAGTACAGTCTATATAGGACATGCTGGTTTCATGTTCAAACCGAGGCCTTTTATTACGACCTGGACTCTGATGTCTTCTGAACATACCACATGCCTGAGGTGGTTCCTCCTCCGCGTGTCTGCACTGACTCCTCCAAATAACACCCGTTAATTTGGTGTTCATTAAGCTCCGTCATGTGGCTCCACGCGGGCTAATGCGGCGCCAGAGGACAAGGAAAGTGACCTCAGAAAGTCCTTTGAGGAGAAAAGGCCTTGCTTGTCAAGGTGACTCAGTCCAGGGTGTGAAATTAAATTATCTGATAAGGTGTACACGAGGAGCTCGGTGATACACAGCGCTGTGCTATTTCACCAGAGAACAATGCTGAACTGTAAATGCATGCCCCGCTGAGATGACCACAGGTCATGTTTGCTGATCCACATTTTTGATTTTTCCACTTACTGCAGGAAAGTGGAGCAGAACATAAAATGTACTTTAGTCCCCACAGAATACACCAGCTACAGAGGGCTTTTCAAGTACTTTCGGCTTGTAGCCAGCTCTCTGAAATGTACCACATTATCGAGTCCTATCATTCATGCACCTGCTTGTTTAAGCCTTCAAATTATTTTGTTGTGTTTCATTACTTTGGCAATTAACTGGGGCAATTAGAGTAATTACAGTTAGTTCTATATATTTTTAGATGTTGACACTAATTACTCTTTAATGTGTAGTCATTTTCACAGGACCAAAAGTGACTGTGCAGACTGTGCAGTTGTTTCATGGACAGGTGTGAGATATTCCTTCATTGTGGCATTGTTCAAGTGGGTAAAAGGTCTGGAGTTGTTTCCAAGTGTGGCATGGCATCTGGAAACTGTTGAGCGTTTAAAAGAGCTCTTACTGCAAGTAAAGCAGGTCATCCCTTAGGCTGCAAAAACAGACCTATGAAAGAGATTACCACATTGGGGAGCTTAGCCTTGTAGAATTTACAATTACCACCTTACCCTGTTTCAACACAAACTGAACATTATAACAGTAATGATCCTAAGATTTCATACTGTTATATTAGAATGCAATCAGTTCCCCTATTGTACCTGATGTTTTGGCAAGTGAGTGTACATACTGTAAATATGAGTCACTGTCTGTCAGTGCCATTACGTGCTATTAGCGGAGGCCGCACATACAATTGCTGGAAATGAAAGTGTCCTGTAGTCAAAAGAAGATTATTATACATAACGATCACATCATAGAGGTATGAGTAAATGGTCGGTGGTCTGGTCTCCCAAATCCTCCGCTTTCAATCGGCTATAACATGCAACACATTAAATATGAATCACGGAGCCCGAGTGCAGGTCACTGCCACTATTATCAATGTGAGTGATTTCTAAATAGAACTGAAAGTGGCGCACCGAATCGTTCTTTCACCACGCAGGTATCATTATTATAAAAAAAAACGAAGGAAGACAAAGCAAATGTCAAAGCGAAGCTGATATTCACTAACGTTACGTGTTATTTCGTGATAACATTTGAGATACAACTGCAGAAAGGCTGAGTACCAGAGTAGCATTCTGGCCCTATTAGGTTAAATAAAAATACAAATACATGCAGTGATGACAATTTTCGACATCGGTTCTTATTTAAAACAGCTTTTCAGTGAGTCTCACTCCAAACGATGTACAATCTGACATTTATAATAGCACAGAAATGGCCATTTAGAAAACATCTTTTACATTTTTTTTGGCATTTTGTGTTGATATTCATTTATGATCTGCAAAAGCTGTAACCCTTACATCATAACCACGCTATTCTTGTTTACATGAACAATACCAAATTCATTTCTTATTAATTCACTACTAATTTATTGATCTACAAGTGAAGGAGAAAACAAATATAGATAGATAGATAGATAGATATAGATTCAGTCACACTGTGGTTTCCTCTCCTCTGGATAATTTCTCTAACAACATGAAGGCAGTCTGAGTTCTGTCTCTGCTGCTGTTTAATACACTTAACTTTATAAAAATAAGATAATGTGTGTAGATGGGGAATGGCTGAATATTAAATGCTTAAACGTTAGTATTGAGCAAATATACTGTAACCAACAGTTATAGTACAGTTCTTTAAATGTAATGTATTATTGCCTAAATCTGATTTTTCATACATTTTTCCCAACACATAAAGATCATAAAATCATATTTTTAGAGACCAGACGCTGACGTTTATGTGAAATCAAAGTGCGGTGTATTTCTCAAAAGGGAAAAGTAAAATACAGAGGTTTTGGTTCTCCTTCTGTAGCCCCCTCAGACAATATGTCACGTGTCCTTTGTTTGCAGTTAGTTTCAGTTTGAAGCACAGTTTACCGCAATTTACAATTCTGGGACAAACTCCATCTGCTTAGATGATACGATGTGTGATCAAAGGCTTCAGAGCCCCTCAGTGTTCAGAGCAAACAGGTGCTCTTTCTACTGTACTGTATGTACATTTTGAGCTTAGACGCCCTTTCCTCTTCACTTTTTCAAGTATTCAAACATCTTCGTGCACTACAATAGCTGGAAAATAAAGTTTCTACGCAGTTTATTTCATTTCTTCTGACCGAATGAATTCAGGAGTAAAATAATTTGTCACTTCCTGCTTGTGAAATGTTGAGGAACTGTGTCACTTCTGACTTATTTAACCCTGGCACACTAACACTCTATTGAATGACTAAAGCAAGTAAAAGGAAATTCCGAAACAGTTTTGCAAGATAAGATGGTGTTCTTATGTAACCAAGGACCAGTCCCAGAATAACAAGTTTATTGTAGAATTAAACATCCGTCAGTAGATTTGATCTTGAAATCACATGCTGGAGACTTAATCACTTCTTCACATCAAGACACTCAAATAAACAGCATGTAGTTTTTAGACATGATAATAAACATTATTTACAACTCCAGTGGCAGCGTTCCTGAGCTGAACAGTTTCAGACACACAGCTCCTACAGCTACAACTCATGTTAACGTAATAAAAAACGAAAAGTTGCTTTCTCCTGAACGATGAGAGCATTGATGAGAGCATTGATGAGAGCATTGACGAGCGCTAACGGCCGCTCAGCCCGTAAGACCAGCCTGTGACTGCACTCCAGTTTTGTGTCCTTGGTAACTTGAACTCTTGGCGAGGATCAAGGATATCCAGCATCAGGTCTCGTCATGTGACTGTAAGTAAATTGGCTTGGCCTGCTTCCTGAGGCGCTGCTGGGCTCTCAGCTTCCTGCCTTTCTGAGTTGCGAGTCCCAGCGGAGGCAGGTAGGTCTACAGGAGGATCCAGAGAACAAAGTACGTAATAGTGGAATAAAACACAATAACCCACACAGACAGTCTAATATATGATTATTACTTACAGCCCTTGGATATGGGTTCCTATAATGTAGACCTGTTAAAATATAAGATTGTGTCAACGATCTATCAAACCATGACATAACTAAACAAAATTAGAAGCTTCAAAAGATCACATTTGGGTTTAAAATGCCCACAATTAAACTAATCTCTTCTAGTGTAACAAAATTAAATCATCACATCATTTTATCTGCACCAGTCATCACAGCAGGCCTGTATTCCTCTTAACTGATGACAAGACAACTCGTGTTCATGGTTCTGCTTTTTCTGCAGTTAACAATGACTGATCAGACCGCCCAAGACGTCCTGTCGTTGTTTACTCCCCTGCTTGTGATGAAATGCTCCAGACGTTCGGCAGAACTTGCGCAACCGTCCGGTGACGAATAGTTCATCACAATGGATGACACGTAGCGTCATAAATGGCCAGAAATCAGGCCGGGCTATGCTGTCAGAGAGCCGCTCAAGCATCAGACGGAAACATCTTTCAGCTCATCGCAATATCAGAGGGAGTGAAAGTGCCTGTGTTTCTGCATGACTTAACAAGTCAACACCTGTCAGATGTTTCCTTGAATTTAGCGCACCGCACCACTCAGGATGTTCATCAGACTTTAGGCACAACAAAAAAAAGATATATACCATGAAAGCGTCCTCAAATGTGTATACATAGTTGACATTCAAAGCTGTTATTGTGGCCCTTTATCTGCACAGGATGTAGTTTAACACGGTAAGCTATCAGCACATCTTGACTCTTACCTATTTCTATCCTCGCTTCACATTCTTCTATACACCTCTTTATTGATTCTTGATCTGTGAGCTGAAGAAAAGCACACACAATAAAGGATTAGTCTTCTATTTTGCCATAAAGCTCATGCTTTTTACACTTCTCTGAGGAGATTATTGTATTTCACACCTGCTGGTTCTGTCTGAATAGAGTGCGGGCCTCCTGAAGTATGTAGTTTCTCTCAACCTCCGTGTCGCCTGTAACACCACTCTGCGCCTGCCAGGTTCGGGCGACGCGAAACACGCGCATGTACAGAGACAACACTGCACTGCGAGTGGAGGCCGTCATCGGGGCACAAAATCTGAGAAAACGTCAGATACCTACTGGGAATATGGTAATCTAATTAATGCGTAATCTGTTCCATTCTGTACAATTCTATATTATAAGACTTTTTATAAGATATTTTTTGTTGGTGGTGTCACGTCATGTAAAAAAAGACCTTTAAGCCCTCTTGTGTGAACTCTGGGGGCCAAAACATTAGTTTTAGTCACATGCCTTAGTTGATGTTGTATTTTAAAGGTGCAACTTTCCAAATAAATCTGCAATATAGTTGATATGCAGACAACCTATTGGACATTTGGGGCCCCTGGACGTCTGGGTCTGTGGGTCAAGTTGTCCAGGTTTGTGTTTTCTTATCACTGAACACTAGATGCCGGTAAAATCAACACCAGCCCTGTTCACCAAACTGTTACATGACCTACTGTAAGGCATTAAATAGATGTTCTGATATGTGTTGAGAATGGAGGAAGTGGTAATATATATGTATATATATATATATCCAGAAATGTATAAATTTACATTATTTTTCCCAAACTGAATCTTTAAGAACAACTGTAAACATGAAGCTAACTAGGCTATCCTTATTTTGACAGCCCAAACTGACCAGCTACATGCGAAGTCCGGAGATTAAAATAACAGCGAGATCGTTGCACTTGACATTAAAAACATACATTTCTGTTGTGGCTAATCCCAGGTAATTTGAGATTATGAAACGTGACCTACCGGGCTGTGTCTGAAGAAGAGGTTAGTTTGTGTGTAGCTACCTAGGACACCAGCAGAAACACTGCTGTCGCCGGATGATGACGTTTCATCTAAACTGGTTACAAATCGGGGAGAAAGGAATAAACATTTAAAGATAAATGAGTAACTCCCCTTTCAGTCGTACATAAATCTAAAGTTGTATTACTTATTTAAAGTATCAGACACATTTCTACAGTTGACTATTTTTAGATGTCATTCAGATTAGTTGCAATGGGTGTTTTTAGATATTTTCTAACATTCAGTATTATTTCCTCTAGTATTTTGTAAAACGCCAAAGATAAATTATTTTGCTCGGTAATTATTTTCAGTTTAAAGTATCCATCTAATGTTCCAACACGTCACTTGTTTGATATTATTAAAGGATGTATCTTATCGCTGCCGTCGCTGAGATGAAGATCAGCTGTTGGCTGCTTGTAGGCAGGGAGGAAGTGATGCAGGAAAATGTCCATAATGTAGCTACACTCAATGACTAAAACGGGGAAGCACAAAGAAATTGGCTGCCTTAGTCCGGGATGGTGTTTTAACTCAGACCAAAGGACGGATATAACTGGAAATGGAATCAAAAGCGAAGTCTAACTGCTAGCTTTTTTATTTGATTTTTTTCTAAGGGCGGAACAGAATACGACATTGATGTGGAAGTTTTTTGTCAGCTGCCTGCTAGTTAGCTAGCAATCTGAGTTAACGCGACGAGTTTGCCTCAGTTCGTTTCTGGTCGTATATGGTATTTTTGCCCAACTTATTTTAACTGCTTATCACACTGGCATTCGTGAAGTGATGTACACCCAAATTCCACACAGTCTATTTTTCCAAAAAGGTAAGTTTCTTCACGAGGATAACTGTGCCATTTCTCGATGTCTTAATCTAAAAAGACCTAGCATAGCCGATGGCTAACTTTTAGTTAACCGAGCTGATGCTAGCTAGCTATGGCGACGTCGCCAGCGTAGGGCCAGGCAGTTCGGATGGGGCTGTTAAATGGCCCGGCAGCGGGTGATGTATTGTGGATTAATATATGCTCGACAACAAGCCACGTCTGAATTCGTGTGTAACACTTTAAACTGTAAATTAATCTCTAAAACTGTTTACGTGACATTAGGGAGTGTTGTTCATGTCCTGTTAAGCTCACTTGATCCTGTTTGTGCTCGGCTCTACCCTACAAACATAACTTATTAAAATAGGCTGACGTTAGGAGAGATCAGCTATCAAACTAAACTCAGCTCCATTCACAACTGTGTTACAGATGTTAACGCTTATTCTAGCTGAACTTTAGTTCGGACAGTTTAAGGACCAGCTAGCACTTTGGTTAAACTAACCACTAGATTGGTTATTAGCGTTACTTAGTATTTCCTTAGCAATATGTATAATATTTAGCTTGGCTAATCTGATGTTTAGGTTGTCCAAATGATGTTGGTGTGGTGATCCAGAAGTGACCTGTAAGAGATTTGCCTGTACATGCCCAGTGCAGTGATAAGCGCAGTCGATGCTGATTATGCATATTCTTTACTAATGTAAGGCTTAAGTATCGAGGCTCTGCATGATCAGTGCTCACAACGCAAAGTAGAAGTTGCTTTCAGAAATAACCCGAAGTTGTATATTTTGCAACAGAGCTGCAATTGAGTACGACGCTAGTCTGCGTCTGTTCCTCATAAGGACACCTGGCATTAGAGAGAACAGTAGAGGAACTGCTTGTATTCTAAGTGCACAATCTAGTCTCTCAGTGAAAATACTACAACCCGGCTACTTTGTTGCTTATCAATAACTGAACAGTCCTGCATTGAGGCAGACAGTTTCATTGTGCTCAAATGACATATTCATAGCTTGTTGACAGAAATAGTCCTGCAGGTTTGAGAATGATGAGCTATCACTTTCTGCTTATGATGACAGGATAATGTGTCTTTTCAGCACTGCGGATGTCAAGGTCACAATGATGGAGCACAATAGAAAGACAATGCCATCTGAAGGACTGTCTGTAAGTAATGTCTGAATCGGCTGCTTTGTACAGTTACAAACATGTGATCATCTCATACATTTTCTGTGTGTACATATGACATGAAATCAGGCTGTGCGTTGTGATTTTGTAAGTAGAAGAGGGATGTTTTACAACATGTTGCTTCAGGGTGGTCATTCTAAATTAGCTTTGCTCTTCATTTAAGTTTGTCACATTAGCCTGATTGGATTCGTAGAAGTTTGTGGAGTTGCTTTAATGTCATTATTCGATACTCCAGTTCACATGCAGTTTTTTTTCCTCACTATCTGCACACTACACGTTTGTCACACAAATTTTAGTATTATTTTAATACGAACCAGTCCCAACTTAGCAACAACTGTGGAGGTTTATTTTTAAGGTGAACCTTTCAGACATATCACAACTAGCGTGACTACAGCGATGTGATACTACAGTGTGATATTATTTCCCTCATATTTGTATTGTTATTTTATTTTATTTTTTACATACAATTATCTACACATTTAGGTGTCTTTTAAAAACCTAGAAAGGCCAAGGGAGCCAAGTTCTCATGTTTTTTTTTTTCCTTTATCCCCCAACGGGGGCTTTTATAGCTAAAATAATCAAGTGAATTTAATTTAAATAGAGTCAAATACAATCCTAAATGTCTCAAGGCGCTTTGCAGAACCCGGAGTCTGAGAAATCCAAGCAAGAACCAAGCCAATGGTGGCAAAGAAAAACTCCTTTTTAACAGGAGGATATCTCGATACAAACAAGATTTGGAGATTGATACTGGATAAGTCATTGCTATTCATTGTAGAACGTTTAGTGGGTATACAGTGTACTCATTAATCAGGATTTTCTGATATTTTCCACACCTTGATCCAGGCAAATTTAAACATAAGTTTACATTGTACACAGGGTCAAAAGTACCTAAGTCTAAACACAACAAAGCAAGTCATATCATGGGATGAATCATACAAAAGTAGTAATTTAATTGCTCCTGACTGTACCTGTGTTGATGCCACGAAAAACCCAATAGAAGCCATATTAAAGCTCTTAGCTGCTCTGTCTCAAAGCAAAACCAATTTTACCTCAATAGGTTTCTGTGGTTACAAATGTCATTCTTGTATATCTTTTGTCAGGGTTTCTATGGTAATGTGCTCTGTTCAAGCCTTGTATGTATGTATGCATATAGATTGTGTCTTGTCTTCACTTCTAGGGTTTTTAATTCTGCTATTTAAAGACCTGGATCGTGGGAGATTTGTTACAGGTAGCCTTACTTTCTGACCTTCAGTGTTCAAAAATGATCCCTGTGTTTGGATTCCTTTCTGCTCATACACGTCTTGACCTTTGCATTGTGAGCCGCGCTGCCTCACTTTTGAGCTTATCTCAGTGACAGTGAACATTTTTTAAATTGTTCTTCACCTCAGGGCTGAGGGTATGTTGAGACGTCTCGCCGGGCCAGAGCAGAGGCGTCTAGGCGGTTCGGACGGGGACTGAAGGCGAGGAGGAAAGACAGTCGAGGGACCAGGGAGGGAGACATGGGCCAGTGTGTCACCAAGTGTAAGAATCCAACGTCCTCACTCGGCAGTAAGAGTGGAGACAAGGAGAGCGGTTCCAAGTCCAAGAAAGGTGGCAGTTCTGGGAGCGGCGGGGGCCACAAAGAAGAGCCTAGTGCCCCATGTAGCAAAGCCACCAGCGAGCTTTCGAATGGCACCAAAGCCTTAGAGGTTACCGTGGAGACGCCCATCAACCCTGCAGTGTTGGGGGAACCACGCAAGGACGAGTGTCTGGATGTAGACGGGCTATCAACGCTGCGCATTGAGGAGCTGTTCTGCTGCTACAAGGACAAACATGAAGACGCCATCTTGGAGGAAGGCATGGAGAGGTTCTGCAATGATCTGTGTGTGGACCCTGCAGAGTTTCGTGTGCTTGTTCTTGCCTGGAAGTTTCAAGCAGCCACCATGTGCAAGTTTACAAGGTGAGGTGGAGTTTTGGGGAATGAGGTGTTTTGTTTTCACTGCTCTTTGTTACTTGGGATAAACTAGCAAGACTACTGCACGGTAATTAGCTCTTGGAAAACATTAGATCCAGGTGTGTCCCACATGAACAAAAAACCTAATTTAATGTGTGTCTGCTCAAATTTTAAGTAGCTGCAAACACTCCTGAAGACCAGCAAAGATTTCTATAATTCAGGCGTGCAAAACATCACACATTATGTTACTGAAGTCGCCCAATCCATCCATGCTCTCTTCAAAGCCACCAGACTCCATAGACAAAAACGGCAATTTTAATTCTAGAACATGGGAGGTGCTGGTCTACCACTACCTCTGTCTGCCAGTGTTGGTTGTGTGACTTAAATGGTTAAATGGTTAGTTTGGCTCAATGCTAAAATACCTGAGTCACAGCAGTATTTTATGTTATGTATTTAGCCTTTATTTAACCAGGTTTGGCCTATTAAGAAGAAAGATCTATTTTACAAAGGAGACATGGCCAACAGGAAATAACATAAAATCATTGAACTGGATAACACAAAAAAGCTCAATTAAAGGATTTGCACACAGACTACCTGGCCTCAGCAGGTTTCCCCATCTTTTTAAACTCATTCAGGAATGCCACGTTTTGTAGTTAGAGATTGGACTGTAGGTTGTTTCATGCTGAAAACCTAAAAGCTGTCTTTCCCAATTCAATTACTTAAGAACCAAATGGCGCTATATCCTTTGAATGGAGACTGTGTTTTCCACATTTCAACCTTTAAAAGAGAAGATACATTTGTGGGAATCATGCCAAGAATGGATTTGTGAATAAAAACATACCAGTGACTAAGGCGGTGTGTACTCAAATCAGGCCTGTTCACTTTTGAATATAATACATAATGGTGAGTAAGAGATCCACAGTTTGTGATGAGTCTCACAGCCCCATGATACATGCTATCCAGCATGTGAAGGCAGTCAGCAGAGAATTAGACCAGCTACTCCTTTGTTCTATCTAGTTAAACCGCTAAAAAAAAAAATTTCGTCGTTGTACCACGTAGTCTAGTTATGTTCTACTATGTTGTGTAGGCCTCTGTTGATTGATCATCAGATTGAACACAATTTAAGGCATCGACAAAAAGATAAGAAGGAGGGCGGAAAGGAGAACTCTGTATTGCTGCTAAAATGAAAGATACAGATTAATGTCGGATGAGCAGCGCAGACATTTAAAAAGAGTTATTAACCCTGTTACCATAAGCTGCGATCTGGTCATCTATTTACAGTTGACAACATTATGATGTGAAAACGTAACATGGCTAATGCGGGATGTCTTTCTGATTTGTTTCAAGTTTGTATTGTGCACTGTGTCCAGAATAACGCAATAAGATTCCTCTTGATTAAAAGCCAACATTTTCTGACCAGTGCTGCCATTGACCAATGAAAGATATAAATGTCTGATTATCTATCATTATCTAACTGTTAGATAACCGTCTTTATAGGTGCAAAGAAAAATTAGCCAGAGAGTATATTATAGTTACAGTTACAGTAAATGTCACACACTTGGTTACTGGCACTTTGAAAGTGAATCATTTGTTAAATATAAGTGCCTATGTGTCAGCACTTTTGCGTTTCCCTATATAACCCAAATATTGTGTGATGCCACTAACCACAATTTTGTGCAACCTTGCCTGCTACTACATCCTACTGTGTTCTTTGTAAGATGGCAGCAACTGCCCCTCCTTGCTCTGTTTGCCCTTCAGTGTTTCACTGCGGTCGTCCGCCCCTCCTTAAAATTACCCAAGCTTACGTTTGTACTTGACACAATGCATTGTCTATCTCTTTATCTTGGCCTATACTGTCACAACTAAATGTCTGACCTCAGCCCTTATTCTAAACCCAGTTCTGACCTTAACCCTAAAACCAAGTGTTTACCCTCAAACGTCCCCTTAAGAGTGACCAATCAACTCCTCTCTCAACCTCCGTTACCCACCACCAGGTACGTGTGAGGGGGCATATAGGATGTGGATCCTGCTAAGCACACCACCTCTGCAGTCAGTGGCAGAGATGAATAGGGCTGCCTGTTGGCCGGGTCACTTTTCCCTCCTCCCCCTCTCTAATTTTTAACTCAGCACTTTTCTATCCGGAGGCTTTGGACAATACCAGACTCCGGTAACCAACATGTTTCATTGTCAATGCTGATGCTTACTGAAGCTCTTTATATTACATTTGACTTTGAAAAGCCTATACCGTTGTATGGGTCAGATAACAAAAGTATATCTGGCTGCATCTGGGCCCGCATCACTGAAATAAAAATAAAAAAATGTTTGTACTGGATCTCTTTAGTGCTTTATTGTACATTTCAGCAAATTTTGATATTTGTCTGATTTTGCCTGTATGTCTACGTAGAGAAGTTTTTTTCCTGGAAGAGTATTTTCCAATTCCTTTCTGAAAATTGTTTCTGTTTTCTTTGTATCATCAGGAAGGAGTTTGTTGAGGGCTGCAAGGCCATCCAGGCGGACAGCCTCGAAGGTATATGTTCACGTTTCCCCTTCATGCTGTTGGAGGCCCAGGGTGAGGAGAACTTCAAGGACCTGTACCGCTTCACCTTCCAGTTTGGACTGGACGCCGAGGAGGGCCAGCGCTCACTTCAGCGCGACATCGCCATCGCCCTGTGGCGCCTGGTTTTCACGCAAGACATGCCTGCAATCCTGGAGCGCTGGCTGGACTTCCTGGGGGAGAACCCCTCAGGGATTCGGGGAATCTCGAGGGACACGTGGAACATGTTCCTCAACTTCACCCAGTCTATCGGGCCTGACTTGAGCAACTACAGTGAGGACGAGGCCTGGCCCAGCCTCTTTGACACCTTTGTAGAGTGGGAGTTGGAGCGCAGGAAAAAAGAGGAAGAACAGGCACTGATGGCAAAGGAGGAAGAGGGGAGGTGTACTGAGACAGAGTGTTCCCCCACTACGGACAGACTTGAAACAGAGGGAAGCCGCGGCTCACAGACGTGGGGGGGCCACTGACCAGGAAACATGAAATATTTGTAAGGGGAGGGAAGGATATGACCTATAAGTGAACTGTGCATCTGTGAATCATTGGATGAATATTAGTATTACCATTACAGCTGTTCATTTCGCTCTCCTTTTCTGTTTGGATGGGATTTCAGTTTTTTGAAAGGGCTCCAAGAACCGTTATGTTTTAAGCACTTCTATTTAAGTTATTATTTTACTTTTTCTTCTCCCATTTACGTTTTCAGTAATTGGACATGTGGTCCATTTTAATGTATACATACATACCTACCTACCATAACCTAGCAGAGTCATCTCTGTAAAAGCTTGGTTTTAAAAACAGGCAACAGAAAGCCATAAATCTTTTCCAACAATGATGACACACACAGTTGATTTGGACTGCTGACATGTTAAACAAGAAGGGAAATTTGGGCATGTGGTCTACAAATAATTGCATTACCACTAAATTGAAATTGGCCGTAAAAGTCAAGGGTCAGTGGAATGATCTTGATTGGACTAATGTAGCTAGATAGTATGTTTTTATCTTGCAGTGCTGTGAGGAAGAATCGGGTGCACTTGTGTTGCCTTCGCGTCTGGTCATCTGCAATTACTTGGCGGGCAGTAATAGATTACAATTTTGTCCCCAGGGCATTTTTATTTTCAACAATAATACAAATGACGTTCACTTAATTTATCAAAGTTTCAGCATTCATTTTTGAATCCAAGTTTGTTTCCACGGTAACGGACCCATCCTCTCTTCTGTGTTGAGTGTTTTTGAGTGCTACTAGTGCAGTGAGCAGCTTAGCTTGCTTAAGCGGCCGCTGTGCTACCCTTTTGACCTCTATCATCTACTGTTTTGATGTCCACCTATTTACAAGAAGAGTATACAACAGAATGATGTTGCCTCCGTTTGAGGGAATCTGTACTGCAACAAATTGGCTAAAGCTAGGTCTTGGTCATTTCTGGACGGAAGTTGCTAAAACCTGCGTTACATTCAGGGCCGTTACACTGGGCGCCACGTAAAGCTTATTGTTTACCTTCAGGAGTCTTTGCATCCTTGAACTGCTATACAAAAAAAATGTGTGCACACTTAACAAATAACGTTGACTGCTGCTGGCGATGGTTGTATTGAATTGCACAAAAAAAAACAATGGCATGCTAATTTGCTATACTTGGAACGCTTTTAAGAGAGATTGATGTCAACCATGTTTTCTTCATTTGAAACCTTTTCTGAACTGTACTGGTAAATAGATTGAGCTCAAGTATAGCTTAGGGCGTTTTGGGATGAGTGAGTGAGTGTTAATTAGACATGCTGGTTAATCACGAGTCTGCGATAGGGTGGCCATAACCTGATCTGTTTGGTTTACATCTACAATGGTTTTATTTCAGACCCCCTTTGTCCCTTTTTTTTATATAAAATGTATTGATTTATAATAAATAAAAACAGTGTTGGATTTTTGACCATGAAAACCTCTTACTTCAAATATCTCATTGTTGATGCTTTGTTCATGTCCACTGACTTATTTGAATACTGTAGCTGTCATCAGTGTGGTTTGGAGGCTGGTGTGGATGTGGAAACAGGAGGCTGGGGGCGTGGCTCAGCCCGATGCTGCTCTGTCATTGGTGGACAGCTATCCTGGTTACCAACCAACACAACCCACTGGGCACATGAGAAAACACGCAAAAACTCGTTTATGTCAAAGCTAATGGCTAACAAAGTACTCTTTTACGCACACGTAAGTATTTCCCCCTCGTCTCTATTCCGTACGAGAGTGAAGTGTGTACCAGAATTTGAAAACAGCATTGACATTTGTGTCTTTTCGTGTGAAAATGCTAACTCGTTAGCCGTTCAGTTTATTAGCTTCAGTGCTAACCGAGTTAAAGGCTGCTTGCTAACCGCTGCCACTGACGCCAGGGGATGATTTGTGTGATGAACAGCTACTCGACATTGCTACTGGATACTGGTAAACCTGTTTTAGCTCAGCAATAACGATTATATGGTCAACAACAGCTAGCTTGTTAGCCGTTACTTGTATACAAATTAATACAGCAAACGCTATCACACATGTCAACTCCTTGCATGGCCACTCAACGCTGCGTTCAGCTGTTTACAATGACTTGTTAAAAATGTAAATAAGCAGCGGCTGTTTCTGGGTATTTGTTCTGCCGAATCGTCCAGCGGGTGTGGCGACATTTCAAACGATCTGCGTTCAAGGTAATTGTGGTTTCATGTCACGGGTAACCTTGGGGTTCTCATCTCGTCTGTGTTCCTCTGCAGCGATGAACGAACACAGCGGCACAGATTTCGAAGATGTATGTGAGGAGTGATCGGCCCCTCTTCAAAATATGGGATAGGGTCATGTGAACAGCATCATCATCATCTGCAGCCCCACGATGGACAAGGAGGTGAGGCTTTATGTAACATCTGCTCTTCCAGTGGTGTTGGTTTGAGTCTCACATCTTCTGTCATTTCTACTTTACATGCTGCAGTATTAATAAGTAGTCCTTCATTTTCAGGGTATTAACCGCAATAATGCATGCCGTGATTTACAGCAATGTCTCAGCTGTCACTTTGTCTCTCTACTCTAACTAACAAGTGTTTTCTACTCTCCCTTCATATTTCTTTGCCTCTCTTCTGCTTCTTACTTTGACAGATGCTGTAGCCTAGTTGACTTGTAGAAACTAAGTAAGGGCTTTGATATTTCTTTGCTTGTTTTGCATGCTGACTTATAAAAAAATGCAATGGCACGAGCTGTTGAAAACTGACACGCCCTACAAAACACACTAAATTTAATCTGCTTAATTTAGCACTACCATTTTTTAAGCCTGAAGCATGCGGACATCTTGTGTTTTAGTGAGTCGTTTTAGTTGAGTCCATACTCCTCTGTTGATGCCGACAGAGGTATTTTTATTTTTTTTTACAGTTAAAGAAAAATGTCGTCAAGCTCGTCTTTTAAACTTTTAATCCATCGCTTAGTTACATGACATTTTAAGTGATGGTTCACATTGTGTCTTTGTGATTTATGCTGTCAGACTTTATGTATTATGCAGAGACGCATTATTGCATGATGTAATAGCTCTTGTTCCAGTTCCTTTGCAGCCACCGGTGTTCTCACGCTCAACAAGTATAGTATAGACAAGTATAGAAGCGCCTTGTAATGAAGAGATTAGATTTTTACAAAGCATACAGTAAAATATTGGAATTATTTCAAAGGGGTTTTGTCCTCAGGCTTATTCATGTTTTTGAGCAGCACATTTTGCTATGATCACTATTATGTTTCCTCATCTCTAATTTAAATAGAGATTAATATTGTGGTGATTCTGAAATCACAGCGAGACATACAGGGTGTTCTTTAAAAAGTATATTCTCCAAAATGGCTGCACCAACGACGTATCAGTGTTTGCAGTGGTGTTTTACTGAGTTTTAAGGGTTAACTTAATGTGATCAGAAGAGTCCATTACCAATCAAACCATCCTTGTATGATAAGCTGGTAGAACAGGCACATACACTCACTTGCCGCTAGGCATCTGGGCAACTGTGCAGAGTTTCCATGTTCTCTCTGTACCTGAGTGGGTTTTATCCAGGTACTCCAGCTTCGTCCCACATTCCACAGACATGCTTGTTGAGGTAACTGGGATTCTAAATTAGCAGTAGGTGTGCATGTGAGCATGAATGCTTGTTTGTCTTTCTTTGTTAGCTATGTGATAGACTTGCGACCTGTCCGGGTTGTACCGTGCCTGCCGCCCAATGACAGCTGTGATAGGCTGCATTAGTTTTTACTAATGCACCTAATTGTTTGTCGTCAAAGCCGCTATGAAACTGCAAATCACACTGATGATGTTTTGTCTTTATATCATGTACCATGTGCATGTTCTGCATTGAAGTTTTATTCACACAAGACTGGAGGCCTGCTTAAATGTTGTGATGCTCAGAAAAAAGTGGATATTAAAGTTGGTGGATGTGAATATATATGCAAGATGGAGACGTATTATGACATCTTGTTTTCCTCGAACAGCTGATGTTGGCTTTTCTGACTGCTCTTTGTGTGTCTCTGTGTGTTTATTGATGCGTTCCTGAAGGAGAGCAAGACGTGCCAAGGAGAGAATCTTCCCTCTGCTGTAGATGACACTCTGGATGAATATTTAATCGAACTCCAGCACAAAAACAGGTGAAGTGTGAGCGCGGACTGCACTGGGGAGAGACAGATTGAGTTTCACGGAGGAGATACAACCCCGCCATGACTTCCAGGAGGGGAACTGATTGGTTCCTTCCTTTGAGAGACAAGATATTTGTGTGGACGTGTGATGGTTGGAACAGCTTGAGAATATGTGATGTTCTTTTAAGTCCATCTCATCTTATAATTTCAGAGGTAGTTATCAGTTGTCTTTGCTCTTCAGGATCTTAAAGCGCCTTAAAGTCAAAGACCCTCGGGAGATTGAGTTGGAAAGGCTTGAGCAAGGTTTTTCAATTTATCTTAACGGAGCCAATGCCGAAGCCGGTAAGAAGCAGCCCAAAGGCTTCAACCACAAGTCTGTCACCTCCCCACCTTCTTGGAGACCTGCACGTACAGCAGGTATGCTAAAGCTGCTGGATTTATTTAAATCTTAACTCAGAGCTGGTCTTAAATAACACTTCATCAGTTTTTACCATTGTTGTGCAGCTGGAAGTATTGCTCAGTTATATTTACACTGAATTCAAAGGTACAATAGCATTATTCTTGTTGGTTCTGTCATCTCTAAACCATATGCAGCACCAGCTATTAGTCGCCACTCTTCAGCTTGTAGTTTGCATGGTGTGATCCCATGCCCAGTCCCAGTGAATAAATGATAGTGACAGTTGTTGCTGGCAGCTAGTTTTTTGGTCTTCCTCTCTGTGCTGTGGACCATCTGCGTATGTGACTGTGTGTTCCTTCTCCTTTGAGGCAATAGTCTGCTGCACGCTGCTCATGTTCCTTTCTGTGCTGTGACTCATCGGAAGATGTCTGTAGAAGCGCCCACCAGCTAACTGAAGATAGTCGTAATCTGGAGCAGACACACAAGGAGAGGAGCCAAACTGCCCCTGGAAAGGTCCAGAGGAAAGAATGGGTGCAGGTATTGTCCTCTGATTCCTTAATCTAATCTTTGGTTTTTGCATCAGATATAAACGTTTTCCTGTTAAAGCGTGTATTAACGTTGGCCTCTTTTGTAATGTGTGCAGGATTCTGTTAAAATTCGAACAGAGGATGGAGCAAGTTTGCGAATATCTCCAGAAAAGCGCTACTCTGAGGATTTTGAGCCCTACGAAAGCGTAGACATGGAGGTAGAGTGAAGATGACAATGCCTACTAAGCCTGTGTGTGTGGGTGTTTTACGGGGAGGGGCTATGTGTCAGATGCAGCTGTCTGTACTGCTTAGCATCTCTCTATCTCTGTTGTTTCCCCTTTATCCAATCACCATGTTCCATTTAGAGTCCACGGTCACCTCGCTCCTTCAGTTCCAGACCTGATGGCCACGGAGGCCAAGCAAACAAGGACCACAGTGAGAAGGTACTTCTCAACCTTGAAGAAGTAAAGGTGAGCAGATACAAAAATATGTACACTTTTTTCAGTGTCATTCTGTGTCAACGTGATGAAATGAATTATCTCATTCTGTTTGCTGCTCTTGAGTGTTGATTTATGACCAGCTTAAGCTGTCAGGATTCTTGTGTTCATGTTTGTGTCTGTGAGCACTCAAACTGATGGCTGTGTTCATGGATGCATGCATAAATGCTGACCTTTTTAAACTAGGTTTTGCGTCGGAGCCTGGAGGTTAGCATGCGACGGAGCAGCCGCGGCTCAGCAGGGGAGGAGTCAGACGAAGAGTGGGTAGAGGAGCAGATTGAGAGGGAGGAGAGCACTGAGAGTCTGGATGAACTGGGACTACCTCTGACCTCATCCAAGTCCTCCTCCAGCTCTCGGCCCAGTGGCTCCCACAACCATTTTGACTCAACAAACCTCATTGTCCTGGACTTTGGACCGTCACCTAAAGGTAGGCTCGTGTGTAAATTTATTATAGATTTTAAGAGCGAGTCAAAGACTCTATCTCTTCCTTATCTGCTTCGTCAGCGCTGACATAAGGAGGACCAGAAGGACACTCCTGATGTCAGCCAACTTTCATCTGTTCCTGATCTAAAATACATTTCTCTGTTATTCCAGGTCGTAAGATTGAACGTTCTCTGTCTGCAAAAAGAAAAGAAAGCGTTGACACCTTTATACCCACCAAGCCTATGTTGGTGAAGAGCAAAACATTAGATAGGCCACCTTCAAAAGAGTATCGGGATGGTCAGAGTAAGTCTTTAACTATTGCAAAAACATGATTAATAATAAAAACAAACCTTCTGCTATTTTTTCCCATTTTTGGAATATAAATCTTTGTACAGGCCTGTCAAAAAGTATGCCTCTAAAGGCTGGACAGATGCGTAGTTATTGCTTAAATATACGTGTGGTTCTTGTTTAAGGGCCAAGGAGTCGGGTGGAGAGGCCCCTATCAGCAGCTAGAAAGGCTTCTTTTGAGGAGCAAGACCCTGAGGATGTTGCGTGCAGGGTGCGCCAGGCCATGCAGAGAGAAAATGACCCTGTTCTGAGTGCTGAGCTCTTCAGTCGCAACACGGTCTGATACACACCACACTTCCCACTTAACTTGGGACATTACATAAAACAGTTTTACTTTACTTGTAGCACACGGATCCATAGTCCCGATACCATTATGCCCTGATACCTCTTTCAACTGCCAAATAATGTCCTGTCTATATTGTATGTGTTTGTAGATTATAATCCATTTATATCTTTCTGGATCTAGCGTACATATGAGCCTTGTCCGAAAAGATTATTTATCTCTGGCTCTTTCATTTCGTTTTTTCAAGGCCAGGGGACAACCGATGATGAATGGCTTAGTGCACCACAACAGCCATGACAAGGACGAGAACAATGTCTCTCTGGCCATGCAGAGAATCACGCTCATGGGCCCCAGGTATGCAGCTTCAAAATGACGCTTAAATACACATTTACATTCCATCTTGTGACGGATTGAAAGATACCTGGTGACTGTGGTAATCCTGTATGCTTCGGTGTTTAAATACATATGACTGGGTTTGAAGCTACCAATAGAAATTGACATACACCCCGTGTCCTTGGAAGAATTATTTATTGGTGTGGCTTCAACAGTGCTGAGAGATCACTCTGCACTAATATTAAGGTCAGGGAAAACAGACAAAGCAGATGAGCTGAGAATGTCCTCCATTGGTTCAGGCAACAACAGAAACTGCTGAAAGCCTTAGAGAAACTTGAAGTTGGACCCAGTTACAACATTCCTCAGAGTGTCAAAACAGACTTCATCAAGCAGCCGGTGAGTCATTAACACGTCTCGCAGATGAGAATGAACAACCTTGATACTACTGGGTGTGGTACGTGTAAATCTCTTGTGTTGCTGTTGCAGAGAAGGCAGCCCTCAACAGAAATCATCCCTGCACTGTATGTCACCATGGAGATCCTGTCAAACTGGGGGAACACATTGCAGGTTGGGCTGACTGAGCTGCAGTTTTTCTGCCTCAGAAAGAAGAAGTTGTACGTGTCGCCTCACGATCTGGACATCAGGAATGCAGACTGTCCCGGGAATCTGGGGGCGCTTGTCAATGGAAGGGTGAAGGTGAGTTCCTGCTGCATCAGCATCCTATCTGAATAACTTCTGCTACACAGATAAAAGGAAATTATGCACTGAATTTAGATATATACAGTCTGTCTTAATCTTAACACACTGCTGTTTTTACATCACATTCACAGATGTTCTATGGATAAATAACACTGCAAATAGTAACATTCATTAGTGTGTGACAGGATGCAATAACCATTAATATTACAAAATAACCTGTGCTTTTATACCTGACTGTGATGTAAAATGTCTGTTACAGACAATATTAAGGTTGTGCTTGATATTTGTGAATTAATTTCATTACTTCAATGGTTGCTGATGAGGTCTATTCTCTTGGATTGACAGACCACCAAAGAGCGTCACATGTGGATGTGTCTCTTTCACCCTCGCATCCAGCTCTACTTCATCATCAGGAACACGGAGCACTCTCCAGACTTTGGGATATCTTGTATCAAAATCTGGAACTACAACAGAAGCCTCAGCGTATGTGCTTTTTTTGTTTTTTGTCACTACAAGTACAAGCTGTTCCCTGCGTCTTTGGGTTTATCTTCTATAAAGATCCGAGATTATTACTTTTGCTGATAGATCCTATTTGATTGTGTGTCGTCATTAAAATAGGGGGTGACTATTGGTGAGGTTGCGCCAGGGGTGTGGTTCTCTTTAAGTAGTGCATGGCTGAACTGCCAGTCAGTCTGTTCAAATGTGGAACAGTGAGAGATTAGCCCCAGAGGATTAGTGCAACATGGGCTTCTTTCTCTCAGCCACACTGCTGTTCGTAGTGGCACACAAAGACCCCGTCGTATCTTTTTCTACTTTGCTACAGCCATTTAGACTTACTAGATGCTGGTATTTGATGGTGAATAATGGCTTGAAACTGAAAGGTGAGGAGCTGTTGGTAGAAAGTAGGTTGTAGGTTGAACCGGGTTTATTGCGGTTTAGTGTCTAGAGGATCGAGCAGATTTGACTTGTCATCTGTGATAGCACTAATTACTGCTAGCTTGGAGCACTCTGGTAAAAAAATAGGTAAGTTAATCAATTTAGTGTTTATAAAATGTCCTTTTGGCACCTTATGTTCTTCTATGCTAGAATTAAAATTTATCCTACCATTTTGTTTAGTTATACATCTCTACTTAAATGTTGGGATACTTTTGATACTTTTCTGCTAAAATTCAAATTTGTAGACTTTATCTTTCAGGGTTCTTGTACATTGAAGCTCTGTTCCTTTTACAGGACCTTGACATAGGTGCACGGCATATAAAACTGTACCTTAACAGCACATTGGTGTTTGAAGGTGAGCTGGAGAAGGGCTGTGGCAACCAAGTCTTCGACTACAGCACCACAATTGATCTCCAGGATTTCCAGGTCTCAGACTCCTTGTTTTCAAGTCCCGTATCTTCAGGACACAATCTGCGAGGTGTCAGCCCCAATCGCTATGAGGAAAGGAAGGGTGGAGAGGGCAGCAGCACGCAGCGATACCAGAGTTCGAAGACACTGTCTGACGCAGTAGGACAGGCTATGGTAGACATGCAGGAGAAATCTCATATACCACTACCACCCATCGCTGCTTCAGTGGGTGTTTCATCCTCCACTCATCGCTCCTCCACACAAAGAAACTCTTTTGACCTCTCTGCTTCAGAAGAGCTCCATTCTCTCAGGCAGCAGGTGGAGCAGCCAGCACCCATAGAGCATACTGTCACCACCCAGCCGTCCTCTTCACGGGTGGCCCCCCAGTGGTTGCAGCCCCTGAACAGAGGCGCTCCAGAGGGCTGTGAGACCAGTAGAGAGAGACCCCGGTGGCTGGTACCTCAGCACTCTGCCGAGCCCAAATCACCATCAGCCTCAGCCTCAGCCTCATCCATGCTCCCAGAGCTACCTTGTAATCCAAGCCGGGTGTGCAGAGGGGTGGAGAGGACGACAAATGGAGTTCAGCGGAAGGCTGACTCTTTAGACCTGAGCTGCGACCTGCTGGAGGAGCTCGGGGAGCCAAACCCAGACAGGCCCATCAGTGGACGCAGGAGCTCATTCAGAAACTCCTCAATCACTTCCAGGCAGATAGAGGAACACCACCATGGCGCTACAGCACTGACAGACACTGGTAGGCAGCAACCACCCACTGTTATTATACTGGCGCAAAGAGAAACACCTTCATATGTGTTTATTTTAACTCTGTTTCATACAAAAATATCAGTCTAGCAGACTGAATATGTAATGTTAAAATCAATGAAAATGTAATACTGTTAAATTTTATTAGTAATTCACAGACATTGAATCAAAAGGAAGACTGATGAATTACTGTAGTGGAATTCTTTTGTCATTTTTGTTGCTGTTTGACATAAGTGGGATATTGTCATATGGGTTTCAACACATCATGAGACAGCTTATGCAGTCGTTTTATGAGTAAGGACACTGTATTTCTGAAGTATAACACTGAATGTAACTTTTGTTTATTTACCAGAAAATTCAACTTGGTAGCTTTTAATTAAGATTTTTTTGAGAGTCATTTGTGCACATGTTGATGGGGTGAAGGCGTAGGGCTGTGTTTTCATGTGCCCCATATTTGGTAATAAACGTAAAGGCAGTTTACAGCCATAAAATGATTACCTTGTTTCCTTTGGTCTGTAGTGTTTCATCATCTGTTGTTTTTGTATTCTCCAGAGGAGCCAATGTCTTTGGTGAACACCAGCAGGAGGCAGAGCAGCTCTCGGGCCCAGCTGCACAGCCAGCAGGATGACACCCTCATGGAGTCCTGGGACTCTCTCACTAAGTTCAACCAGTGTCAGCGTGGACGCATCTCCAACATGGGATTCGAAGGCGATATCTTTGATGAGTTCCTTCAGCGTCAGAGCCGAAATCCACCCACAGTCCCAGTCAACCCCTCCACATCACCCAGGAGCCCACAGTCCTCCTTGACACCTCAAGGGTCGGTGTGTGAAGGCCCCGATGACGATGCACTGACAGAGCGGGAGGATGAGTTTGAGATCCCAGTGTTGCCGCAAGGCCAAAGACTGGTCATCAACATTCTGTCCACCTGGGGGGATCGCCACTATGTCGGTCTCAATGGCCTGGAGGTTTTCAGCTCTAGTGGAGAGCCCCTCCGACCTGCTCATATCCGTGCTGACCCTCCAGACATTAATGTACTCCCAGCATATGGCAAGGATCCACGCGTAGTCACCAACTTGATTGACGGCATCAATCGCACTCAGGATGACATGCATCTTTGGCTTGCACCGTTCACCCCTGGTCGTAGCCACACCATATTCCTGGACTTTGGAGCTCCTTACCAGGTGGCGATGATTCGTGTATGGAACTACAACAAGTCACGCATCCACTCATTCCGAGGTGTGAAAGAGGTGGAAATGGTGCTGGATGGAAGGTGTATCTTCAGGGGGGAAATTGCCAAGGCCTCTGGGACCCTGTCTGGAGGTATCTGACCAGATCACCTTCACATGTTCTTATGCTCAGTTTGCTATTTTTGTTTACCATTTTCCTCACTCTGTTGCCCCATCAGAGCTGGACCAGTTTGGGGACACTATCCTGTTCACCACTGATGATGAGATCCTGGAGGCCATGTCCCGTTACGATGAAACCTTCCACAGTGAAGATGAAGGTCCTGAAAACTTGGTGTATGAGGAGGAGCTGCAGAGACCACGAACCGCCGATGGAGAGGGAGAGGAGAGACCTTTCACACAGGCTGGTTTCAGAGAGGAAGACCTCACTGTAAGTACAGGTTTTAATCAGAATGTTCTGTGTAAAAATAATAATAAGTCATGCAAAACTTAGATCATTCAGTCAGTTTATTCAATCAAACATGTTTAACAGTTTCATTGTGTAGGAAGTGGTCAAAGATTACACATTCCTCCATTGCTGACCAAGCATGGTGGCAGGCATCAAGAGTAAATTACCCTTCAATTATCCTTCATCCTTCTTAGTTGAAACTTCAACTCAACTCTACTTTGAGGCAATCTGAGGAGTTGGAACATATTCCTGGGATGTACACTGGAAAGTGTGAGTGCATTAATCATATCCTGTCATCACATGTCTATTCCTCTGATTGTTTTATGACTTGAATGATACAGTATCTGTCTCTTTCATCCCAGGCCTTCGACTGGAACTGGTGTTGACTTGGGGTGATTCCCATTACATGGGCCTGACAGGACTGGAGGTGGTGGGGAAGGATGGAGAGAGCTTACCTTTAAACCTCAGCATGATGGCTGCCTCACCCAGGGACCTCAACGACCTACCTGAGTATGGGCATGACCTGCGCACACTTGATAAGTAAGTTTGACACTAAATATAATATTTTCTCTAATAATCAAAATCCATACTTGGATCAGCTCAGTGCTGTGTTTAGTGCAATCCTCGATCTTTCTTTTCATTACCCAGGCTTATTGACGGCCACAACATTACCACTGATGACCAGCACATGTGGCTGATCCCTTTCTCCTATGGAGATCCCCACATCTTGAACATTACCTTCAGCAAGCCCCAGACCATTGCTGGTCTCCGTATCTGGAACTACAACAAGTCTCCTGAGGACTCTTACAGAGGGGTGAGACATTTCTCAGATTGGTTCAGATGAAATTCGTTGCCATAGCTGCTACAATAGAATAAAGTTTTCTTAAAAGAATTTTAATAAAATATATGACTGATACAACACTCTATGTAATAATTTGTGAACCAAGTCAAGACAGCCTACGGTAGAATGTCAGTTCCCTTAGATGAAGCCAGAGATCAGTGGATAGTCTCAGACATACTCAATATACTAAAATATAATTCATACAATAAATAACCTATTAACATAGAAATGCACAACCAACAGCTGGCATACTTACTTGAAACATCAGAACATTTCTGTCAGGAGAAAAAAAAATAAAAAAAAATAAATCTCTTATTTTGTTCAGGTGAAGGTGATCCATTTGTTCATGGATGATGTTGCCATCTCACCATCGGAGGGATTCCTGATCAGGAAAGGACCAGGCAATTGTCACTTTGACTTTGCCCAAGAGATTCTCTTTGTTGACTTCCTCCAGATGCCCACTGATAACAAGCATAACGAGGACTACCACAGGTAGGAAGAAGAGTTTGAATTTGCCTAAACTGCAGTTTCATGAGATGTTTGAAAATTGCATTTTTATTTATCATTTTTATTGTTTCTAATTCAGAGGAAGCTCTAAGAAAGAAGAACAAGCCAGCATGGACTACGAAGCTCCCATCATGCCTTGTGGATGTATCCTTTCTCAAGTTAATTTATGGTTTGGACAGCTGTGCTTATTGCTCTTGTCTGTTCAAACATAATGTTTGGAAATTTTACAAATACACAAATCGCATTTCAGTTCAGGCAACATTATCCACATCGGTTGCTTTGGTAACGGCATGGGCATGCTCACTGTCAGAAATTTAAATATAGAAGCAAAACAACAGGCTAGTGGAGAAATGGAGACACGTTCTGTTTTGGTGTATCGTAATACTGAGCCACACAACAGACAGTGCCAGTGACAGATTATGTGGATACTTTGGTAGTCTACAAATCCAGTTACCTTTGGATATACCATGACCTGGATCACTGAGAATCCTCACAGTTGTGCCGCCATGTGTCATGTAACTACCACAGTTGGCTAATGATGCAGTGGTTGTAAGCAGCATTACCATCATGTAGTTTATAGATCACACAAACTAGATAATGTCTCCTCTTTTCAAACTGCGTCAGGGTCGCCTCTATCTCCACCTATTTCTACTCTCTTTTTGGAACCATTAGCTTTGTCAAATAATATGAATTCAGATAGAGAACAAACATTTCTCAAATGATTTATTACTGGTGGCCCTAATATCATTGCACCAGAAATCTGCTCTGTTATTGAATTTGTGTCCCTGGTTACACAATTAATGGGACAAAATCAAAGGCCATGCCTGTGTCTAGAGAATGTTCTCCAGCCAGAAGCACCACCTGGCATTTAAGAGGATGCCAGATGGTAAAATCTATCGGGGTATCCGATTAATACCAGGCCTAAAAAGATAAGTAAGGCTTTACCCATTCTATCTAAATCATTCAAACCACTGTCAAAAATGGGTCAATCAGTCTAATAAAAATGATATCTTCTAAAATAAATAACTGCATGTATTCCCCTGTCCTTTATTTAACTGGACAAAATGAAATGCAGTAAAAGAAGAGGGTGGGCTCTGTCATTGGGCTTTTCCACAGTCCCAGTTTGTCCCAGTCCCACTTTCTGAGTTTGCCAAAATATCTCTTATTTGGTGTCTGGACCAACAAAATATGCCGCTTTCAACTCAGGAATCACCGAGAATGTTGCATCAAATAACAAGTCTAACCATTATGCTACAAATGGAGCCTTTGTATGCGCAGATTTATGGGGATTCTTACAAATTAGACACAATATTGTTACGGTGTATGTTGTTTTGACACAAAAATCAAGTTTGAATGGATCATTGAAAATGAGGAATGCTTTTCAGAAGAGAGGAAAGAAAAGGCTTTGTGTTATTTATACATAGTTAATATGTGGACAGACATATAATTGTTTTGGAAAAGGCGTTAAGCAAATATGCTGCATTGTGTCTGTCAAAACATAAGAGGGCGTGGTTTTGCCTTGCTATGATTACTGGTTTTAAACTGAATAAGTCTGAGTCAGTGTGAAATGAGAGTGGTGTACAGTCTGGTTATGTTATGAGATCATCACAGAACAGCTTCTTTACAGTTTATAGTGCGTTGAAAAAGGGGAAAAAAATGTAATTAAGTTTAATGTAGCGTCAATAACAAAGGGCCTGAATCTACAAGCAAGAACTAAGACTACGGTTGCAACTGAAAATTTTCCTTTTAAGAAGAAGCCTTTTGAGCAGAACCAAGATCATACAGGGCTTTAATCCAACCGGTAGAGACCAAAAGAAAAGAAGGAGGTGGGACAAAAGGGAAGGGAAGAGAGGGGAAGCAAGTAGATTAATTGGTAGATATATGCCTCTGGATAAAGCTTAAATGTTGCATGTATACATGATACAAACAGGAGCACATGATATTAGTTGATACGTGGGAGACATTGATAATGGATGCAAAATATATAAAGAGCAAGCGTTCAAAAAACAGAACAGCCCTGTAAAAGTTTTGTCTCTGTCCGTAATATAAATAATGTATATAGGAACCTTCTCTAATACACAGTTGTTCAGTATTAATTCACACATTTCTGCCAGTGTCAACCAAAACTGCACATTATAAACTTCATAAACTACAATTTATGGCTGGTGTGTCTAATGAAGTGGTAAGAAATGATATGGAGGAGCCTGTCAGAGACTATGTAGCGTCACAAGCAAATGAAAAACAGAGGATCTTATATGACACATTGTATATTCCTTGACCTTTACCTGTCAGTCATCTTTCAGCTGCAGCTGTTAACAACCTGGGGAGACCCGTATTACATCGGCCTGAACGGCCTCGAGTTTTACAACCAGCACCACGAGAAGATCACACTCAGTGACAACAGTATCCTTTTCTTATGAGTCGGTCAAACCTCATGTGTCCATTGCTTCAAAGCTGAAACTCTCTGTACTTAGAACTTTGGCTTTTTATGTGGTCCTGTGGCTGTTTGAAGAATTTGTGCCGTAAGTCTGTAAGAAGAATCTAGAAGAATTGTAAAATGTTGCAGGAAAGTCGCTGTAAAATCTGTTTACCTTTGCTAGAATAATTCCCCTGGTCTCTTTTGTTCGCCCACCGGTATGGCTTACTCGTATTTAATCACTTCTCCTGCTTTTAAAACTGAAAATGGTTTTAAAGCCAGAAAATGAAGCTAGCGTTAATATTTTAATATCTACTACACTGTTTTCATGATTTACAGTTTATATGGAAAAATATTTTAATGATCGCTACAAGTAGTGCTATTCTTATGAAATGAAGAAATCCTGCTTGTAGTGTCTGATTGGAGTTGGGGTTGAAGGAAAGTGTAAGATTATCAATAAACATCTGTTCTCTTCAATCATCTCCTCAACATTGTGTCTACCAGACATTGCTGCTTTTCCAGACAGTGTGAATGTGCTGGACAATGTGAGTGGTGATGTGAGGACTCCAGATAAACTGATAGATGGAGTCAACAGTACCCATGACGGAAGACACATGTGGTTAGCGCCGGTGCTACCTGGACTGGTGAGGAAGTTTGAGAGAGAGAAAGTGTGGCCACACTGCTGTCTCACATCTGCAGCTAAGTGTTATTGCTTGTTTCCGTGTAGGTGAACCGTGTGTACGTCATCTTTGACCAGCCAGTGACGGTGTCCATGATCAAGCTGTGGAACTACTCAAAGACTCCTCAGAGAGGAGTGAAAGAGTTTGGGGTAAGCCTCTCTGTGTGCTGTGGCTTTGGGTCACTTTTTTGTCAATATTTAGACTTCAAGCTGCATATCTCTGTGTGTACAGCTACTGGTGGATGACCTTCTGGTGTATAACGGCATCTTGGACAGCATAAGCCACGTGGCACGAGGCATTCTGCCTACCTGTGAGCCAGTGGTGCCCTACCACACCATCCTGTTCACAGACAATGTCTACATTACTCATCGTGAGAGGAACACTGTCATCAGGTACCAAGGCTTAAGATGTAGTCATGAATTACATGGTCAAGTGTTTGGGGTTTTCATTATCTATGAAGTTATGCATCAACTTAGGAAAACCATCAATGATTTATTGGCAATTCAGAGAAAGTGGGTTAAGCTTCACTGCCCTCATTTTTTACTCTTCTCCACCTCAGCCCTCATGGCAGCAAGCACCACAAACAGTGAGTAAAGGGTCTGAAAGCCCTGTGTCAGCACCCCCCTGTGGTCAGTTCTAGTATTGGAGATTCCTGCAGTGTCCTCAAACACCCCTCAGCCAGCCCACATTGTCCTCACCTCACATTAACTTGTGGTGTATCGATCCCTCCTCTCTCCCTGTCTCTCCTTTTTGTTACCTCTCCTGAAGGACTGGACCGACCCACTTCAAGCTTTACCAAGCCTCCATTTTGTGTCATATTACCATTTTCAGTTCCCCAGCAGAGGGTTTAACCCTTCGTTTCTGTTTGTTTTCTTGCTGTGTTGCAGTAATTATGTGGAGGATCAGGACGTGAAGATGACCAATGAGAATCAGATAGTTCATCACACTAAGAAGAAGCCGACAGCAGATCCAGGTGATTCGGACGCAACAGGACTTTGAAGGGTTACCGTTAAGGTGCATGTTCTCATCAGTTTGAAAATGTAAATGCTTGTTTGTTGTCCTTTAATTTAGCTCTACGGCCTAAAACCTGCATGACTGACGGTGGGAAACACGGAAAGAGGAGGTACTGACTGATGGACAGACAGGTGTGGATTCAATGTTTAGACAACGAGAGCAGGCCGGAAAGGACGACCTGTGGTTGATTTATTTTTTTTATTAAGTCCCACGACACCATGGCAGTGGCTCACATCGTTCACACTGAAGAGGACTGAGCTTGGACACCGGGTTTGCACACACGCAGGATTACACCTTGTGGTTGGATCACTCCCTTTTCCAGATACATGTTATCCTCAGCGTGTAGTTGCTGTCCCTCCCACAGTGCCAGGAGAAACCCGTGAGGCTGCATTATCAGCCCTGTTATCGTGCCTAGTACTCAACACTATATCTGTGGCTGCTACTTGTGATGTTTGTGCTGCATATTCAAATGCTGCTTGTGGCATGTAAATACTCCAAAAGAAAGCTTCAAGGCCACATGAATACACTCTCGCATCAGGACGCTGCTTATTAATGAACTTTATTCACCGATGAGCCTACATGATCAGCTCTTGGCCTAAAACCGACTCCCGCCAGTTCACCAACCAGTCGTAATGCTATGCAGCCACTAATTTATATCTCAATCATTTATATCTGCCAGCTAACACATTTCAAAGCCTGATCCTTTTACTTGGAAGTGTCTCCAGAGAGGTTTTCACCATGGTAAGATTTATATCAACGGTTACTACGATAATTGGAGAAGATTTTATAGGAAGCTTTGCAGTACATCTACTCAGCTTCACAAAGTTAGGTCAGTATATTTTTTTCTGCTTAGCATCAGGTAGAAAACGTTTGCAATCCAAGTGACCTTTATGGAAGTTGCTATATGCACAAAGTAGATATTTGGAGGCAAACACTTCTTAAGCAGGCAAAGCAGTTTTAGTAATTTGATTGAAAACATAGATTTTGAGTAGAAAACAGGCAACTTCTAATATGCAAATACTATTAACTTACCTCAATGGGAAAAGAATTCTATTTAAAAGGGACAAAATGGCTCTACCTTCACTATGATGCGTATTCAATATTTACTGTAGTAACTTGTTGCATGAGAAAAAGTCTCCCCGGCGTTTACTTGGAGGAGTTTTTACTGCTTCATTGAGCCCCAGTGTATCAACTGTTTCACACTCCCTCCACCTGGGGGTAATTGTATATGAAATGCAGTTTTATGTATTTAATTTATGTCCGACAACAATAACCATTACTCCGTGTCAGTTCTGCTCTGAGGGGCGGTGGCTATTGTTGTATGTGTGACATTTAGTGTTTTGAAATATTTAATTATTTTTCTAATCTTGATTAAATCTGTATATTTGACGTAGGTTTATTTGACTGAATAATAAATTTCTCTTCAACCAGCTCTCTGGAAATGAAAGACCCCTGCATCTGTCTGGACATGGATAAAAACACCATCTTCTATGTCCTCACTCGATCTCACGCACTTCAGAACTAAGCCAACAAAAATAATCTATTAATACTCTCTTTTGGGACGAAGGGCATACCGTAGAAAGAGAAGAAAAACAACAGGACGACTGAGATCCTTAAATATATCCTGAGATATTTTAATGCAGAATCTGCTGTACATTTTAAAGGTTCTTGTAAGGAATGACCATTCAGTTTCGGTGTGCCCCTCAGACAGAGCGCCGTTAAAGAGCCTGATGGTCTCACACCACATATACAAACATTCAGCTGGAAACGCTGCATCTTTGCAGACCTACAGCTTTACAGATGGCAGTCTCAGATTTTTCCTGGGAAAGTCCCATCTTCTCGCTGGTCGTCCCACTTCTGGATCTGAAGGAGCAAAATTTCAGAGGAAAAGATAAGAATATTAGTTTCCTTAATGCATTAGGGTAAACAGTTTTAGCCCTTGAATACTATCTTTGATTTTCATTATCAGTAATGTCAGCTAATGCTAAACACGTCCTGTATTATAATTGATTGGGGTGAGAACTAAAGTACGATCAGTGGGAATGACACTCCATATGATGCACTTTGATGTTTTAGGTTGAAAAAAATAACACTAAACCGACTGTACCTTATTGTATTTTTAACTTAGCTGAGATAAATTAGGGAGAACTTCAAACTTTTACTCCTCATTTCCGTGTTTTGACTCTCAGCAGCGACTTCCAGGAATGTGAAGAACGATAAAGTTGTTTGACCCCTGCTGTACAAACTCAGCCCTCGAACAAGGGGCCAGACCCAGTGCATTTTCTGACATTTGTCTTCAACTTTAAAAAGTTGGGAAAAAATATATATTAAGTATATTTACCCAGGACATGGGGCAGATTGATTTATACACCCTCCTGTACCATTCACATGGGGTTGTGTCCACTCCTTTTGCATCCAGAGCTTTCTGGCAGCGGTGGTAGTCTATTAATAGAGAAACAACAATGAATGTCAAAAGTAGTCTGTCAGCAGCCCTTAAAATAAATAAGTAGATGACAATACAATAAATAATAAATAAAAAAAGGTACAACACCTTCAAAAAAACTGAGCTGTATTAACTTAAAGCTTACACAGCTCCTCATTCATGTCCTCATTCATAGATATGTTTGGGACAACAGTGGACCCCTTTGACCTTGACATGTTCTGCAGCCTTACCCAAATAGTTGGACCAGCAGTTCCTGGTCTGGTTCTGGTTGGGGAATCTGGCGTCAAAGGGAGCAGTGCGGTATTTCTGAAGTTTGGTCTTAATGTCCTCAGCCATTTTTACCTCTGTCAAGAGAATATCATCAGTGGATACAGCAGGGTGCAGAAGAAAACAATAAGGCCTCTTCCCTTACCTGCTGCAGCTACCAAGGATCATTTCAAACAAAGCGTGAAAGCACCTGTAGCCGTGGCCGTGGTGTGTGTCTCTAACCTGTGCGGTGACAGGATTCTGTGTCTGCATATGCGCACTGGCTGGCAGCTCAGCAGAGGATTATTTTTGGGTAAATTTTAGGGGTGCTGCATGCGGCACTCTAGCGACTCTTTCTAGAAATTTCATTCAGCTCTCCTTCCGCACCTCAAATCTGCAGCATAACACACTGATGTATGCGGTCGACTATTAAACGACAAGCGCCTAAAATGGGACGCATGACCCCAAAATCCGAAAAGAAATAGGACACACAGGTGGTAGAAGACATGGCAGACATCAACAGCGTCACCCATTAGGACATTACCAGCATTTCCTTCTGACGGGACCTGGTTTCTGTTTCTTTTTCGTTCAAACGCTTAATTTAACGTTTAAATTCTTGTGATTATATTTTCCCAAGGCAATTTTTTCCTGTGATAATGTCTGAAAATACATAAAGAACAATCTAGAAACGAAACTTAAATTAGTGCTATCATTTTTGGACCCGGCGGCTGAGCCTTTGTTTTTTTTGTTTTTTTTTTTCCTGATAACTGCTCATTTAACATATATAGCGTTTAAAGATGCACTTTAAGGTATGTGAATGGTTGAAAATTGCAAAGACATGCAGGTGATCGTTACCTTTGTCGCGGTTCCTGGCTCGAGCTCAAAGTGACTTTTATACCGGACTGTGAAAGTGCCTCGTTCCTCCTGATAAGCAAGTGTGCGCGCCACACGCGTGCGCTCGGGTTTGGAGGCGCTGTAGCCGTGCAGTCGTATCATATCGGTATGGCGGACTCAGGTCACATTGAAATAACAGACATTCACACGCCAACGGCTCATGATTAGCGCACGGGTTTGTCTGAAGTCATACGGGTGTGATAAAACGCTAAAAGGGGGTGAAGTGAAACCTCAGAAGAGAAGCACGACAGTGTTCAAGTTTTTTAATTCCATCTTCCGCGGACAGATGTTCTCACTCAATGCGGAAGTGTTGCGTCTCGCAGTGTTAATCATTGACACAGGTTGGACCTGTTTGAAGTATCAAAGGTGGTTGGGTTGGGTGGCCATGAGTGCGTTTTAAAGTTTTAATAGGCTTCACATCTTGGAGCATTCAGCTGGAGATATTACGTGCGCTGCTGGCAAATGTTGTGTTTGGAGAAACCAAGAACTGTCTAGGAATTACGGCTGATAAATCGTGTGGAGGCGCAGCAGCAGTGTTTGTGAGACAGAATTAACACAGGGTCCTTATTAGTGAGGGAGGATGTTTAGCAGTTGGTGCTCTGTTGAATGACGATGGATGACGGGGCATTTTTACACCGTGGACTTTCATTGAACTCGGGATCTTAGCATCCGTGACGTGTAAACTGTACTCTGTGGTCTCTACTGCTTACAATCAACCCCGCAAGGCAATTCAAAAGCAATCCGTTCGGCATCTTCGCTGTAGCCATGCGGCGTGCAGCTGATTGTGCGCCTTTACGCGCGGCTCGGGCTCCACCGCGCCCACCCAGTCCGCTCTCTTCGCTTTTCCCAGTCCACGGGTTTTTCAAATGATACTGCGAGGTAACGAGCCGGTCATTTCCCTACAAGGAGCGACTTTCCGTTCCCCGGCGGACACATCTAGGAGGGCAGCATCCCGCCAAGACTCGTGCGTCATAGAAAACAACACGACACCCTCCAATTGTACAGGGAACAAACCACCCATACGTGACTGACTTCCTCTTATCCATGGACTGTTCATGGACCTCACTGTCTGCGGTGTAATGTGTGCGTACATACACAAGAGGGCAGCAAAGGCTCTGCTTTTATAGTCGGGTGAACGCTGACGGTTTTGCGGTTTTGTTTTCCCAATAAACGGGTTAATGGCACCAGTTTTGTTCACAATTAAATTACCATGCCAGTTACCACCTATCTGAAAGTCATACTACTTTTACTACACTTGTTTTTAAAGAAAAAAAAATGGCCTAAATTGGTTCTTAACTTTACAAAATACATTAAATTGTTACTCTTTTCCTCAACTTCACTGAGGCAAATGTGGCACAACGAAGTATTCTGAGCTGATTCTTAAATCAGTAGATTAAAGAAGCATATTCAAGGGACTTGATCTGGACTATCTACAGAACGATACAAACCTTGTATAATTAGGACCCCCTGGAAGACGAGATGATACATCTCAAGGGGTTATCCTCTAATAAATTTGAATTGTACTTTCCCTGCGTTTGCCCCTATATTGAGACATCTTTGACATTAAACTAGAGCCATTGTTTTAGAAAATGTTTTAATATTTCCCAGACACATTTCATTACAGGTCAGAAAGAAAAGTAAGCTCCAGTAAAAGGCCCCGTTCCACAGGTTCAATACAGAATATTATAATAATATTAGTGTTCAGCGAAAAACAAAAACCTTATTTACCTCATAACAGCTTCATAAGGAGCTGTACACGCACCGCAATAACTCAATATTATAATAATAGAACAATAATGGCAATAACTCTGTATTGTAGAGATCCTTTGAGATTCAGCATAGAGTGCAGGTTTATCACAAGTTACAGCATCTTGGATTAAGTAAATAATGGACATGTATGCATTGATTATCAGCAACAGTACCATTGACTACAAGGCTTTTCTTACTTAGTTACACAACAAAAAATGTAACCATAGTTTGTACCATAAAGCTGGTGGGGTTTCTGTTGTATTTCAAGTTTCAGTGTACATCAGTACAGTTGGAGTAAGTTTACTCAAAGTTAACTAATCCTCTGAGTAATTCTAAGGCTACTGTCATTTGAAGTACACGGGAACTAACCCCTGTGGTAGCATGCATATGCTACCTTTAAAGCACAGGGCAGCATACCAGGTTGCATAGATTAAAATAATAATCCAGCCTCTGCCATTTTAAGGTCACCGATGCATGAAAGTGCTAAAAACAGTACATCAGAGGCAGGTTTGATGGATTTATCAGCAGGAGGACAGCAATTTGTGCGGATTGATTGTCAGCTAACAGTAGCTCTCTTGACAGTACAGAAAAGAAAGAACTCTGTCAAATCAGGCCAAGCTAAAGTCCCTTACACACAAAGGAATTTCTTTGGTGGTCAGCAGTTAGAAGGTCATAACTAGTGTACATACTTTGTTTTTTAAAGTCAAGTCAGCTGTGCCAAAATGGTTAAAGAAATACTGTAATTGCTACAGTTGGTCTTTTCAGTCTCGGAAGCGGAGGCGGTTGAAGGCCTCTTTGATGTCCTCCTCAGTCTCCGAAGTCCCACCGGTCCCGATGCGGAGTACCTTGCTTTCAGGGACGTCCTGCTTCAGCTTCCGCTTGCTGAGGACCACAGTGCCTTCAGCCCCCTCCTTCACAGGACCTGTCAGCAGGAAGTAAGCAGCATGGCGCCCACGCTCCATCAGCGTAGCTATGTTGGAAAAAATACACAGAAACAGTCACGGGAGGAGCTAACACCAGTGTTTCCCCATCCCTTTTATCTCTGACTGATAATAATTTTGTAGTAAAGTGGCAGTCTCAGATTTCACTCCTGGTTGATTTGGCGACACGTGGTGATAACGGCAAACATGGTTTAATACTACAGGTCCCAGAATTCCGGGGGCAGAAAAATTAACTATTATCATTTTAATGAAGACATCAGGAAATAATTGTTCTTTTCCATCTGTGATTTGATTTTACACAGCATAAGTTTGCCAAGTTGGAGGTATGTCGCCTCGAGCCTCAGCTCACTGTGACTGCTCCTTCTTTTTCATTACAATATTTCAAACTGATCTTCTGTCAGAAATTGCAATACAATGATCATGGTCTAGTTTTGTAGAAGCATTTGTAGAGATAAGCTCACTGTCAAAACACACTGTATATCCTGTACATATTCCATAATAAGTCAAGCTGTGTTTCTGAAACCATTCAGTCTGTTAGTTATCTGTTTATGCAGTAACCACATTTTTGTCCAACTTAGTTCATAATAGTGAAAATATATAAATATTTAAACCTCATTTGCTTACAGGTAGTGACTTGACAGACATTTATTTAAATAAAAATCTTAAAAAGCACCTTTGAATGTTATAATGTGGTCCATGACATTGGTGGACTCCAGGAGGACTTTGGAATGGAGAGGATGCAGCATGTAAGAGCGTCGGTCACTAGAGATCGGTGCCTGGAAGAAAGCATTTGAGTGGTCAAATAACAATTTGTGAACCCCTGCGTAAAATACATCTCTTCATACAGAGCAGTGTACTTACAGATGAGTTGGAGTCTGAGACTGGGGGCATCATGCCCCAAAACATGAACACTGAGACAAAGTTGGAGGTGTGTACTGAGGCGGGTCTTGGTGAGTTAGGACTGGCCAGAAGGTTGACTTCCCACAACAGACCACCCGACTTCCCATCAAGAATTAGTATCTACATACAGACGGAAAGTAGAGCAGTTCATGTTTGATTCGATCATCATAGAAGAGAAGTGCGGCGTAGACAATAAAATATAGGCATCACAGCAGTGTTTGTAGATTTTAAACTCATCTTACCCTCTTAGTGTCGTTGCCGATACCTTCCTCTACCACAACATCAAGTATATCATCCTTGTTAAAGTAACCGAAGGAGGGCTCACTGAAAGAATAAAACGGAGAAAGAAATGTATTTCCCCCAACAACAGGCACCTCTGTAGTAATGTTAATACGTTTAGTTGATATTATATTTTAATATGTAATATCCAACTGAGGCACAACAGGCATATTAAGCAAGAATACCTGAGGACTGAGCTGGTATTGAATCGCCACAGTAGCAGCATTGTTTTCCCATCGATTAAAGCCACCTCGTTCCCAGTCACGACCAGCAGGTTGGATGAATCACGCATTTTTTCTATTCTGAGCACTTGACTTATTACATCAGATCTAAAATGCAGAAACAAATATTAGCAAAAGGCCAAAAGTCTCAGGCTAAAGTCACCATGTTTCATTGAAGTGGCTGCTTCTTACTCATAGATGGGTACGAGTCCAGATGTGGAACTGGCATTTCTCTCCAAGTATTTGTCCTTCTTGAGGCCGACCTCCATCCCTGCTTTAGCCTTAGCAGCAATCCTCCACAGAGCCAGGCCGTACAAACCAGTGTCTGTGGGTGATACACACTTACTCACTGCTGTCATCAGGGTAGTACAATCACATGCACACACGTGGGCATTTTTTTCTACTAAAATTAGAGCTGCCATAATATAAGTAAAGACCGGATGGAGAAGTAATCTGACCGTAAGAAGTCCTGTGAGAATCAGATTAAACTGAGGTGTTAAACCACATTGCAAGAAATGCTTTATAAATGTATCACATAAAACTACTTAATTAACCACTATAAGACAAACCATACGACTCTGCCAGTGTGCTACTTTTACACTACAGTGACAAACTCTAAAGTTTCCACATAAGCATAAATACACCATTTTCTATTGTATTCTTTAGAATCAGAATCATATTTGCTGCCGCGTACGCTCACACCTACTGATCTGTCTCTTCTCCTTCTAAAGGCTAATACATTCATAAATCCCATTGGTTTCCAGATATAAAATTCAAGCTTTCCGACTTTGAGTTATTCTCTCTTTTAGTTCTAAAGAGCACCTTACATGTAATGCTAATTCCTGACACATGGGTCTACTTGGATTGAGTTTGCCAGTTAGAAACCTCTTGACTGGTTTGACTGCATTTCTGCAGTACAACCCTGCTGTCTTTGACATAGCTGCTTTCACAAACAAACCTTTTTGCAGTAGTACATAATAAGAACCTTCCGCCGTGCAATGAAGGAGATGATTGGCTGTGTCTGTGGAGTCAAGGACCACCGTAGAGCCAATTTGGAGACCATCTTTTCCTGAAAGCAACACCAGCTGAGTCTGTAGATAAAACAGGTGACATTGAAACAGTATGAACTCTACATTGCTGTAAAACTATCAGAATATTTCACTGCTAATGCTTCTGCTGTTAAAGCAGTTTATCATCAGCATTCAAGTAAATGTACACATTCCAAAGTCATGATCATGACATGACTTAATAGCCGCATGGTAAGACTAAAAAGCAAGGAAATAAATGCCAGCATAATAAACAGATAAAAATGACTGATCTGTGTTTACCTGCGTGTTGTCAGATGCCACCAGAGCCACGTCACTGACTCCGTCTCCATCCAGATCAGGAACACTATGAACAGGCAAAGAGCTGTGCAGACCAGTAGGCTGAGGCTTCTGCCAAATTACACCACCTGACAAGAAACACACAACCCAGGAGAATTTAGTCTTCTAAGTTCAACTTAGTGCAGTATTTCTTAAGTATTCACAATCTTTTACACCCTTTGACTAACTTGCTGTCACACTGAATAGGAGCCAAGAACACAGAAATTATTCAAACGCACAGATTTGTAAAAATCTGCACAGCACATAGCAGATTTCATAATATACATAAAAAAGTGTAATGTAAGGTATAGTACAGAGTACAAGGACTGGGGAGTAGCTAACCAGTGTGGTTCACAGCTGTGAGTTGATCAGAATGGGACACCAGACAGTCCCAATTCCTGCCTGTCTCTTTTTGCAGGCCGCACTGAGCCCAGTGGAAGTCAGGATGCAGCGGACGCTCCCACAGCGTCTCTCCGTCTGTGCCATCCACTGCTGTCAAGAACACACACGGCGAGGGCAGACCTGCAAAATACACAGAGTGAACAAACATAAAACAGAGCAGTGATACGGTGAGCAATCAAAATCTTCTTATCTCGTAATCACATTCAGAGGGGAAAGCTCTGTGTACCTTCTTCAGGACACGATTTGTTCTGGCTGCCCACAGCGCTTTTGACGACAAACAGGACATCCATCACCTTGTCCTTGTTTGCGTCCTCAATAGCTAAGAAGTCATAGGTTGCTATGGTGGAGAAAGAGAGAGTCACCATTTAGTCTCATATTTCAGACACAACTAAAATGTGACACAAAGCAACTGTACACACCTGCTTCATAGAAAGTCCTGTTCCAGGTAATGAGATACTGTGGTCTCACAGGACAAGGGATGATAAAGGAGAAGGCAAACACTATGGTGAGGCAGAGGAACAAGGACAGGAAGAAGACTGCGGTCCTCCAATGAGTCAATTTGGCAAAACCCAGGGCTTCTTTACAGCTCTTCTTTTTCAGCTCTGTTGCCGACGGTGCAGTTCCTGCCTCCGCCCCGTCTTCTCCTCTCTTCAGAGGGTCGCCCTCACTGGCATGGTCTTGGGTCTCCATTGTTGTCTTTATTCATTACTGTCCAACAGATCTACTTAAAAGGAGAGAACACCATACTGTAAAACCTCAATATCCTGCTTATCTCCTACTGAGCGAATACTCCATCATTGCATTTAGCTCACATCTGCATCTGTCCCAGTGTGCAGAGGAATACAAATCTGCATGTAACCAGAAAGAAACTCGCTGGTATTCTCAGATATAATACGTGAAAAATACCGGAGGCAGCAGTGTCTGTGATTCCAGCTATTTCTGCTGCATCAACCTTTGTGGATCTGTGTCTATTCACTGGTGCCAGCACCAACTCCAGAGATTTCTCGGCACCAAAACAACAAACCCGTAATAAACAGTCATCATGGCCCAGCACAGCACACCCTATTATTTGTATCATGGCCACAGGGGATTTACTCGGGTATGAAACAATACAATGAGTGCTATCAACTTACTTGCCTTAACAAAGCAAACAGAGCTCTTGTCTAAAAAAAACCCAGTCACGCAGTGTGATGTTTGTCAAGTAAACCAATGGAAAACGTTTTCTCCACCCAGCTTAAAGTCTAATAGCACTGCATGTTAGTTAGACTGGTTAAGAAAAGTTTACGTATAACACCTGGTTAGGTTAGTTAGCTAACTTGTTGAACAAAAACAACCTGCTTCCAAAACACAACTATGAGTAACGTTACCACAAAATACCCATCATTTGAGTCAAACTGGATAGTTTACGCCGACTGGAGAAAAGTTTTTCTTACTTAAACTGTCCGCTGTGGTTTCTTGCGGTCACTGATATGGCTAACAGCAGGTTAGCAGGCCTGACACACACAGCTGCCTGTCAACCTCCGCTGCGTAAACAAATTACAGGCAAGCCCACTTTGAGGCTATTTACCCTGAGGATGACTCACAGGTAGACATACGTTGAAGATTTGTTGACTCAGACAGTGTCACAACTCCTACCATGATACTAATCCGTACATTAAAATGATCTAGCCTAAATTCAAATATAATTTGTTTCTCAGAGGCGTTACCAAGGGACAGCAATCTGTGAAAAGTTGATGCCTGAAAGGCTTAACTCAGGGCAAAACAGCCCCGACGACCGTCCATAACGTTCAGCGGGTTCTGATTGGCTGATTGACTTAGTCTTGAACGTTACGATTGGTCAAATTCAGATATACAACCCTCCCATTAGAGCCTTCCTTGTTCAGCCAGGACGTGGCGTCATTTCCCTTATGTCAAACGGAAACTGACGACCAGAGAGAAAAGCTGCGAGGGGGGATGCTTGGATGAATAAATATTCAATTAGCCCAACAAACAAACCAAGGAACTGATTTCAGTTGCTTAATTTTTCTGTAGCGATACCAACGGAAGACCCACAATGTCTGCCCAAGCTCAAATGAGAGCTTTACTCGACCAGCTAATGGGAACAGCGAGGGATGGTGAGTTGCCGTAGTGTGCTAGCTCAGCTAGCTAGCTAGCTAGCCAAGATGGAGCCACTGCTGAGGTTGGCTTGTGTTGGCGTGTGATGGACAGACCTGCATGAATGGATGTATTGCAGAGGGCTGTATAAAATACAGTAACGCTAGGTCAATGCAGCCTTTCACACATTGTTAGGTTTTAATGTTTGTATCCAATGTGGCTGTATTTATTCCAAATAAGTATTTTTCGTTTCCCCGTTTGACTTAGAGTGTTGACGGAATTGCTAGCTAGTAGCTAAGTTCGCTATGGCTAGCTAAATGTTTATTGTGGTGTTACGGAACCGACAGGTGACGTGCTGCTAAGCAGTGGGCCAGGTGAAATATGCTATTCATGCCACTAATACATTTGTAATAGTGTGAACTTTGTTGCTATTGCGTCGCTTTCGTAATATTCGTGAACACTTTTAAGGACCCATTGGCTTAAATGGGCATGAGGCCCACCAGTAGCTTTAACTCTGAAATGGACTGAGTTATTGAACGGATACACTGGATGATGAAAAAAAATGCACATACAATCCCACCAGCATATTCTGAAAAAAAAAAAGACTTGCAGCAGTAAATTTATCATGCACTAAAATGGATCTTTTACATATTATCACAAAAACCCTTATGTATGAGTAGTATCATAATGCCAGTGTAAAGTGGGGCTATACTTGGCTACTTTAAATAGTTAATGTATTAATTGGACATTCTTTCATTAGTTGTAAATACTTCAATAAAACTTTGTCTGATATGACTGAAAAATGTAAACATGTATAACATAAATAATTGATTTTCTTAATTGGTTGTTGTTGAAGCTGCGTGAATTACAGAAACAGTATTTGTTCTTTTGCTTTCAGTCTTTTGGATACAAACATTAACTGGTAAATCAGCTGCCAAGTCTGATTCTGGTGGGCAGGAAATGGCAGTTTATAGCTCTGCCCTGCCGTTTTCTAAATCGGTTTCATTCTGACAGTAGTTTGAATGAAATTGCAGCAAAGCGGATCTTCTTTTAAGAAGTTGATAATTCGACCTGTACAGTTAGCGTGAGTTTGTGCTGTGAGTTTGTGGGTGTATGTGTGATGCGATTGATATCAAATTCTTCCCATACATTTGTTGCATACAAACTGAACAATTGTGGCCCCTTTATTTTATTCATTAAGGTTCAGTGTATCTTTGCCAGCCTACATCAATCTGCAAAGGAGTTGCAGAAAAGCCTCATGTTCATCGAGCCGTGAGTCACACATAATTTTTAAAGCTGTTATGATGAATATCCAAACAATTTGTTTGCCTTCCGGAAGTTATTGTAGCCCTTTTTTAAATTATACAAATGGGTAAATCTTCACTGGCATTAGGTTTACATATACAGCTTGAGCTAAGACGTCTGATCGCGTTGAATCCAAACGAGCAGTTTTCCATAACACGTCTGTTTTCAGAAGGACATTTTAGCAATCAGTCCACACAAAAACTTTGCACACATCATTTTCAATCTGACTTGTGTATCACTCCCAACTTCTTACTACAGGTATGGGCAAGAACACTGTTCCCATTTATACTTTTCTACAGCGGGTTTAAAATTCTGCAGCTGAGGTCTTGAAGATGCAGAAGGGTACAGTATGTGGTGCAGATCGCAGTGTGTATAAACTACATTTTTTTTTTCTTGGATTTCTTTTTGTTTCATTTTTGTTTTGTATTTCTTTTCAATGTTTCATATTTGTAAAGGACTTGGCTGGAACATTTGTCTTTACATTCCTTTTTAGAGTCTTTTTTATAGACTTCCATACACAGTCAACTGAAATGTAACTAAAAATATGTAAAATGAAGGAAACTCTGTTGACGCTGGTTTATTGAAACGTCAGCCGTGTAGTTATTTTAACATTGTGTTGCCCATTGTAACCCAGTCCTTGAGGTTCCACATTTACAATGTGGACATTGAGCTTTTTACAATTACGATTCCACACTTTATAATTGAGGCTTGGGTAAGGTAAGCACCAAGATAAAAGGAAGTACCGCATACATGCTTAGCCACACTTCATTTGACATTATTTTATTTAATGTTTGATGTAATATTACACTAATGAAATAAATCTGAATAGAAATAATAAACTTTGGTATTATCGGTAATGTACTTGGCTTTCACTCATTTCGGTGGGCACAAAATCTTAAAATGGTGACACACGCCAAGTGAATGTAATGCAGTTATAGAAAAATGTTTTAAAGCACTGGATGCCTCGCCCCTTTTATCAAGTATGTGAGGTCTTTCTCACTGTTTGTTCTTCTGGACTGTTTCAGGAGATGAGACGCGGCAGAGGGTCAAGTTCAGTGACGAGCGGGTCTGCAAAAGTCACCTTCTTAACTGCTGTCCGCATGACATCCTGTCTGGAACTGTAAGTAGGCTACACTTTAGATCACCTGAAAACAGTTGCTCTGTGTCTTCAGCTCCTGAAATCTGCTGAATGCTTTGAAGAGGATATAAAATACTGAAATAAAGACAAAAATCCTTCCACAGTTTGAGTAACAACTGTCTGTGTTTTGTCGACAGCGTATGGACCTGGGGGAGTGTACAAAGATCCACGACCTGGCACTACGGGCAGATTATGAAATAGCCTCCAAGGAGCGAGATCTTTTCTTTGAGCTTGATGTAAGTGATGTCCTTCTATAAGTAATATATGTGTAAGTGAATTAGCATAATGATATTTGAGGTGACAGTTTTAAAGGACTGGTTGCCTTGCTGAATATGTACATTTAATGTATAAACTCAAGTTGCAGCTGTTTCAGCTCATATGCAAAATAGTTCAGCAAAACCATTCAAAACGAAACTGCAGCTGTAATTAAAGCTCCACAAGTCTCTTGGGAACACTCATAAGTATTTGCTGAGTGACAATACTAGTTTTTCTGTTAACAAATTTTCTTGCTCCTGAAGGCGGTGGATCACCTGGAGTCATTCATTGCTGACTGTGACCGGAGGACAGAACTAGCCAAGAAGCGTCTGGCTGAGACACAAGAAGAGATCAGCGCTGAGGTGGCAGCAAAGGTGAATAACGAAAGATTTATAAACGTTGTGAATCTTGAGTCTTAATTTACCCTGTCTAACATAACCTACTTTGTTCTGACTGTATCATAGGCAGAGAAGGTGCACGAGCTTAATGAGGAAATTGGAAAGCTCCTGGCGAAGGCTGAACAGCTCGGAGCTGAGGGCAATGTGGACGAGGCCCAGAAGGTTCTGCAGGAAGTGGAGAAGGTCCGCACCAGGAAGAAGGATGCAGAGGTGAGTAAAGAGTGTTTGAGAGGTAGTTTGTGGAATAATGTGCTTTCATCTCCTTATACCTCATTGCCTGTTTTCCCTCCTGTGCCTCCTCAGGAAGAATACAGAAACTCCATGCCGGCCTCCAGCTTCCAGCAACAGAAGCTTCGGGTGTGTGAGGTGTGCTCTGCTTACCTGGGTCTCCACGACAATGACCGTCGTTTGGCCGACCATTTTGGTGGGAAGCTTCACCTGGGCTTCATTCAGATCAGAGAGAAACTGGATCAACTAAAGGTATGATCCAACAGGTCTCACCATGTACATGGCAAACCCAGTAGTAGTCTCCAGTATGTCTAGAAGTGATACAGTCCTGATATTAAAAAAAATACCAGAAAGAAAGATGACTTTTATATAAAGTTGGTTTCACATCAAATTGAGTGGAATCTTTTTATTTGGATCAGAAAACTGTGGTCGACAAACAAGAGAAGAGAAACCAGGAGCGCCTAAAGAGACGAGAAGAGAGGGAGAAGGAGGAGAGGATGAAGAGGAAGTGAGTGCAAACTTTCGAAATCCTAATGACATTTACTGAAGTTCAGGTATTGTTTCAAGTGCATGTATTACTGTGTAACCTCATGGCTATCTGCTTATTTTCTAGGACCAAATCAAGGAGCAGAGAGCATAGAAGGTAAGGAAGTCACTTTATCCATCTATCTATTTAAACTTTTTTTTTTACGTACTATTTAAAATCATTTACGGTCGTTATAATAAGTTGTTTTATTTTTGCCAGGTCCCGTTCTCGTGACCGCAGAAGGAGACGCTCACGCTCCTCATCACGAGATAAGCGCCGTTCTCGCTCACGCTCCAGGGAGAGGAGGAGGCGCCATCGCAGCCGATCTCGCTCCCGCAGCCGAGGACACCGTCACAGTCACGAGCAGAGCTCTAGACACAAGTAATACACATTTGACACCAACACAGTCACACTTCCAAGCAACACCTCCAAGACAGAAAATGAGTCAAGATAAAACTAATGCATGATGATCTATGAGGGAGATTTTTTTAAATGATAATAAATGCAATCAGCTCACTCTGGTTTGACGTTAAAAGTGCGTCAGTCTTTTTGCTCTTTGACGATATTAGACCAGTGTCTTGCAGTCCAAATTAAAACCATTGTTGAGCTGTTGAGACTTTATCCACTTGGAGTTTAAAGTTGTCTCTTTACAGTTACACTCTTGTTTTATACATTTGTTTTGTGTACACTTGTAGTTGTATTTCTTTTAACCCCGACCGTTGGTTTTGTCTCGCAGGTCATCCAGGGATCGAGAGCGCTCGTCCAGAGACCGGTCACGGGAGCGAGAAAGGAGGGACGGCATGAACGGCAGGTCAGACTCCCGCCGGGGAGACGACAGGGACATGGGGGACCTCTGAAGACCAAACTCCATCCACTGCGACACACAGACAGCTTCCTCTCGTATCTCTCTCATCCCTTTCCATTTATAATCTGAAATTACACACAGTTCTTGCCTTGACCTATCTGTTCTCCCGCCTGCTTCCTTTCTTTGCTTTAACAGTTAATCCAGCTGACCCACAGTGAAATTGTGGATGGAGTCTTCTTTCCAGCATCCAGAATAATCTGAATGCATTTGGTTTCTGGGTTTTGGTTATTGATCAGTAGTGGAGTGTGCTCTATTTTCCACATCTGTAATTTGATAGCTGTCTGTTAACTGCCCTCAGTCAGTCAGTCCACAAGAAAAAGCAAGTTTGTCTGCTGGCCTGGAGAATAAAATGTGACTGATCCATATTCTTTGATTATTAACTGGTCTTTTGATAAAGAATCTGTCTGTACATATATTTGGGGCCTACTGATTGTCATGATCTGAAAAGCTTTTTCCTATCAAATTGTTTTTTTTTTTTTTGCCCTCTCCCTCTGAAGATCTCTTTCCACTATTTCATGGCAAAGTCTTGAATGTCTGTCCACATAACTGTCTCCTGTACTTAGTTCTCTAAAGCCCACGTAAAGTTTCAAATTCAGAACATCAAGGTTTTGAAGTTGCTAGCATTAGTATCCAACCCATGTTTCCTGTTGTCTTTTTTACTAATCAGGTTTTATTTTATTCCTCCAGTAGGGAAGGGAATTTATTTGGTTGGCCAGTATAGGTTTTAAATTGTGTTGATGGCAAGTCTCTTGATTTCTAGTTTGTTTCCATGTTGATTTTGTTTTATTTAGCATAAAGAAAATAATTGGTTGTCAGCATGCGAGGCTGAAGTTTCCAAATGGATATAGTGGAAATTGAATGGAAAGTCATAAATTAAATGTTTGGCCCAACTTGGACGGATTCTATTGTGACTAGAATTATAATGAAATTCAGATTTTAATGGGTGCACTGCTTTACCTAATGTGTGAAGTCATATCTGTTCATGTTTTGCTGGAAATCTTTCTTTAAAGTCTCAATTAAAAAATATCCCACCATTTGAGTTTTTATTGTGTGGTGACTTTTCTTGCCAAACACTTGTCATTGTCAAGATCTGTTAATCATGGATATGTTACAAAGATAAATACATTTAAGGCAAGAATGAGAAGAAATCTATACACATTAAAATCAACATACATTACCAGCAGGGCAGTTCAGTGTAAAAATATTTCATTTGCCCAGCGCCTGCTTGGTTTAAAGGCTTAAATTTGTTACTTGCTTTGGTTTGAACATGAAGTAGTCCTGGCACAATAAACATAACACGTTGCTCTTCACAGACAATGTTACATAGCCAAGTCACTGCTCTCTTGTAAATACAATCAACAATTCAAGAATTCACGCTTAAAGGACGGCACTGTGACGCAATCTGTCAGCTGTTCACAATGTGCTGCTCTCCAGTTTCAGATCCACCTTCATTTTCTGTTTCTCCATGACTGCCTCCAACTCTGTGGCCCTTCTGGCGTCCTGTAGAAAGAACAAGTATTTTTAAGACGGATGAAGGTAAGGCTCAGTATTGTCATAAATGTTAAGTAGTTATAATTAGCCCTGAAGTAACAACTTCATTTTGAGCAGACGCTAAATTTACTGTGAACATTACTGGGAGCAAACAATGTGCAAAACTAGGTATTCGTGTTTGACTTCTTCTTGTGACACTGTGCAGTCGTAAATTGTACATTTCAAGCGCTTGCATCAAAGTGTCCCGTGTACACGAGAATGTTTCCCATAATCACAAACATGAGGGAACCCAGGAAGAAAGAAATCTTTAAAGTTTCTCATGTGTACGAGACGTTCTTTTTCCAATGTTAGTGAAAAAGTTTTCCGAGCTCATGAGAAATCTTTCCACACACAGGAGAACATATTGTCTAAAGAGTAATTGTGAACCTCTGGTCTCTTTACAGTTGTGTTTTTACTTGCTGTTGAAAGTAGATTTTCATTGTCCTGAAACCTCCCGTTGCCCAGTCATTTATGAGTTTGATTTTAAACAAGTGGAATATCGTCCATCTTCAAAGTAGCAACAGTTCTCTTTACATTTACCTCTAGCAGAGCTTTCTGCACTGTGAGTTGGCTGTACACTCTGGCACCCTCGTCTGGAATCACGGCTCGCAGCTCTTCCTTGTTGAGGGAGAAGAGCTGGGCGCCTGTGAGCACTCCCAAACACGACACCGTCCTGCGGGACACATCACACAACATGAGCGTACAGGCGGCGTATATATATAGACAACATGTGGTTAATCTGGTGCGAAGTTGCCACTCACGGTTCACTGAAGCCCTTCCCCCTGAGCCACTCAGCCACTTCATCTGGAGGAGAGTGATAGTCCAGAGGGACGGAGGTCTCCGAGGAGCGAGGGATGACCAGAGGTTTGTTCAGACTGGTCTTTCCGTTGGTCAGCCTCTGGAGCAGCTCGTCGTTCACCAACATGACTGAAAAGTGAGACAGAAGTTGTCATATGGCATGACTTTCATTCCCAAACGATAATGTAATTAATGACACAATGAAGGAAGAATAATATAGAGGTTGGGCTTCAAACACGAAGACAATCATTTCATTCCCAAGCTACTGTATCATCAGGTACTAAGTCATGTGCAGATGTTTTTAAGTCACATTATATTTTTCCTAATCTTAACCTTTTACATTATTGTTTTGGCCACAAGTTTCTTAGATACACCAACTGTGGTTACAGTGAACATGGGAAATACAATGTAAATGTAAAGTCACCAAAAGAATTCAAATTTTAAACTGTACTAGTTACAAAGTTAGATTGTGTTATATATAGTTTTAGATTTGCGTGGGACATATCCCTTATTAATAATATATTCAGCTGATATATTGAAATGAAATAACATATTTAACTAATGCAAAGTAAGAAGTTCCAGCACAGTCTAGGCCATTATAGCTCGCCTGTGACACTAACACACTGGTTTGGTACCTTTGTCTGAGTCCTCTGCAGTTGTCATGTGCTGGCTGTATGGTGGTAAGCTGCGTGGGCGCTGTGGGGAGTGGGAAGGGGCGCGGGGGAGTGCCTGGGGGTGAGCCTGGGGCAGAGCAGGTGGACTCGGTGGGACTGCAGAGAAAGTGTTGGCGAGGGGAGGCGGAGCCGGAGACTGCGGGAATGCGAAGCGGAGAGAGAAATCAACACTGGAATTCACCCCGGAATGTGCAGGTGAGAGCATACCTCTGTGGCTGTATGACTGATGAGTGTGTGTGCAGGAAGAAGTGTGTGTCTTACACTGGGCGGTCTGTGAGCGACAGGGCTGTCTATGTGAGCCATGGGTTCCAGGATGTTGAAAGGGACGAAGCCAATCTGGTTGAACCGATTACGACACTTCCACCAGCGCTTGGATGACTCAATCACCTGTCAGACGGAGGAACTGTCAGCTATCAGCAACTAGCTTTTCTACAGCATCCCCATTATTCACATGATCTCCACTCCAATAACGGAAAGTATTTTTTGAACAACAAAATCAGTTTGATGATCACAAACACACAAATAAACTTAACGATGGGTTCCTGAAGGCACCATCTCTTGGCTTTACCTCAAGTGTCTCCCCCTGCTGCACTGAAAGCTCGCTGCTGTTCCTGGCTATGAAGTCGTAGCTGCAGCTGTAGATTCTCTCGGACTCCGGTGGGAGGGCATCTCTGAGGCGAAAGCAAACAGACGATTGAGTTTTCATGCAGTCGAGGTAAGTGAGAGCAGCTGATTGATCTGCATATTAAAGATGGCCTACGTTTCGTCGCCGATATGGTGTTCTGGAGGACCGAGGGGCTGAGGAGGCTGCTGCTGCTGGTGAAGACAAGAAAATGACATGGGATCGGTGTGTATAATAGAGCCAAAGTGCTTTCATGGGTTGCCAGCATCAAATGAATACAAGGCCATTTTAGTGCAAACACTGACCTCTTTGAAAAAAAGAAATCTAATACGAACACATACAGTTTTTAGCATGTACGTGACACAACCTTAAAGTAAACTGGGACAGCTCTAAAGACATCTCCAGTGTTGATCCCGCTTGATATTTATGTATTACTGCATGTGTTATTACAATCAACCGCCCGTGTTGTGCTTGTACACACTTGTATTTTGAGCGCAGGCCTCTATTGACACACAAACGGAGCAGGTATTGCATACCTCTTGTTGTACTCGGAGGACTTCATGTTTGTGCTGTGACTCGACCGGATCCTCCCAAACCTGCCCGTTTGGCCTCAAGGCCTCTGGCTTCCAGCCGTCCAAGAACATGGGGGTGTATGGAGCTACGGGCCCTCTGAGCTGAGAGCTGAGAGAGAGTGGGAAAAAAAAAATCACTGCCTCTGTACTTGGCTTTCGGAAGTTCAACATGGTTCAATATGGCCCCTTTGATTCAAAAACCAAAAGGCTTTATGCTTTACATACACCCCTAAAGAATTTCCTTCATAAAGTCTATGAGCTTAATTTACTTGATAATACTATAAGACAGATGTTAGCTTTTTCAAAAAAGATCAGTTATCTCAGGAGAAACTTGGATTCATCTTCCAAGTAGCTTTTTCAACTGAACTAGAGTGGCACAACTTCAAGTAAACCCTGCAAATCCAGTTGTCCTTGTTTCATCTTGTTTTTTTGGATACACCAATACCTGATTCACTGAGAACCTTCAAAGACAACTGGATCTATTGTTTTGCAAAGCTTAAAATAGCACGGTTACATCATGAGAGTGCGTTGGTGATTGCCGGCACTGACCGAGGGAGCGTCCAGTTGGGTCCCAGAGACGTCCACAGCTGCCTCTCCTCCTCGTTCAGGTTGTCTTGCAGCAGGGTGACAGCGGAGCCGGTCATGGCCGGGCTGGACACCGAGGCCCCGAGAGCCGGTCCCCCCGTCGTCTTCACCATCTGCACGCACACAAACACACAGAGACGTCCTTACAGATCTGCAAACGTCTGACATTCAAAGTTTGATCATCCCTGAAGGGTTGGCAGAAGTCACAGTATAACCCACCGGACTATCACAGCGCATAAAAGCCTGATGGTTGCATCCGCACACAAAGGCGACAACAGGTGGACACGCACGCAGACAATGTACAGGCCCAGAGACATGAGGCTGTGTGTTTCCACTCGGGTGCACCAGTATACACAAATTAAACACACCCTTTTTCACCCTTTGATTCTCCTGATTCATACCTGAATGGAAAGCACGGGTCTTTAAGGTCATATAAAACACAAGCTGAGACACACCTTTTATTTTATCTAAAGTTTAAAAATAATATTAATATGTTCCTTCAGCCAGAACAAAACACCAAGAGTAAGGCCATGTTGTTTTTGTGACTTTGATGAAAGATCTGGACGCTTCTTGAACCGTGACATTCAAATAAATAAATGTTCTTAGAGCTAATGCTGTCATTTCCTATATAAATGAAGCGATTTTCCTGCAGCTGGAACGCACTAGCGCTCTGATTTGAAGACTCCGGCTCAAATCTAAACCAAATGTTTGAGAGCCAAGAGCTCATTCCTGCATACTAACACAAACCTGATCAAACAAATGCTGCTTTTATCAGGTGTTTGGAGTTCCAATTAGGCTGCCATACGGGGGAACTGCCCTGTGCAAACATCAAACACAACTTCTTGCTTAACCCCACTGAAAGACTTTCCATTATTTTGACATGACACAAGCTTACGGTTATGTCCAGTTATGTATCAGAGACAAACACACTGTACAGTTTACCTTAAGGTTATGGTTTAAAAAAACCCTATATGTAACTGACTCACATGTTATCTTCATGTTTACGCCCTGGTGATCTGATAATAAGTGATGTGTCATGGCAAGTGCTGGATTTATTTTAAGGCCGCGTCCCGTTTGCATGTGCGCTGCTATAAAAGACAATGTCTCGCGCTCACGGGAATGGCAACGACAGGTGCAGAGGTAGAGGCTCACCATATCCAGGGGTTTGAACACGTGGTGAACGAGCTCCTCTGAGGAAGGGCCGGAGATGGTCGATTTCAGGCGGGCCTAAGAAACGAACAGAGGGATTTAAAATGTAGAACAGTAGGTCGACCAAAAGAAAAGACAAAGATTTGATTGAAAATACACACCAAGAGACTGAAGCAATATTTGAACTTCTGGAAGATGTCTATAAACTCCTCCTCTGGTGGGGGGCGGGCCTTTGCACTGAGTAAGTCGTCTGTTGTTCAGCAGAGTACATTGATACACAAAATATGACGTGAGTTATAAAGAGTTACTATAGGTGTCAGTTTGAAAGCACATTTCCATCTCTTTTTTTACCTTCTGCACTTTGCTTTTTGCTCTTCTTCTTCTTCTTCTTCTTCTGGTTCAGCACGGTCACGGCCTCCGCGGTCTGCTGCAGCTTGGCCATGAATTTCTCGATGTCGTCAAAGCAGTGATTGAGGATCCCCTGAGGAAAGGAGAACAGGCTTCGTCACGCTGCTCGGACGATACATAGAGCCAGAGTTGGCAGGGAAAAACAAAAAAACAGAAGATGGCGAGGAGGCGTACCACTTCTCTCTCCGCTCGCAGGAAAGAGATGTCAGCTCCACCGTTGATCCCGTTTGCTGCTGTGAAAGGGAGATTCAGTTCATCCATTTTCGTTCATGGTCCTGGACCCTGCGTTTGGAATTCCTGCCCCCCTTTTAAAACCTGAAACCCACCCACTTCACAAACACAAAGCAATCTCTGTGCCCCTGAGAGCGTTTTCCCTTAAACACTCATCTCGGAGTCTCGCTTCTCTCCTTTCCATCCTCTCAACATGTCCTCCAAATACTTTTTAGCGCATTCATACACAAGGGTTCATGTGAAAGAGAAGCCTTTTGTCTTACCTCTGGGTCCAGGGTAAGGTGGAGGGTTGGGTGGCGGGGGATTTGGAGCGTGCGGGATGGGGGGGCTCGGTATTTCATAGGGCGCAAGCATCTCTCCTCCTCTCTGAGAAAGCCTGAGGGACGAGAAGAGAGTTAAAAGGTGATAACAGCCTTCTTGCTGACGATGGCCGCTCTCTCAGGGAGACGCCCTGAGAGAGCGCCCTTCAGCGAGGACTTCACCAACACACACACGCACTAAAAGCCTTATCGCTAATCTGAGAGCTTCAAGTAGATGCACAGATAACATGAGGTTATGTTTGATCAGCGGATCCAGTCAGACAAAGAAATCCTCTACAAATAGGTGGACGCCTCCGAAATTCAACCCTGCGGCCCTTATTCCGCCATGGAAGTAAACAGTCTGGTTGTGCTTATCCTCGGCTGTGCCCACACAACACAACCGCTTCACACGATTCAGCAAGAAAAGCAACAGCTGAGGATCACCCTCCAGGACAAAACTCTCCTGTGTCTGGCAGACCTTGAGCACCAGCTGAGCCATATTTACAAATGACTCAGAGCGCTGTCTAAACCTTGAGTCCGTGTCTAACCACAAAAACTCCATCATCTGTTTGTCTTACCACGTGTCTTCCCTTCGCACGTCCTTTAGCGAGAAAATATCTCAGAGCAAGCAATCCGTTCAGGCCTCGAGCATGCACACTAGAGCCGTCATCCTTCCTGCGCTCTCCCTGCTCTCTGTCACAATGTCCTTTTTATGTCTGTCACACCTTCTTAAGTTATGTAGGAACCGGTAAAACGAGTCTCTCTCTCTCTCCCTCTCAGCTGTTTACACTGTCCCTCTCCCTCTCTCTCACCCAGAAAGGTGGATGGTGACATAAGGCAGTGGAAAATGAGACCGAATGCTAGAAACAGAAGAGAAAATAAAACTTTCACGGGAATCATTAGTTGCTGTCCTTCTGTGTCTTCTGTTTTTCCGCTTGTATGTTACTATACGGCTGTCCATCAACCTCCTTCCATTCAATATGAATACAAACAGAGAGAACCAGCACGCTTTCTTCGGTTGCCAGGATCAGACATGAAAACTGGGACATTGGGATTTTCAGTTTCGGAGACATCATGAGAGCCGTTGTCCTGAGAGTTTGTGTACCTGACAGCATCAGGGCGCTGCTCACTGCTCCTGCTGGCGACGGAGCCCGAAACTGCTCGCTTGATGTCGTCGCAAATCTTCTCCGCCTGTGGGAATAAGAATATAGAGGTGCCATCACTTGTAAAAATCTGAACCCGGACGACTGTTCAGCCCGGCTCTCCGAGCAAAGCTGACACTCACCTTCACAGTTTCACAGTTGAAGAAGTGAATGTCCGGTGGCTGCGGAGGTGCACTTTGGCACGTCAAAAGAAGTAGTGATGTGAAGTGTTTTTCTGTGTTAATGGCCTCGCAGCGGAGGATGTATTCGAAAGCGCACTTCTCCAGCTCATCCTGAATGAGAAGAACACACGTGAATCTCTTCTTCACCTGTTTAGTCACACACAGCCTTCAGACACCTTGACTCCGAGACGCATCTGTTCTCACCTGGCTCTGTACATCTCTGAGGTGAACGGCATTTGCTCCAATATCCAGGTACATCTGCTGACTCCACAGCTTATTACTCTGAGCCAGGGAGGAGAGGCGTGACTGGGCCTCCTCTACACTCTTGACTTCCCCGTCCTGGAGCGAGAACGTCAGGAGGTGCTGCGAATAATGGGGAAGACAGGCAGGAAGTGAGGAAAAATACATCCATAGTCCGCAGGAAAATCCATGGTGTATGTGGAGCGGATTAGACTCACTGTAACAAGATGCCGTGTGATGTTTGTCATCCTTTGTCCGCCGTGTCAGCTGCTGTGGTGTGGGAAAAACAGATGAACGAGATGTGAAAGCTTCTCTACGAATATTAGCCTGGAAAGAGTTGGGATCACAAAGAGAACCGATGGCTGCGGTTTAATCTAAACTTGTTTTCCTCCAAGCCGGGAGGTATCAACGAAAGCAACATCCTCATTCATATTTGCCCTTCCCCTGTTTCAGTCGACGTCATCCTATCCTGCCTCTGCTTCAGTAACATTGGGCTATGCCGTGTGAGTGGGTGAGCTGCCCAACCAGTCTGGCTACAGTACGGAGTATCTCACAGCTCAATCTCTGTGCTCCTGCAATCACCGATGTTAAACAGGGCAAACACCTCGTGTGACTCGGGGGGTCCTTGACGCCTATTTAGACTTGTTTTTAATTTTTTTTGTGACGTGGGATTTCAAAATTAAAGACTGAGGCGGTGATGAAAACAAGCACACTATTTTTTGAGTGAAAAAGTGGAAATTAATAATGTTTAAAGCACTGACTAAATTCGTACGTCAACATGATTGTGAAATTAGGAGGCAAATGACCTCTTGATATTTTGGACATCATTCAGTCAAGTGTGCTTTAATGTGCTGTTAGTAAATCCACATTAGCAACCCTTCAGAGTCCATAAATTCATTTTAAATACATTAAATACTCAGCTAGTAGTTGCCATATGTTTTAGCTTGATATTTACTTCAAATAATTAATCAATACTGACAAAAGATGAACAGCCTGTGACAAAAACTCACTCAACCTCTCTGACTGTGGCTTTTAGCCCATAGCTAAGGTACTTCAGTTGAGAATCAAATAGCCTTTAAGTGTTAAGAGTTCCAACAGCTACACATGTAGAGGACTGGAAATGGAATGGAAATCAACTTACCAAGGCTGACAAGCTTCCAGTGGTTTCCTCCTGATGTAAACAGCTGTGTTGACAGTGAAACCCAGTGTACTGGCTCTCGGTGTGGATGCAGGTGTCTCACTCACTCTACCGAACAATGTGAAAAAGCAGAGGTGTGTCACCTGACGCACTCCCGCCCAGTCTGCCACTCCACCTTAGTGATAAAAAATGTTTATTCACTCTCTTTCTATTCTGCACACAAACATGCTTACAACTGCATGAGGATATATATATATATTTATTTATTTATATATGTATATAGGCAAAATGTGCAGGTTGTGGCATCATCTAACTGATTATACCCTCTGTATTTTTCAGAACTTGGGAGTTTATCACTTAAATCTGCGTGTGTAATGTCTGAAACCAAATTGGTTAGTTTTAATAATAGCAGGAATATTATTTTAGGCAATGCAAAGAAGTTGAGAGGAATGACATTTGAATATAAGATGTGTCTGTGGCAGTTTCCTCATGTGAAATTTAAGTAAGGTAGATGCAACTTGCAATGGCTACTAAACTTAATATTTTATACCCTTTAACACATTGGGTTACTGAGGCGAGCTGGGAAAGTGGGGCATCACATTTCATAACACAGGCGGTGGAAAAGTCTCCCTCTTATCCACCAATGGGGGGGTTCGTGGGCGGAGTCAGGAGAAGTACCGAAGGACGTTACCATAGGTTACCCGCCACTTGACTTTGCTTTAAGGACACTTGGGAAAGTTTTTTCAGGAAACTCCTCTATTTGATACCTGAAGGTATTTATCATTTCTTAATAAATGCATGCCAATATGTATGCGTGTGTAGATTGTATTGTAGTTTCTGAGTCAGGAGGGAGTGTGGAGTGTGTTTTATTTACCTCCACAACAGGCATACGTGGCACACACTGCGCGCATGAGTTTGTGTGTGAGAGATCAAAAAAAGAAAAAAAGAAAAAAAAAAAAAATGCCACTGCCAGGTCGACAGTGGTACCGGAGAGGATTTTAAAGAAATAATGAATAATAAATAATCCAAACATTAGAAATTATTATTATTATTAGCCCAGTCAACTCAGAAAGCCACATCACAGCCTCAGACTATTGCATCAGCTCAGACTTCTTTATTTTCTCCTAAACTCAAAACTGAACTAGGAGAAATTATTCGGTAGTGATAAATAAAAATGTCACAGGTTTAAATGGAGGCAGTAGTAATTATTCACATTTTAATGCTTTCAGTACTAGGCTACCTCTAAGCCACTTCCACTGCGGTCGTATTTACATGCATCACACTGTCACACGTGTCCGAAAATTAGGGGGATGTAAGGCTGCGTTCGGTCATGCGCACATGGGACCACATGAGACCAAAGATTAGTTAACTAAGAATAAAAGAAAACCTAATACAAGGTGTGATATCATAATATCATATAAAAAATAAATAAAACCAAGTGTTTGGAAAAAATAATTTAAACGATATATACAAATATATTTGTATTTAATTATTGATAAATTTGTGAACACGGGGCATGAGAAGGCAACAACAGCAGCAGCATTGATAATAATAATAATAATAACAACAACAACAATAACTAAATTCAAACCAATGTCAAATCAAATCAATGCTATTCGTATGCGTCTATATCTTACTGTGTCTTTTGAAATGTGACTTTATTACGTGCCTATTGAGACTATACTATGTGTCTAATAGCATGTGCCTTTCATTTATACTGCCCATCTCAGAGCTTCTCATGAGTCTTTCGCTGTTTTAAACACCGACAATAAAAACAGACTTCAAATAAAAACTGTTTCTTTCACTTTTCGTTTAAGTGCCTTAACATTTAAGGGAATATAGTAGCTACATTTGCCTCAGGATGCGTGTCTGCGTTTGTCATTGTGTTTCTAAACCGCGGATCCCTGACGTCCTTGAACGTACCACACAACTACAGGCTAGTGATGGGCAGTTTGGCTCTTTTCTGAGAGCCGGATCTTTTGCCATGGCTCCCGAAAGGCTCTTTATTTGGTGTCGTTTATAGCCTAATATTTTAGCCCAACAAAGCAAATACATATGGTTTGTGTGTTGATAGGCCCTTTTGCATTGTTTTTATGAGAAGCCTAATAATAGTCTCATTTTATGCAGTTATTCTGTTCCAAAAGCATTCTTACTTTTGTTTAATATTTCAATAGAACTTAATTGTGCAAATGAATGAACGCAATACTGCAATCAAATCCACACGAGCAAAAATGGAACCAAACTCAGTAAACAAATGGTATAAATGTCCTCGTGCAGGTTTGTGGTGGAACCTGCTCCTAATATTATTTTTATTTTGCAGTGAAGACACTCTGCTCTGCCGTCCACAAAGTCTTTAAATTTCAGCTAGGTGCTACTTCCTTTACAGGTGTCAAGCATAACTATATGCGCCAATACTTTCTCACTGCTGTCTGCTGTGACTCAGTCAGCCAGCATCTGCTTCTCTGCTTTCACATAATGGTATGATCCTAAGTCTTCCCCCGTGATTGGCCACATGGCGTGCCCATCAAAACAAAGTTCTACCCTGTTCTGACTCCAGCAGAGGGGGGGGGGGGAGCTGCTCTCACTCCATGGGAATCGGCTCTTCTGATTCACTACCAAGCATTAGCTCTCAGAGCCGGCTCTTTTGCGTATGACACATCACTACTAAAGGCGCGGCCTCAGAGGAAACACTCTTTCACGACTGCGCTAGTAAATCACAAAAGGACGCACGTTTCTAGATATTTGCAATGCTCCTTGCTTATGTCTGTGTTTACATGTTAAGAATCAAACGTCGGTACATAGCTAATGTGTTACGTTTAATTTGAGAAAAAGAAGCGGAACTTCTTTTTCGAGCGACATCCTCCATGCGCCGTGACAGTTGGACACAGACGCTCATGGCTCGTTTTATCTGAGCAGACGGAAGGATTAAAGATTATCTTCGCTTTCTACAACTCAACGATTTCTACTACCTCTTGGTTTACAATTTCTGGTCGATATAAGGTCAGTTTGGTTTACTGAAGTGATATTTTTCTGTGACTTCCCTCTCCATAAGACACGTGGGTGATGTCTGTGGTTCCGGGTTTATTGTAAACCAGGTGAATACACATCAGCTCCTAGCTTGATAGTTTGCATGCCAGTTTCTACTTATCTTAAATTAACACAGCCTCTCATTGATGTAACTGTTTTGCAAATTCCCTCTTAGTTGTCGTTAACTGTAAAACATCTTCAAAGGACAAGGAATATGAAAACACCAATAAACATTTAGTTTATTGCATATAGGAGTGTACACACATACCAGAACAATCAGTCATTGTGTTTAGAGAAACTTATAATGGTGTTTCCACATGTAAAACCTGACTGTAAAACTTACATATCTATTCAACATTAATGCCATCATGACATTATAAACACACCCAAAAAGGATCCATAGATGGCATGTAGATAATAAACAATAGTATTATTTGTGTGCATTAGACACGTCATCTGATTGCAGTTTGTTTTGGTTTCTGTTTTAGATGGAGAAACAGCCACTACCAGGTGATGATGACAAGACAGGTATGGCGGAGTCGGGGATCGATGGCTACGCTGGCGAGGAGAGCCAGCAGGAACCGCCTGAGCCTGCAGCTCGAGCTGGGTGGAACAGTAAACTGGAGTATTTTTTGGCTCAGGTGGGATTCAGCGTCGGGCTCGGCAACGTCTGGAGGTTTCCGTATTTGTGTCACCAGAATGGAGGAGGTCAGTACCTGTTACCTGTGTTTGTATTAGAGGGCTGCTGCAGGACTGGGATCTGTGGCCTTCAAAGGATCAGATGCAACTGTTGGGAGTGTTTTGGTACAGATGGCAGAGTGGGTGGTGGACGTCATCATCGCGGGACAAGAATGTGCTAAAGAGACACTGTTAATATTGCGCTAACAACTGTAATTGAAGCTTATGAAACGGTTAGTTACTGTGTTTTTGTACATTTTTACAGTCCATTAGGTGTACTAGTGAAAATGAATGCTTTCTAGTACATCAGTCCTGCACTAAATCATATCTTCTTGGCTGTTATAACATTCAGTTTAGGTTGAAGGAAGGTGTTAATTCAACTGGATTATCATTTTAGAAGATGTTGTTTGTGATGCTGTTAAACTGTACGGACTTGAACACAGATGTGTTTTTGTTATTTTGTTATTTAGCCCAGCCTAGACTAAAATGTGGTCGTCAAAATAATGGAAACTAAATAATGGTGTCGGTAACAGTTTAATAGTATTACGAACCACAGCCTCCAAAATGAAAAAACAGGTGAACTATAGCCCTGTCACTTATTTAAGTAATATATACCATTAACTTTATGAAGCTAAGATTTAGTGCAGGCCTGTTATATTAGGATGCATTTGTTTTCATAAGTGTACTTAATGAACTGGAAGGAGAGTGCCGAGCCTGTGTTGCAGGAATCGGTAATCAGCGGTTAGAAATCCCGCCAGTATGGGAAGAAAATGGCTTCACACAAACATCTGCTTCTCAAGTTGTTAGAGTGTCAGATCGCAGTGTTCTTTTGCTGACTGAATGTTGTTCACCTCTTCTCAGGATCTTTCCTTCTGCTCTACGTGCTGCTGATGCTGGTTGTGGGGATTCCCTTGTTCTTCCTGGAGCTGGCGGCGGGTCAAGCCATCCGACAGGGCAGCATTGGAGTGTGGAAGTACATCTCCCCCAGGCTCGCAGGCATCGGCTACTCAAGCTGCGTGGTAAAATAACAGCTACTATTAATCATACTGTTAGGTTGTTTAGTGTAAGGTGCTATTCAGAGGAGGGTTTCTGTGTTTCACATGTGTCTTTCATTTCCCATTTCCCACAACACCTTTTTACCAGCGTCTAAAAAAAACATAGGCCAGCTGTTCCCAGGCTTTTTTGGCTGTGCACCGTCTTCTATGTCCCAACCGGGTTTACGCACCCCCAATCCCCCACACCTTAAAAAACAACAACAAAAAAAAACAACAAGCTTTTTTTTATAGCCATATTAAAGGAAGCCTGTTTAATCATGCTCAAATGACCAGAACGCACATATAACACAATAATCGCGACCACAACAATGCACTCTCACATTTGACATTAAACTGACACACTGTAACATTTTCAGCATAACGCCACAAAGGTTACAATATGTTCAGCCGCGTTAAACAAAAATTGCAGCAACTTTAAATGACAACACAAACACACTAACACAACCCCATCATCATAGCACAGCGGTTGTGGAAATAAAATTAGAACGCCAGTCATTTGAATGAAATTGTAATAATGTTACACATGACCCACAGCATAAATAGCAAAGAGCATAGGATCGCTAACAGATTAAAAAAAAAAAGCAGCGAGTAGGGGGGGAGAAACGGGGAGGGGGGATGTGTGAGTATTCCCAGTATATTTGTAACAATAATATCAATACCATTTGGCCAAATACGTACCCATATTAATGTGAGGGGTAAGCCTGCATCTTGGCACAAGCCAGGTGTGCATATACAGTGCATAGAAGAAGATTATGTCTTCTACACCATTACACTCCAGACTTAGGGAATCCCTGTCATAGGCTATGTGTGTACTATTCATTATCATTAAGAAGTGATCGGAAAAGAATCAGTGACACGATAAGGTTTTGCTTTTACAAAACACGATGACGCAAAGATGTAGCGTTTCTGTTGTTATCTCTTGGATATCAGAATGCAGCTGTAGAAAAAAATACTTCCTGTATTCGTGTGTGTCTTTACCTGTTTTGTTTCATGCTGTTTACTGTTTGCATGCTTATAAAACACGATATCATTTTTATGAACCCATAAATCTTTATCTTAATTGTCCACAGGTTTGTTTCTTTGTGGCTCTCTACTACAACGTGATCCTTGCATGGAGTCTTTACTATCTTGGGAACTCATTCCAGTACCCTTTACCTTGGGAACAGTGTCCAGAACAGGGGAATGTAACAGGTGGGCATTAACTTTCAAAACAAAGTTAGTAAATTGTGTGTCACCTGCCAGAATAGTAATTAGTGTTTTTTCTTTTCCCACCAGTTGAAGAATGTGAAAAGAGCTCTCCCACGTCGTATTTCTGGTACCGCAAAGCTTTGGATGTCACTGACACGATTGATGAGACGGGCTCTTTCAACATCTACATCGTCTGCTGTCTGCTGTTAGCCTGGACTGTTGTGTGCCTGGGAATGTTCAGGGGTATCAAGACCTCCGTCAAGGTACCTACCAATCAGTTGTGACATCAAACCTAGACCTTTTCAACTGTAAAAAACAGGAAGCTGTGCCGATTATAGTACCTTTAATATTATCTGGCATCCCTTAGATATTTCTGTTAAGGATTCCACGAACACTAACTTGACGCAACCATTTTCCAGTGAGCTCCTAGACACTAGAACACAGTTTTAAATGAGTGTTTCCTCAATTTGCAGGTTTTTGTATGCATTTGGTGTGATAGTTCTAAAAATGTCCAGTTGTTTGTTTTACAAATTCTGAAAGGCACCAACATGTCGCCAAGTAGTTATGTTTGAGTGCCGTTACGGTATGCTTTGGAAATGGCTCCGTGGAAAACTGAACCTTAAATAACAAATGTAAACAGAAACCCTGAATGAGTCTCTGTGACTAAAACTGCATCCTGTTCCACTTTGTGTGGACTCTGTTGGGTCAAATCCCTGTCATGTGTCGAGTCTTAGATTGTGGTCGGTGGGAATCTGTGGAATGTGTGGCTTAGGTGTCGACCCACTTCAAAAGCGAGTTAGTGTGTGTTTTTGGGTTGTTTTTGAACTCCCGTTTTCTCTAACATATTAGCAAGTCCAGTCCCAGTAGGGGTGCATGGGATGAACAGATGAAGTTCCACATAGGTGACAGAAATATTGGGTTTTACGTGGCAAACCCAAACGGACACATGATTGGAAACCACCTTCTTGCTGCTTTTTATGGTAGCACTAACATAAAAGAGGAGCCCAGTCAGGCTGATAACAGGTGCAAGCACTAGCTTAAGCAGCTGGCGTCTTGATTGCGAGGGCCATTTGTTCAGTTTTGTAAAAAGCAACAAGCAGCAGCAGGCTGTAGGTCTCTTTTCAGGTGAATCTGTCGAGGCTAGCGTTTCTCAGAAATGCGGTGTCTTTCTCTTTTATATCAGGGATGCAGCTGTAGCTGTAGAGACAAGCTTTACAGCAACATTCACTCTTTGTTGTTAACCTGTTTCAACGTGATAAATGATGTTTGCTCGGGTGCCCAAGCATAAAATAATTTGATTTATTTCTTATGAGCCGGATAATTGCAAGAATATAAATAAGCCATTTGAGGATAGCAAATTGTTAGGGCATAATGTGCTAACGGGAGTAACAACATAGGTAGGAATTTGTGCTTTTACTTCTTTAATTAGTAAAAAAATATGGATGTCAGTCAATTAAAATATTTCATTGCAATTAATCATTCAAATGTAACTTACTTTTCACATTTTTATTACACATATGAGCATATAAGTGGATAAATTCACTTACTTTTTGCAAATGTGTGTTATTATTATTCCAGCAATCCAACAATGGCAGATACTGTCCACAATATTCTTCAGAACAGCCTCAACGGCTATACAGCGTGCCCAAAAATGGTTGCCCAGTTCAAAATAAAAAGGGAGCAACTTGAATAGATTGTGCCTTCGAATGAGAAGCGTTCATGAATTAATCATTTTTCTCATTTCCTAGGTGATGTATTTCTCCTCGGTCTTCCCTTATGTGGTGCTGATCTGCTTTCTCGTCCGTGGACTTATGCTGGATGGAGCCTTGGAAGGAATCAAATACATGATCTACCCAAAGGTATCCCCGGATGACATGTCTGACCGAGCGCAAGAGAAGTGATCCGATGTGAACATTTCAATGAGGTATCTTGTCATGCGTTTCACAGTTAGACATCTGGGCAGATGTGCAGGTTTGGCGACGGGCAGCCACGCAGGTGTTCTTTGCCTTGGGGCTCGGCTTCGGGTCCATCATCGCGTACTCCTCCTACAACCCCAAGAACAACAACTGCCACCGCGATGCCTACACTGTCTCCACTATCAACTTCCTCACGTCTGTTCTGGCCACCATGGTGGTGTTCGCTGTGCTCGGCTTCCGCGCCAAGAACAAGGTGATGGACTGCGTAAAGAGGTATGTTTAATTTTGAAGACACATCTGTATATTTTGGCATGTGAAGCGTTATTGACACAGGCGGGAAAATGTACAGAACCAGACTGACTAATAAGCTGTAGTTTCATGTTTATCATGCATTGTCAGCATCAAGGAACATTTTTATGTTTACGATTCTGTATTCTTTTGTCTTATTTAGAAACTTGGAAGACTTAGTAGCGCAGTCTCACAGTGGTTTTGTGGACATAAAGCTCATGCCAGACTTCAATTACTCCATGGTCAGTTCAGTGGATCTAAACGACTACAGGGCCTGGTTTAGTCTCTATGGAAGTATGGTTCCTGGCAACTTAACCGACTGTGACCTGGAAAAAGAGATGCAGACGGTAAAAGTTTCTTGGATTTATTACAGTTTACATTGTTGTCTTTATTCGCCACACGTGAAAACTAAAGCCTGCAGTTCTGTTCGTGTCCAGGGTGTCGAGGGCACAGGTCTAGCTTTTATCGCCTTCACCGAGGCCATGACCCTGCTGCCCGGCAGCCCCTTCTGGTCGGCGCTCTTCTTCCTCATGCTGCTCAACCTGGGCCTCAGCACCATGTTCGGCACCATGGAGGGCATCCTCACCCCTCTCGCTGACTGCTTCAAAACTGTGGCCAACAACAAGACCAAATTCACGAGTAAGCGCCGGGTTTAACCTCAACAACTGCCACTTCAAATTCATGCTTTGGTGTCGCATTACTGAAGTAGTCCAAGATAGTTAAACAGCACATCAATGGATGCTATAAAATCTTGGTTCTGCTGTTCAGTTAGTAGAAGCATACAGCAAAAACAGACACTGTCCTCTCCAAGATGCCATCAGAATGTCCTTACACCCAGCAAACCCAACTGGAGACTATAGTTTTATCTTGCTAGTCTGTTGGCTGATATCTGTTTCTGTCGTTTTGCCACGTGTCATGGAGCTGATGATGAGGAAGATGTCCTGCTAACCCAAAAGTCCCATCCCAGATTTCACAAATTTAGTCAAGACAACATTCATTTGCACCAACGTTAACATTATGTGCTTGTTTACAGCTATGGTTTGAAGTACCTGAAGAAACTCAGTCTCTGTCTTCTTGTTGCAGTCTTCAGCTGCATCGTTGGCTTTCTGATCGGCCTGCTCTTTACCCAGCGCTGCGGGAGCTACTTTGTGTCGATGTTCGATGATTACTCCGCCACTCTGCCCCTCATCATCGTGGTGGTGTTCGAGACCTTCAGCGTGTCTTGGATTTATGGAGCCGACAGGTGAGCCTTCTGTTCGGACTCTTGATCTTAACCAACCCACCTCTGTGTCTGTAACGTATTCACAAATTCCTGGAAGTTGATCGCCGTTTCCCCCCATCCCTCAAAGGTTCCTTGATGACATCGAGGCAATGCTGGGCTGGCGTCCCAACGTCATTTATAAGTACCTGTGGAAATACATTTGCCTGCTGGCTATGGTGGGGCTGCTGTTAGCCACCACTGTCAACATGATCATCCAGCGCCCCACCTATATGTCATGGAACCAGGAAAAGGTACTGAAAATCATATTTAAGTGAAAAAAAATACACTTTATTGTTTTAACTGTGGAAGAAGTCCAAGTTGGGATAATGCATTTGTGTGTTTGTGTGTTTTGCCTGTGGAGACTAGGGATGGGTGATATGGACTAAAAAATTTATCCCGATAATTTCTGGTATTCATCACAGTAACGATAAATATGACGATAAATAAACACCAATTCAGCCTAATCTTTTTGACTATAATGCATCGGCAACTTTTATCTGAGTTGTTGTTTTTTTACCGGACTCTTTGGATGAAGTCGACACTGCTTCTGCATCCTTGCGCATTTTCTGGCTTTCTTCATATTCTGGTTTGTGCTTGTGTTTGAGGTGGTGGAACAAATTAGTGGTGTTACTGTCCTTTTTATGCACTATTTGTTTGCAAACCTTGCATGTTGTAATTTGCTGCTCCACTTCAGACTTTTTAAAACCAAACCTGTTCCAGATAATGGAGGTGGAGCCTCGTTTAGGAACGAGCTCCTTGCTGGCCGGCGTATCTGCGCCGCCTTCCGCCATTATCAATTTGTCAATATTCCATACGTGTTGGGCTGCGAGTGTGTCGCACACATATATACGTCATCAATGGAAATTTATTGTTTTTATCGTGGGATGACATATTCTTACCGTGGGGAATGTTTTTGACGATGAAATATCGCACATCCCTAGTGGAGACTGAATAACATGTCATTAGAAATCTAAACCATCAACAGCTTTAGGCAGTTTAGTCACAAGACATGCTGTTCTGGTTTCTTAAACGTTCAAGGCGTTCAGTTTTTTTTTTCTTTCTTTTCAGGCCACGAAGATCAATGTGAGTTATCCTGGCTGGGCTCTGGCTGTTTTGGCTTTACTGATCATATTTGCCATGACGCCCGTCCCAGTAGCCTTCATCCGCAGAGTTCTGCTCGACAGGAGGAAGCAGACCTCCAGAGGTACAGAGGCCGGTCAGTACAGCATAGTGAACACAGAAGAAACTCCTATGTCTGACATGTCGGAAGCAAGTCACAGGAACGGGGCCGCTACCTCTGTTTTCTGAACATTGGACTTTTCATGCAGAAGGGAAAGGACACCCCGTATAATTTGAATGTATCACTGTGTTAAGAACAATTCCGTTATCTCACAGCTTTTAGCGGGACAAAGTGTTTTAATAACTTTTTTTCCAAATTATTTTTTACTTAAAAATATTTTTTTAAAGTAAAAATAGTGTTCCGGCAAGACCAAAAGTATGGAACAAATAATTTATTGTTGTCTGAACCACAAGTGACTGTGACTCGTTGTCCAAATGAGTAAAACTAATATTTCTTAGTTTGCATCATAAGCCACAGACCTCACACCATGCCATGCTTTTATTTTTTAATTTGAATTACTCGTCATGCTGTTGGGGACTGACTCGCATCTCGTCACTGCCAAAAACCTCCCCAGCATGTCAAGCTCTTACTTGATTTTTTGTCGTTGTTGTCCAGACGTTTATCAAGATACAAAGTTACTCAACCGAAGAGTCAGTTAAGCTAAATACAGTGGTATGAAAAAGTTTGGGCACCCCTGATCATTTTCAGGATTTTCCTTTATAAATCATTGGTTGTTCGGATCAGCAATTTCAGTTAAATATATCATATAGCAGACAAACACGGTGATATTTGAGAAGTGAAATGAAGTTTATAGGCTTAACAGAAAGTGTGCAATAATTACTTAAACAAAAGTAGGCAGTTGCATAAATTTGGGCACCACAACAGAAAAAATACATCAATATTTCGTAGATCCTCCTTTTGCAGAAATAACAGCCTCTAAACGCTTCCTATAGCTTCCAATGAGGGTCTGGAGTGTGGTTGAAGGTATTTTTGACCATTCTTCTTTACAAAACATCTCCAGTTCAGTCAGGTTTGATGGCTTTCGAGTATGGACAGCCCACTTTAAATAACACCACAGATTTTCAATAATGTTCAGGTCTGGGGACTGAGATGGCCATTCCAGAACGTTGTAGTTGTTCCTCTGCATGAATGCCTTTGTAGAGTTTGAGCAGTGTTTGGGGTCGTTGTCTTGTTGAAGTATCCAGCCCCGGCGCAACTTCAACTTTGTCACTGATTCTTGAACATTGTTGGCAAGAATCTGCTGATACTGACTGGAATCCATGCGACCTTCAACTCTTACAAGATTGCCAGTACCTGCACTGGCCACACAGCCCCACAGCATGATGGAACCGCCACCAAATTTTACTGTGGGTAGCAAGTGTTTGTCTTGGAATGCTGTGTTCTTCTTCCGCCATGCATACCGCCCCTTGTTATGTCCAAATAACTCAATTTTACATTCATCAGTCCACAGAACCTTATTCCAAAAGGAAGCTGGCTTGTCCAAATGTGCTTTAGCATACCTCAAGCGACTCTGTTTGTGGCATGTGCGTAGAAAAGGCTTCCGCCGCATTACTCTCCCATACAGCATCTCCTTGTGCAAAGTGCGCTGAATAGTTGAACGATGCACAGTGACACCTTCTGCAGCAAGATCATGTTGTAGGTCTTTGGAGCTGGTCTGTGGGTTGAGTTTGACTGTTCTCACCATCCTTCGCCTCTGCTTCTCTGAGATTTTTCTTGGCCTGCCACTCCGGGCCTTAACTAGGACTGTGCCTGTGGTCTTCCATTTCCTCACTATGTTCCTCACAGTGGAAACTGACAGCTTAAATCTCTGAGCCAGCTTTTTGTATCCTTCCCCTAAACCATGATGTTGGACAATCTTTGTTTTCAGGTCATTTGAGAGTTGTTTTGAGGCTCCCATGGTGCCACTCCTCAGAGAAGATGCAAAAGGGAGAACAACTTGCTACTGGCCACCTGAAATACCCTTTCTCACGATTGGCTTCACCTGTGTATGTAGGTCAAGGGTCAGTGAGCTTACCAAACAAACTTTGTGTTCCAATAATTAGTGCTAAAGGTACTCAAATCAATAAAACAACAAGGGTGCCCAAATTTATGCAACTGCCTACTTTTGTTTAAGTAATTATTGCACACTTTCTGTTAAGCCTATAAACTTCATTTCACTTCTCAAATATCACCGTGTTTGTCTGCTATATGATATATTTAACTGAAATTGCTGATCCGAACAACCAATGATTTATAAAGGAAAATCCTGAAAATGATCAGGGGTGCCCAAACTTTTTCATACCACTGTATGTTGAAACGAAGTACAACAACTATAAGATAGAACTATCTTATATACCTTTAAGATATTAATGCTCTTCACTAAGTCTAACCATGTTTACAGCTCAAAAACACAAATTGCTGTAATAATTATAAAAAAAAAAAACTACAGGGATGTAGAGTACACGGACACATGGACTCTGAACTGGTTTGTCAACTGACAGCATGGAAAATACTTGTATTTGTAATGTAAATATGTAAATAGCAACATGTAAAAACATAACTGAACATTTCAGGGATGCGCTAATTTTTATAGATGTAAATAGGAATTTTTAATTAGGATTTTTTGTGTGTGCCTAAGCTGGAGTAGAAAGGAAACAATTTTCCTGCTTTTTTTCAAACAACCACAGACCAGACAAAGGGCTCGACTACAGGTGTAAAGAGCAACTTGCAGGTCTGCGACCCCGGTTAGTTAATGGGTAGGATGGAGCACAAGAATATATTTGTATATATTCATTACAGTATCATTTAAGGTTTTGTTTGTTTTGTTTTGTACCCACCTCAAAAACCTCAGTGTGGACCAATTAAAATGTGAACCCCGCTGCATGTTGAAAATGTAAATGCACCTGAAGGATCACAGTTTAATAATGATGAGTCAAAGACACCAGGGACAGGACAGGATTGGGAGAAATAAGGGCCATCAGCAAGATTTAATTTGTGCAGAGAGGAGAACCAGGTCGTATTTGTCTCCAATAAAATTGGGACGTTGCGTAAAATGTAAACAGAACTGAATGCAAGGACTTGCTCAACCATTTCACTCTATGTTTAATTCAAACTAGTCCAAAGACAATGTCAGTTTTACTTAGAGTTTGATGCCAGCAACACACAAAAAGTAGGGACAGAAGTTTGTGGCAGCACCTCTCCCCCTAACAACACTCTTAAGTGTTTCTGTAAATTTTAAATCTACTCTTCATGATGTATGATTTCAGCTGCTCGGTAGTCTTTTTTCCTCATAATGTGGCAAATGGTTTCAATGGTGAAGGGTTTGGACTGCAGGCAGGCCAAAACTGGTTTTCTGAAGTGTTCCTAATACCATGCTGTGATTTCCACAACAGAATAGTGTTAGTTTTTAATGTAAGCTCTTGGTCTTCAGCTTTGTCCCTTGAGTGCAGAGATTAACTCTGGATACTCTGAATCTTATGGTGATCTCATGCACCGTAGAGGATAACGTATCCCAACTCTGGGGTAAACTGAGGAACATCATTCTTCACTGAGTTGTTAAACCGTTTACCTGTGTAGTCTTTGTTTTATCCAGTCATGTTACTGATCTGTTGAAATCTAACCTAATGAAAGAGGGACAGACGGGTCGAAAATGCTTAAACACTGACTGGGTTCCAGTACCTACACTACTATACCATTTAGTATGTCTGGAAATCTGAACTCGCCAGAATATTTGTCTTTACGTCTCAGAACATTACTATTCAAATGCTAATTTAGATGAAATATTAGGTGTACATGTTGTGAAAATGTAACCTGCATGTTGCTCTTTAAATGCGGTTTACAGTGTGGTGTAGTTTATCCAGAGTTAAAGGTGTAGTGTCTTCCTTTTTTTAGTAGGTTGCTGTCAAAATGACCCCTGCATATGAACTTGAACGCTGTCGAATCCTGGGTGCCTTCATCTTTAACGGGGCTGAGTGAACAAATAATTCCCGATGTTTTCCATGTTTCTATGGCGGTATAATACTGTAAATCTGTGTATATTGCTTTTTAAGAAAACCTTACGCTTCCATCTTTTTATTAAAACCTTTCAGCAAGCACACTCTTTTCATTTTTGTGTTTAAAACAGTCTCTGGATTTTAGTTTGGTTACATCTTAACTTGCCAGCTTTTGAGATTTACATTTTGCCAGCACGCTTTTACTTTGAAAGTTAGAGCTAATCTTCATTGATGCATTTGTTTGTAATATCACTAAAAGGCCCAGAGGACTATGCCAGGACTATTCTGCTGTCATGTTCTCAACCAAAACACCCCTCCACTACCTGCTGTGTGCTGCCGCCCGTCCGCACCATTATCCGCCTGGGAAAGTTGAAGCGTATCAAGGCTTGTAACAAAGTAAATATGCTGTATGAGCAGCTGTTTTGAGAACAACGTGTAGAGAGAATATGAAGAGTTGTTTTTCCCGTCACAGGAATTTGCCTGACTGGGTGAAGTTTCTATTGTGAATATTCCCAGCTCTGATGGACTGAAGGCACATTTGTCTTCTTGTGTCTGAAACGATATGGCAGATAACGTAAGTGGAGCAAGTGCAGGTGGCTGGACGCGTGATCCTCAAGGCTGGCGAGATGTGTGCTGAGGCGGCTGACCTCTAGTAGCGCTTCTTGCATTTCTTTGTTTTTCTTTCATATCTCTTAGTCCTTGAACAGTGACGTGGTCCTTGCAGCTGATGGGGACAGAACACTCACTGATACAAGTTTTCCAGAGGATCAAATATCAGACTAAGGACAGCAGATCTCAGAGAAGTGATGGAAGGTACTCATTCATTCATTCATTCATTCATTCATCTTCTGTAACCCCTTGTCCTCTGGAGGGTCACTGGGGACTGGAGCCTATCCCAGCTGTCATCGGATGAGAGGCGGGGTACACCCTGGACAGGTCGCCTGTCTATCGCAGGGCTAACACAGAGAGACAGACAACCATTGACACTCACACCTACAGGCAATTTGGATGTCAGCATGTCTTCATGTCTTTGGACGGTGGGAGGAAGCCAGAGTACCCGGAGAGAACATGCACACTCCACACAGAAAGGCCCCAGTCGGCCCATGGATTCGAACCCGGAACCCACTTAAAATTAAGCAGCATTCTGACGTCCTAAAGACAGTGTTGAAAAACAAAAAAGATTTATTTATCAGACCTTTTTTGTTTTTTTCTTCTTTCTTTGTCTAAAACTATATACAGTATGCATTTCAAACTAGCTCCACCTGCTGGAGCTATAAAGGTAACATGCTGCTTACACCAATGCTTCAGTATTAACAATCTCGTATATGTGCCATATATAATACTATATCAGTCAGTACTTTTAACACTTTTTTAACAACTCCATTTTGCTTCTAATACTTGTGTACTTAAGTATTATTTTATTTTTATTGCTGGGTCTATACAGTGCTTCTTCCACCACCAGCATCCTTGATTATTTGCATTTAACTACAAGTACATTTTTTGTGCATGTATCTCAGCTTTCTTGAGGCCAGTTGATTGAAGCAGTTAATTTATGAGTCAGTAGGGCGCTCTGTTGCACACATCACTGTCACAGTAGGTTATTTGAATAGATTTAAGCTCCTATTTGGTTTCATATTTAACATTAGGCATCTCTTTTTATCCCAATACAGCTTTAATAAAACCTGAGTAAATCTTTACAGATCTATACACTAAAATTTGAAGGTCAGAATCTTTAAAGCTCACAAAACACTGCCAGACTGCCGGAGAACTTGTCAATAGAGGAGAATATTCAGCCTCGTTCAGTTCTTCTATCTAGGCACAGCACCTGTAAACTGTTTTCTACGTGCGTGTGCTTGTGTGGAGGACAACTCGCATGTGTCCCCTTGGAAATGATATTTGTCTGGGGAGTTCAGTCGTCTTGGATGCAGTCGCACTTCAGTCAGCAAGAGAGGCAGAGAGGACCAACACCCAGCAGAGAGAGAAACGGCATCCTCGCTTCAACCTCAGGTAAACGCAGCTAATCTCTGTAAAATGTTGCAACTTTGCTTTGTGTATCCGTAGATGTATGCGTATGAAGCAGGCTGCTGGATGGTTTGAGAGGCCGTGGTTTAGAGCCTGATCAGGTGTTGTTTTTTTTTTTTTTCTTCTAAATACAACTGGGAACTCATAACAATACGGTATGAAAAATTACTGCAGTATTTCTGGACTACCTGTGTTCCTCATGAGATGTATTAATGACTAGAAAAAGTATGCGTGCTGCAACTCTCAAAATAAAGTGCAGGTCGGTGGGGAGGAGGTTTGTTTTTATTAGCTGCATGTTTGCGGTGAATGTAATTTTCATTTGCAGGTGTACCAGTGGATGACCCACATGGCAGGCCTGGCAGCTTTGTTCCTGCTGCTGGTGTTTCCACTGAGCAGCTCCCAGAGCACCCTGCAGTCTGAGCAGGAAATCAGTGCCCATCAGGCCCCAGTAGCAGCACCTCCTCCTCCTCCTCCACAAATACGAGACCTGCTCAGAAAAGAGGAAAACACTCATTTAAATGCTAAGCACACATGTAAGTCTACTATGAACAAGGGTTCTTGTGACAGAAACTGCAGATGTTTATATGCCTCCTGCGCAATGATAATGTCTAAATTGATGCACATGCATATAAACTGCAGTGTGTTATTGTTGTTAATGCTGACTTTGTTGGGTCATTGATTTTGAACCGGATTTGTGTGAGATTGCTTTTATTCTGAAGGTCTCTGTCATGTGTCTGGGCCTCTGCAGACGCCCATGTGGACAAAGACAATGCCAAAGTGGGTCTGTTCATCGCTGCGGCCATGGGGACCTTCGTTCTGATGGCCGCGGTCTACTGCATCTACAACAAGTTCTACATCAAGCAGCAGTACCTGCACACCCAACTAAACAATGACCCAGGTACCATTTCATTGTTACTGAGCGGCGCTGACAGTCAGGAATCTGGAAAGGCACAACTTTTATGTGTTCATATTTAAAGTGACACTGGATACTTTTTGTATATGTGAAAATATACATAACTTATGATGGTTTTAAGGATTGAGAACCTCTGAGTGTAAACAGGCTCCTCATCAGTAGACACAGTGAGAGCGTCTCAGTCATTATCATCTCTTCTTTTCCATCTCTCATCTCCTGGGTATCATGTGTTGTAAAGCATCGCAGACCGGCTGAGTAACTAAACAGGAGCATGACTTCTTGGTGCCAGAGCACTTCCTGCTTGCTGCCATGTGGAGGCACTATAAAATGATGTGGAAACACAACTGCAAATACTCTCTCAAAGTTAACCATGTCTGTCTCCAGATTTGACCGCAGACCCCATGGATCCTCCCCCGGTGTTTTTCCACGCCTCCGCCAACTCCAGCGCGGTGGACGTGCGCAAGGCCGGATACGGCTCACTCTCGGACACCCCGTCTGTCATTTCTGTCCCGCCCAGCCTGTCCCCTCCTCCCTCCGCCATGCCCTTCCCTCCCCTCTTCCTCTCCTCTCAGTCTCTGAGAACCATATCCGCCAAGGATCTGGAGAAGAGCTACATCTGATATCGAGCAGGTAGCAGTGGGAGGTTTCTGAATGACAGTAGCTGTCACATGCAATCACATGCATGACCTGTAGTTGTTTGTGCCGTATGTTTATCAGCTGTAAGCTTTTTCTGCACCTTATCTGACTAACTCACCATTTTATTAGAAAATAAACTGGCAATAAAAATCAATACTCTTCTGCTGATTTGGGTTTTTGATCAATAACCACAGTCCCATTGTTCAGTGAAATGAAACCGGACTCCTATGAGCTTCAACAGTTAAAGGACATACAGATTCTCAGACTGAGATCAGGGTTTGTGCCTCTTTAGACCGATTAAACCAGTTTTGTTAAAAATAATTATTAAATAAATAGGCGTACATTTTCTCCTAAACATCATACATTGTTCCCTTCCCTACAGACAGTGGCTGTAAGGTTGCAAAAAGGCTTAAAAAAGACCGTTTCACCACAGGATCATTTGGGTTAAGTAGATGTACATCCTCATCCATGTCACAGATGTTTTGACTTCTCATAAGTGACCATGCATGAGTGTTTTTAGTGACATTAACCATGTCCTCTTTCCTGTAAAGTAGGACAGCTTGAAATGAAACACCTGAATGGAAATCATCCTTAATTTTCTTATTTACACTAATGCATTTCCTACAGTGATGTGTCAAAATATCTTCAGTAAAAAACATCTGTTTTTAAATATGCATGTGCATTGCCCTTTGTGCATTGATAAAAGCAAGTGTGCCTCATATGCTAAAGAAACAAAAGAATATTTTATCCAGCTTCATAAGTCTCCTGTCCCAAATCACTGTCATTAAGTCAAAGTATTAAACAGTTCTCACATCCATGTGTCAGAGCTCCCAGTGATAATTCGATATAACAGCCCTGCCCCTGTTGTTAAAGCGCACAGGACGCACAAGATATGCTGAGATCAACGCACAACAAAGTAAAACCACAAAACCTGGAGCCTGCCTCACCCCCACCCCCACCCCCAAGCCTTGTATTCATGTTATCTAGTGCGCCCTTATACTCCCCTTTAATGCAATCTCTGGTCACAAATAACCGCAGAATCACCCGCAATCACTGCAGCGTCCGGAGAAGAGCGCGCACATCCCGTCTTACAAATACCTGGGAACCCAGCTGATATGCTTCGATCGGACGGTGTTTACTCTAACTCCCTCCATTCAAGGCTTGTGCGCTCCGAGAATAGCCGCTGCTTGGACTGTCGGTGCTTAAAACGCCGGTTTGCGTGGAAGGAAGTGACATGCCACCTTCCACTCACTACACACACTTGGAAAGATTAGCGCGCAGGCGGCAGTAATCTGTTTTCAGGACCACGGCCAGAGGCACCGTTTGGCCATGAATCCTGTCGAAAGTTGCCCTCATCGCGCTGTCAACCTTTTGGGACACCGGAGAGTGTGAAGAAGTTCGTTTTGGACGTTAAGGAATGTGGCAAAGTTGGACTGAAAATGTTTGCCCGGTTGATTTTATATAAAGACACCTGAGGTAAATTAAATCTCCGGACAATCGGTGTCGTTGACTATAGGTTCACAGGAAACTGTGGATTAAGAAGTCTGGTAACCTAGTACAATATATATATATATTTTTTATGTGAACACGAAGCGGAGGGAGCACAGGAGAAGGTTGTGCGCTCAGTCGGGAGCGCGCAAAGACTGCACACTGGTCCGGTCCTGGAGTCGTGAGGATGGAGATCCGGCCGGACAGGTTTAAGGCCGTGGCAGCCAAGACTCTCGGGAAAATATACGGGTATGTAAAATCAATGCACCTAGAAAACAGCCCGACCTTTAATGTCACAAAGAAAGTTTATAAATGTGCACTTATTCTCGACACCTGCGGGAGGGTCATTGCCTAATGTTTCTGAAACATGATCTAATAAGTATCTTGAGAGGATAAGAGAAGAAGAGAAGATCAGGATGTCTAGGGGCCCGGAAAACCTGGCACATCTGTCTCCATAGTAAATACGATTGAATCTAACACATGGCAAGGGCATTCACAATGACTCCATTTGGAAAGGACTGCTGGATATAATATATGATTATCAAAAGTTGAAAGTATTTTCTGTGAGCGCACACACGCTCTGGAGCCTGCAAAGTCTCCTTCACACGCAGTGCTAAGTAAATTATCTTCCCTTGCTTCCCAGGGACAAAAACCGAATTAAATTTCATTTTAGGCACAAACTGTTCCATCAGTGTAAAACGAAGCGCTGGATCGATAGCCGGGATCCATCTCTTCCTGGCTTCTCTGCAGTGATGTCACATTGTCAAATTACAGAAACCCCGTCACAGTTTCATCCGCAGTTTGCTGACTGAGCAGTCGAGCATTATGTTCAGTTTACACCACGCACAGATGAGATGTTTGATAAAAGTGTGTCTTAAACCGTGTGTTTAGCGCAAAGCGAACTCTAGAGGCCTGTCACATCTGTCATTACTGGACGGTAATCTCAGGAAGACTCGTATCATCCTTAGCTCTAGTAAAGGCTCCAACTTTTTCAGAACTAAAAATTTGGATTTCCAACAGCAGAGCAACAAATCTGTGTTGGATCAAGCTCGGAACGTGGCACACAATTTTTTAGTGTGACTTTGTAAACTTTTTATTCTCCTCTTAGTATCAAGTTGCTAAGACACAACGCAGAAATTGAATGTGTGAGGCGGCCTTAAGCCCGGCTAGTGATCTGAAAGCAAGGAGGTATTGATGGAGTCCCCTTTCTTTCTCTCGGGATTTGATGCACCGTCTAAACACTTAAATCCTCTCCAGAAATAGCCTCTCCCCGTCCAAGCTGTCGGCCCACGTAAATCCCTGCAGGCCGTACACCTTGGCCACTTCCCTCTCTCCTCTTAAGTAGCCCGATAGCTCGTCACTGTGTCCCTTCCCCCCCTTTAGGGCGTCTAGCATGCAGGATTAGGCCTCTCGGCCTGCGGCAGAGAGCGCGCAGCGGCCTGTCATTTCCGCGGAGCGCACGTGCTCTCAGGTACTCCCTTGGTACCTTGCAGCTGTGCGTAAAGCGCACCGGCTTGTTCTCCAGTCCTGCTCTCTGCACGCAACAGTCACTAACTGGCGCACAGAGGGAAATGCAGACAGAAAGATGGCTGTGTATTTACTTCTTCTCTGTTCTTCAGACATCATAACATAATTTTACGGATCTGCCACCAACTGACATCCTGTCATCCATTCAGCCACTAAACTTAAAATACTGTGCGTAAATTTACCAGAATAATCTAGGCTGGGTAAAGTTTAGTAATCAACTCTGTATGAGGACAGAATCCTGCCTTCCAGTGCATGCTTTGCCATGACTGGTTTATCTAGAGATTCCAAATGAAAATGTTCTCTTTTTCAAATTATGTCCAAAATACTTTGTAAAAATGTACACTAGATATCTATCTGTAACATTTTGTGTTACTAGACAGAGTTCATGGAGTTCTGGAGGAGCTTCCCAAGCTTTCCAACAATCAGTTATTTGATTCTCTCTTATCCAATCAATGATTCCAAGCTGATGACTCAACTCTGAACTGCCCTGACATTTGTCCTTGGTGTATGAATTAAGAGATTAACCTGGAGATAGGACCGGGTGTACTCACTCGAGCAAGGACGGGAATGTGAATTCAACTTTCTTACATTTAATCAAGATTCAAGGCTGTCTGCAGTTTAGTTAGATTTCTCTGCCGGTTCGCTCCAGCCAGACCTTTCATCACGGTTTGATTAGAGCAACCAGGAGAAGGTCAGGTCGCTTGTAAGGATTACGACGGATTTTCCTTAACTCAGGGTCAGTCGTGAAAAGTCACTGCAACAGATCTGGCATGTGATTAAAAAGATGTGAGAGAGCAGGTATTTTATATTGCACAGAGCATCGCGTGCACTATATCTGAACACCAGGGAAATAAATTGGTGTTAAGACAGAAACGCTGCGAATTGTGTGTGAGACTCGGCAGGAGTCAGGGGAGCTGCTGGTAAAAGGCAGAGTTAAAAGATGAGGAGGAGACAGGAAGAATGAAGAGAGGGGCCCGCCCAGACGAAAATAGTCCAAGAGAGCTGGAGATATTAATAATTTAACGGTGAGAATCATTAATACTTGATCAGTGTTGAAGATTGTTGGAACCCCTGCTTACAGTAACTAACAGCGCACGAATGCCTCATTTCCCAGTTACTGTTGGAGGTTTTAAGTGAATCCTCTGGACAGTTTTGTTGGCAGGAAGACAAATGCTATTATTGGAGCTATTTTGTGACTTGATGTGTTAGTGTTCGTGTTATTTCTATGTCTCCACAGGAAATAGACAGCTGTGGACATATAGGCTTAGATGACTGACAAAACCTGCAGAATAGACCCCTACTGAATTATTTGATAGGCTCGGCCTGCGCTACAGAAGTAACATGTAAAGGCTTGTATCACAACGTTAACAAACACTTAATGCTTTTGACTCTCCGAGCATCTTTTCAGTGGCATCCAGTCTCTCTAGACTTACAATTATCTTTTGTTTAATAAACACGTCCTGCTTCCTACTACCTGACTGGTAGACACACATAGACGACATGAAAACTGAATCCAGATGTCGTGCTTGCTAACCTTTAAATGTATCTATCAGATGTCAGGTTTCATTTATTCATATGGCTGCAGTACATAATGCATCCAAACTATACTCCCTTTTCGTCTTTCTTTCCAAGATGGTCACCGTTGGCGACTGCTAAGAGCTAAGAATTATAGTACACCCGAATGTGTTTTTTTTGTTCTTTTTTCCCACTAAAGATCACAGAAGTTAAAAGATCAGTCTCCGTGCTAGCAGGTTGACAAATGATACCATCTTCTATTCAGTTTCACATTATGTTGCAATCTGCAAATCAAAAAAATCTAAATCAATGGGCTACTGCAAAATTCTTCTACAAAGACATTTTCTGCGATAATCTATTGTCCTCTGACAGATTCAGAACATCTGACCTAAAGATGTTGCTACGAGCCTATAATGATCACATGAGGGATCTGTGTCTGGAAATATGTTTCAGTGCAAACAATCTACCTGTCCTTTAACTGAAAAATAATATGTCTCACGCAGACTGAGGAGGAATGAATCTGTTTTCAGGTGTCTGATCGTGATCCCTTACCCTATATCATCCTACCATGTGCATTACAAGTGTTCCAAAAAGCTTCTGAGTTGCAGCCTGCTCACATGTTCGTTGTGAATCTCTTGACAATATGACCTTAAATTACATTTACCAGACAAAAGCCTATGGGGGGTCAGTTTTTAATTTGCACATATATTAAACGTGAAAGTGTGCATAAAAACCAAAGCTGTAATTTATAGTAAAAGAGGCTCTGTCCTCCATCAGCTGCACCCACAATGTTCTAGTCTGATCTCAGAACTCAGCATTGCTCATGTCATGTTTAATAAATGACTGCTGCGGGTAGATACATATTTGATGCTTGTTAGACTGGAGGCTGGCAGAGGTCACGGCTTCTCAGGGTTTCTCTGCAAGCCATGAAAGGAAGAGGAGCACCGGGGCTCCACTCGCACTCCGCTGTCGGCCAGTTCTGTCAGGAGGGGGACGTCTGCATCACAAAAAAATACTCAGTGTATTAACACCTTGACGAGACGAGTCAAAGATCTTTCCAACAAACATCAGTGATGCGAGGCCAGCGGAGAACTGTGCTGGCTGCGTCTTGTTAACTGGAGTTACCAGTCAAATTGACAGCGAGAAAGATTGTCTGAACATCGAGATTCGTGCTCTTTTATCCAGCTGAGCTGTCAGCCAACAAGCCCTTCACAGTAGGATCTGTTTTCAGCGTGGCAGCGAGAGACTGGGAAACCTCTGGCTCACCTTCTAACTGATTCCTCTGAAAGCAAATAGACAATGTAGAGAAAGTAAGCCAAACAAAAGCTGAGATATTTCCTGTCTGTTTTGCTGAAATGAAACCGCAGACTTTATCTTATTATCTGGAGGACTTTCTGAAATGTAATTAACTGTAATTAAGCTGTGTTTTGTCAAGATTTATTATGAGGCAGAATATTGAGACTGCAAATGTTCCTAGATCGCATTGAAAAGTAATATTTTAACTGATATATAAAGGGCCAACCAGGTGACTTTAGTAGAGACTACCCTATACATGAATTCCCTCGCTCCTTCCAACAGAGCTCTTGAGAAGAAACAGGAAAATGGCGAGACCATCGAGCTGTCGGCGGAGGGCCGGCCGGAGCTGGTGGAGGAGAAGGAGATGCCCGTGGTGGACTGCACGTGCTTCGGCCTGCCCAGGCGCTACATCATCGCGATCCTCTCGGGTCTCGGCTTCTGCATCTCCTTCGGTATCCGGTGCAACCTGGGCGTGGCCATCGTCAGCATGGTCAACAGCCACACCATCTACAGAGACAACAAGGAGGTCATAGTGGTGAGTGACGGAAGGAAGCTGGCCTTTTCACTAAAGTGAAAAATTCAACGACAGCAAGGAAAAATAACTAATATTGTGTCTCCAGGCTATTAGTGTTTTAGATACGTTTTGGGTAAACACATATGTGGACACCTCTAACCTCTGCTGCATGTTCCATCAGGTCTCAAGGATCAAGTCTTAAATGAATGTAGTTAGTAGTGTAAAGCTTTTCCAGTGGTGAAAATGTCTGCTTTGAGAAAGTTGTTTTCCAATTAAGGGAAATCTTCATGCCGAGTCATTCGGTGATACAGTATGTTTGACTGCTGTGTGCCATTCTTGCAGTGTCATAATGAATCTTACACATCTTGGTGATGAAAACCGAAAGTGGAAGGTCAAACTGAGTTAGTAAAAGGACACATGTAGAAATGCTTGTGACTGTTCAGTAGGTGTCACTGGAGGACCGTGTCTCTTGTTTCATCTTTTCATCTTAGCTGCTGGTTGTTCCACATAATCTAATGTCTGGCTTTAGATGCCATATGCTCTGTTACATCTAATCTATAGTTTGTGGTGCTAAAGAGCTAATTCAAGTGCAGATTCATAATTCTAAATTGCATATTGTCTGCCTCAACAGAAAGCGCAGTTCGACTGGGATCCGGAAACAGTGGGAATGATCCACGGTTCATTCTTCTGGGGATACATAGTGACCCAAATCCCTGGAGGGTTCATCTGCCAAAAGTTTGCAGCAAACAGGTATGCTGGGCCACACATAACACTACTGTGTGCAGGACTGAATCATACGGCATATTAGACATCCATTTCCTTTATGTTCTTTCTGTTTCAGAGTGTTTGGCTTTGCTATAGTGGCCACGTCTTGCTTGAACATGCTCATCCCCTCAGCAGCGCGGGTGCACTTTGGCTGTGTTATCATTGTCAGGGTGTTTCAAGGACTCGTCGAGGTGCTCCATGCGCAGCATTTCTATTTACATGTTGTATTTTAAACTGCTTTTCATGATTTTAATTCCTATCTATAACCCCCGTACTCAACAGGGAGTTTCATATCCGGCCTGTCACGGTATTTGGGCCAAATGGGCACCGCCTCTTGAAAGAAGTCGTCTGGCCACGACAGCTTTCTGTGGTAAGTTTCTGTTCCCTGTAACCCTTTCCCTCTGTCCTGAAGCAATACATTTTCATTAAAAATTACTTTTAGAAAATGAATCCGCAACCATTTTCAACCAAAAAATGCGTTGCTACTTATCTTTGTCACACATGACAGCAGATGAAAATTTTGCCAGTTTCACACATAATCTTGGACTCGTCGCATTTTTCACATTTTAGAAGCTCATGATGATTCTAAATACGTGTACATGTAGCCCTAAACCAAATGTTATTCCTCTGTCAGGTTCTTACGCTGGTGCTGTCATTGCCATGCCGTTAGCTGGGATCCTTGTGCAGTACTCAGGATGGTCATCTGTCTTCTACGTCTATGGTGAGTGACCTTTGACACTCTGCCTCCATTTCAAAGCATTCAGAATTTATATTTGTTTGTTTTGAAATTTTGAAGCAAGGTTTTCAACTTGAGAAGATGCACATTGCCTCTTGCAGTGAGATATAGCAACTGCTGATAGAATGAAAATCTGCAAGCTCACAGTAACACAGAATACAACACCTACTGAAATGGCATGCACAGGAAAACCACAGCAGGCCAAGACTATAAAAATAAGTAAATCTAAAAACAGGACATATTTTCACTTCTCCGCCAGAGAAGCTGCAATGTTTGTTCTTTTTAACCTCCCTTTTATGTTTTCACACCTGCTCTGCTCATTTTCTTCTCCTCCAGGAACTTTTGGTATCATGTGGTACTGCTTTTGGATCCTGGTGTCATACGAGAGTCCAGCAGCCCACCCCACCATCACCGATGAGGAGAGGAAATATATTGAAGAGAGCATTGGCGAGTCATCCCAGCAGGCAGTAACGGTCAGAGCGTGCAGCGGAAATCTGAGGCACAATAACATCTAAACATGACAGTCTGTCTCGGTCTGCCCATGAACACACTTTGTTTCACTCAAAAAATGAAATGACTATGAATGTGTGACAGTAGGAAATGTGATGAGATGATAAACATGAGCTGAGTCAGAAACACGCGCTCACATTTAGAAGTGGTTTATTAGCGGTCATCACTTCTGTGGCTGCATTCAAGCTAAACTAACAAAGTTCCACCCCACCCCTCCGCTTACTGATCACACTTCTAGTTTCTCGAGTTTTTATAACAACCTCAACTAATTAATTATATAGTCAAGTAAACTACTTATCATGTGTGTTTGCAAGTGTATCAGAGGTCTAAGAACGTCATAATAAAATCCCTGAATTTAGTCGTTTTTCTCTTGCAGAAGTTCAACACACCGTGGAGAGCCTTCTTCACCTCCATGCCGGTGTACGCCATTATCGTGGCCAATTTCTGCAGAAGCTGGACTTTCTACCTGCTCCTCATCAGCCAGCCTGCGTACTTTGAGGAGGTGTTTGGGTTCGAGATTAGCAAGGTGACTAAAAACCAAACGCGTGCAGGGTTTGGAGCAAAAGTTTTCCACGCACGCGATAGAATGTGATCGCGCACAATAGAACGTGATAGAATTTCTGCTGATCGTGTTTGGTGATTACTCAGCTTCCCCAGAGGCCTCAGATCTGCTGCATATAATTACTCCCCTGCCCTCCCTCTTTCTCTGATCTAGGTGGGCATTGTGTCTGCGCTCCCCCATCTGGTTATGACCATCATCGTGCCCATCGGCGGTCAGCTCGCCGACTATCTGCGCACTAACCAAATCATGACCACCACCAATGTCAGGAAACTCATGAACTGTGGAGGTGAGAAAGGGCCACAGTGAAGAAAAAATGCAAGACCAGAACTAGCATATGTGTGGTGAACATATGCACGTATTCTGGTTAACAATATTTTCAGATATGACCATGTAGACTATAGATATAATTAGTCTGCTGACTCAGTCATGTAAACTTTAAAGAATGCGCAGTGGCTGATTCTGTAGTGAGAAAACATTTTCTGTATAAAGCGAAAGATGATTCACTTCTCTAAAGCAGAACATCTGCTTCTGTCGGCTATTTCTGAACTACAGAAATTGACACCAAAATGAAGTGGTGAGGAATACAGTCTACATGTTGCCTAGCAACTTGAGATAACTATCAACTGCAGTTGAGAAAAGAAAGTCGTGGACAAAAATGGATTTCAGTTTAGTAAGCATTTAAAGTTAATGTATTAAATTCATTCTTGGTTTGTTTCTGCGCTCTTCCCTCTCTTATCTCCATTAGGGTTTGGCATGGAGGCTACCCTGCTGCTGGTGGTCGGATTCTCACACACAAAAGGTATTGCCATTACCTTCCTGGTCCTGGCAGTGGGCTTCTCTGGTTTTGCAATTTCAGGTGAAATATTCCTCAAGTCATTCTGCTTACAAATACTAATCGATTTATATTATTTTTTTTGTGCATGTATAACTTTATTTATTTATTTATTTATTTATTTATTATTCCTCATAAGGTTTCAATGTCAACCACCTGGACATTGCACCACGATATGCTAGTATCCTGATGGGTATTTCCAACGGTGTGGGCACGTTGTCTGGCATGGTTTGCCCTCTTATTGTGGGTGCCATGACGAAGCACAAGGTGAGAACCTATCGTGAATATGTGTGACTCCTAAATTCATTCAAATGTGTACGTGCAGTCAGCAATCTAGTCGTTAAAAAAAAAAAAAATGAAGTTCCCTTTTGTGACTTGGTGTGGTCAAAGAACATACAGTATTATCAGTCTCATATTAGCTATCTAAGACAACAGCAGAAGTGCTACTTCCTTCTTTTTAATTTTACCATTTTACCATTTCCATACAAGGAGATGTTTGTCAGTTTAATCCTGCACTGAATGGTGATCAGTGCACATGAGATTAAACAGTCCATGTGCACACTGGTGAATATGTTTTCCCCTTTAGTACGTGTTGATTTAAACGGAAACTAAAAGTTTTTCCTGCTCATAAACACACTACACACTTACACTAACTCTTACATTCTGCCCTTTGACAGACCCGTGAGGAGTGGCAGGGTGTGTTTCTCATTGCCTCGCTTGTTCATTATGGAGGTGTTATATTCTATGGTATGTACATTTCCTACTCAACCAGAGAAATAATACATATGCAGCAGCCTATTTATTATTCTGAATTCAGTAAAACATATTCTGTTACTGATTCTTGAAATTAACTATCTACATTCTTCTATGTGTGCTGCAGGCCTCTTTGCATCTGGAGAGAAGCAGGCTTGGGCCGAGCCAGAGCAGCTGAGCGACGAGAAATGCGGCATCCTGGATGAGGACGAGCTCGCAAATGAGACGGAGGAGCTGTATCGCACAAGTGGGGGAGGAGGCTACGGAGCCATGAACCAGGGGTCAGACCCTAACGGAGGAGGCATGGGAGGAGGAGGAGGCTGGGTGTCAGACTGGGACAAGACCGAGGAGTACGTCCAACCAGCTGGAACCAACAATTATCTTTATGGAGGAGAGGGTGACAGAGAGTTAACATAAAACCAGCAGGTCCTCTGCACACAGTGAGGCCGAAACTGTGAAATTCCACCTGATGGTGTGAAAAAACTTTGCGGGATTAAAAATGGAGCCTGCCCGGGGACACATTTCAGCAAACCTGACTGTGTTATCATAAATGAACTGAAGAGACTGCACAGTGGAGGTGAAGGCATTAGTAGATGTAAAGTGTGTGTTTGTGTGTGACTGCAGTCGTGTACCTTTGTGTGACAGACAGGAGTGTTTTAGGAATCGTCAGCCTTGTGGGAGGAAGGCTGCGCTTTAGGCCTGGTGTGGCTCTCGTTGATGTTTATTCGTTGTAATCATTGTAGAAGTTTCTCTATTAACTGACATGACTTAATTTGTATGTCTCTCACATCGTATTTGAATCACTCAAGATTACACACTTTAAAGCACATGCTGATCACAGAATTCTCTTGTTAGGTGGATACCTACTGAGTTTGTTTAAACGGTTTTAAATTTGTGAAACGGCAAGGTTTCCATGTTCGGACGTCTTGTTTCTTTCCTAAAATCAGTGTTCATTTTTGTCCTTAATCTGCACATTTTTAAGAAAAAGCATGTTGCTTGTGCCAATACAACAAAATATTTGGTTCTGTAGTATTGGTTTACATGATAATCGAACACCTGCAAATGTTACTGTACGCAGCTTTCTGTGAAGTCAAACTAGCCCACGGTAATATTTTTAAATGCAATTTTATTTCCTGGAGAGAAACTGCTTTATGCACAGTACATGGCCTCTAACCCGTCTGCCTGCTGACAAACCAAGGACTAAAAAGGTCTCGGATTCCAAGGGGCGTTATTGTCTAGCAAAATAACATCCGACTTCAAAATAGTTTCTTAGTTTAGAGACACTTTTACTTTTAGGTCTCTTTGATTTTCTTCAAAATACAACATCGATGCTAATTCATTTCCTTTACGTCTATTATAATGCATGCTTCATTAATGTTATTCTGTTTTGCTACTTTTGGACAACAGTTTCCTGTCAGCATAAAAACTGTGAACACATGCAAGACTCTGTTCTGCACCACACGCTCAAAGCTCAAAAACCACTGAGTCAAGTAAGGTAGCATTCTCATTTAAAGGCTAATTTGTGACAAGCTTTAATTCATTTTAAAGTGCTATAAAAATGAAGATATGTTAAATAATCAATAAACTGTCCAATTAAAACTAACACCAGTTAAAAAAAACTGTAAAAACGGACAATAAAACAGTGACATTTCCCTGTAAGCGAGCAACTCACTTTACTTTTGTTATTAGATGTTGTAATGTATCTAGCTAGCACCAAAATGAAATTAAAAAAATGTCCCTGTATTAGGTCATGGGATTTCATCGAGTGGAGTTCACTGATAGACTGAACATAACATGTTAGGATTTTTACAGTTTTTGTCTTTTTTCATTAAATCACTGTTAAATGTTTTGTTCTGGGTTGTAAACTTTAACTGAATATGTAAAAAAAAAAAAAAAAAAATCCTGTACATGTGAACATATTGTATAATAAAACCTAGAGGTGATTCTTCCTGCACCATTATTAGAGCTATTTTGGCAATTTAATGCCATTTCTCTTGCCGTTTTAATGTTTTGTCTTGATTTACCTCTGCTCCATGATTCAGCCACTAATAATGTCGGTCTAAACCCCCCGTGGGTTCATGTTACCCCTAATGCTGTTCTCCTCTCCCAACACCGTATTGATCACGAGCTAAAGTATAAGGAGAAAAGTAAAAATAGATTTCGATGGCACCAGGACGAGGGGCGAGAGGCTCAGGCATTCACTCTCACTGCTCTCCTCCGATCTCTCAAATCAGTGGGATTATCCCGCACCCATCTGCCAGTAAGAGAGAAAGAACGAGCGGGGAGGAGTGGTGGAACGCATTCATCATTGATACACGATAATACTGCAACACTACCTTCCTCGGTTCGTTTATTCCTTCGCATGGCATTAAGTTGCAAGAAGTGCAGAGGTGAAGGACGCAGCAAAGAAAGGTACAGAAGTGAGCATGCAGAATGGGGGAAGGGGAGCATTGGTGAGCAAACTATCAATCCCTTCTGTAATAAATTAAATAGCCAGTGTTGTGCATAGATGTATTACCTCACAACGAATATAAGAGGTGAAAATACTTCAAAATACAGTGAACAAAACACTGTAATTAGCTAATGACATTTTATCCTCCTAGGCATGCTAGTCAGTCTTTTATTTCATTTTATTTACATGTATTGAAGGATTTTGAAGTTGACCTTTGACCTTTTGGATTTAAAATGTCATGATTTCGTAATATTATCCTCTTTTCCATTTTGTCATGATTCTTATATGAAGAAGGTTTTATGAGGCCCCTGACCACATAGATCTTTACAGTTTAAATGAACTTTTCTGTCTGATAGGAATTTCCTTAAGTCGTGAATGCTCAGGAAAAACATTTTTATTTCTTGGAACACGGCATAAATTTCCTGAAATATTGCATTCACAAAAATGGGACGGATGTGAAGTTAAAGGTGAACATTTTTTCCAAATTTGAAGATGTTCAGGAGTAATAACGTGCATAGAAACTGACCGACAGCCTGAAAACATCACGCCAAAGGCCCCGGCTGTTGTCTCGTTGGCACAGAGGTATATAAATAGTAACTATGTCTTTATTGTTAGCAATTACAGGCGGCACAGTTGCATGGTTAGCACTTTTGCAGCACAGCAAGAAAGGTCTGGGTTTGATTCCAAATGGGGCCTTTTTGTGTGGAGTTTGCATGTTCCCCCCATGTCTGCGTGGGTTCTCTTTGGGTTCTCGGGCTTCCTCCTACTGTCCAAAGACATGGTGGTTAGGTTCATTGGTGATTCTACATTGTCTGTAGGTGTGCATGTGAGTGTGAATGATTGTCTGTGTCTCTGTGTTAGCCCTGCGACCGGTCCAGGATGTACCCCGCCCTGATGACAGCTGGGATAGGCTCCAGCTCCCGCAGGACCCTTCACAGGAACAAGCGGTTACAGAAGATGAAGAGATGGATGAAAGAATGAGTGGCGATACAGATCAGAGACTTGGTGAGTAAGACAGGGGTGTGCCTGAACTTGCAGTTATACTGGTAGGAACAACCTTTCTTTTCAGTCTAATTCATTGTAGAAAATACTTTATTAGTTACTTTCCCTCTCTAGTTTGTAAATACAGCAATATTTAGGTTAGGCTGAAAATACTTGGCTAACTACAAGGTTTCACTTACCCTCCTGTGTGCTCAGAGTTGGTATGGGCGTAAGGTACAAACAACGCATTCAGCGGGAATTTCAGTGTGATTTGCATTCCACAAACATTTTTGCTTCTTTTTTTTTCAGACTCGTGAATGTAGCTTTGTCAGCTTTTTGTAGGGTTTCAGGACAAAACTGCTACTTCTGTGCCATGAATGCCACAACTCAAACTAAACTCCAAAAATGAAAATTTCTTTCAAACTGTATTTTGACTCCTTGGCTTTTTCTGTGTGGGAGCATTCAAGATGTGAGACTGAGCACAATAAATTATGTCTGACTGGACTGAATCTGCTTTCTAAAGATGGAGTCACTAAAGATACCGCAGTGAAGGCCCGTCTTGTTATCAACAGAAATGGTGACCCAGTGTTCAACCTCGTGAGGTAGGTATTAGTGTTTTTATGCCTCTGTGAAATGCACTCCATTAAAAGGTGACATTACTGTCAGGAGAGAAGCACCAAATAAATGAAATCACTTAGCATGGATATGATCTTTAAAGCTTTTATTGTGCAGATATATATTGTCCATCATTTGCAAACATTGCTTACAAAAAATTGATTTGCATGATACTGATATGTTTATGAACTTTATGTTAGAGAAGGTTTTACAATGAGAGAATATTGTTGTTAATGTTTGCCAAAGACACATTCCACACTTTCAATGGTATTCACTGGAACAATATGTCATCCGAAATATAGTCAAAGAGAGTCCACTCTTATTTACCCGTTAGCTTTACGACTGTTATGCGAGTATGTAACAATCCTCAAATGTACATGACTATCAACTGGTTGAAAATAAAGCTTCCAAAAAGTCATTGCCACTCATTTAAGTAAAAATAAAAATAAAAACCAAAGCCAGGACTACACCTTTTATCATGTTGCATTTGTACAGAAACTTAAAAACATGTCTACAAGCCGATATCATTAAGATAAGATAAGATACTCCTTTATTTATACCACAGTGGGGAATATAATGGCTATTGTAAAGTGTACAGTACAAATACTTGTGTAAGTATGTATACAAATGAAAGAAAATGACAGAATAAACTGACATGTATAATAAGGAAAACACAAACACTCACATTATTGGGAGTATATGTACAATGAGCATTTAGCCGTGGAAAGATTTCCTCAAAGCATCTGAACAGAATGACTGACTAAAATACAGGACCACTTGTTGGCCTTACTGCTTAAAATGGATGTAAATGTAGGAAAAGTATTATGTATGATGATTATGAATAATATCAATGCTAAACATGTCTCCATGCCAGTCACACAGTCGATGTAAATTTTCAAGATCCCACAAATGTTGTTATTTATTCAGGGATCCATGCCCAAGAAACCCCTTTAAGTTACTGAGCTTTTACCAAACACCACTGGATTTCATGCAGAAAATTGTTTATTTCCTTAGCATGAGATTAAAATGACTTAGACCAGCTATATCTCTTCCTTTCTTTCCTCCACTACCTCAGATTCTTTGTCCTTCTTCCCTACTTCTTTTTTTCCTCCTTCTGCGTCCTCCTTTCCCGAAAAGTCTAAAGCGAATGTGTTGACGTGTAACTCACCTGAGGTTTGTCTCCTCTTACGGAGGAAATGGCGAACCACACGTACTACTACAAATAGAACCAGAGATAGAACCACCACTATGCACAACACAACAATGGAAACCACGGTCCATAGATTGGATCCATTATATTCTGAAACAGAGATACATAATAAATAATGTATGAACAATCTGTGACTGACACAATGTGATAACTTGACAAATGTGCTCAGTAATCTGCAGCCAAACTGAATTTGCGTTGGCAAAAGGTAAGGTGGCCTTAAAGGTATGTAATATGTTAGCCTGGACTTATTATGCTCTGGCAAACATCTGCAGGGCCAATCAAATTATTTGGGCAGACTTTAAGTGATGATGGACAGAAGAGTAACAGTGGAATAGTCATACAGAGCACCGTGAAGTTGAATTAGTTTACAACAAAATTGCCTTGATTGGTTGTAGGACTATTGGAATTACATCAAGAGATATTTCTTATCTGTTGAAACACGACCCGTGATGAAATCCCAATGGTGTGTTACCAGACTGGTATTCTGATATAAATTGAGTGTGGCTACACCAGGATAATAATAAGTACAATTCCAATAAAAACTGACAGTCAAGCGACAACCTTTGGAGAGTGAGTGTGTTGCTTCCAGCCAGTCATATGTCCTTATGCACTTTGGCTGCATTCCGACAAAATGTGAGAACGTGTCACCTTCCTACAGACTGATGCCTTATTTTACATTTAAAGAGGTGCTGTGACAATTTTTAATATTGTACTTCCATAAAGTTCAGGAGCTCACAGACAACCTGAATTTTCGTTCCTAGTACAGTGAAGATCCAAAGCCATATCATTTCTCAGAGCCATCCTGACCAGTACATGCCTACTTTAAAAAACTCCACATCTCACCTGTAACTTTGTTTCTGTGAAAGGTATAATTGGCAGAGTTTGTTGGTTGCTGTTTGCAATATTTAAACTTGTCCCTTTCTCTCCTGCTCAATGGCCGAAAAACTACATAGGAACTACACAGGCCAACCCCAGGAATGTCCTGAACATGGCGAAAACAATAGAAGGAAATGCAGGCAGAGGAGAGTGGCTCTGCAGATAAACTCCTTCCAGTCACAGCAGTAATAATACAGCGGTTCTCAGAATGATGACATTTGTCAGCAGAAACTTACCAACAGAAGCACTGGGATAAGACCTCATATTGTTCCACACAGCTCTACACCGATAAGTACCGCTTTCTGTTGGCTTCCTGTCGGAACTGACCCAGGACTGACCCGTTTTCTTGTAGTATCGATAAGATACACTGCTGGGGCAAGATGAGCAAGAGCACGTCATGTCATCTTGGAGTACCGCTGTGATGGGATGCTCTGAAAAGGACAACAAACAATGAGAAGACAGATTTTTAAAGACTTCTATGAAAGAAAAAAAAAAAGAACAATACACGAACACTCAAATGCAGTAAGAAGTTAGGTGAATACCTGTAACAAACACTTCTTGACTGTCTGAAGTCACATTCCTTGGGGGCCCACCAGTGGTGGCCCTGTATGTGAAGACAGCATTACACTTATAGTTTCCCTTTGCAGAATCTGTCACATTAGGGATTTTATAGGTCGATTCACCACCTTCCACAATGACCGCATCATTCATGTAGAAAACAGTATGGCTTATTTGATCTGTGCCCCAGACCATGCACCTCAGAGTCAGACTCTCTCCAACTACAGCAGGGTAGGGATACATTTCCATAAGTACATGCTTATCTGAAAGAAAATGTTGGTCTGATTAGTTTAGCTCCTGTAATTTAAAAGAATGAACTCTGAGGACGGTACAGTACAGTACTGACTATTTTAAGTTGTGAAGCATGTTAATATCAGTTTAAGGGAATAATTTCATGTGATGATTAAATACATTTTAACTGTTGGGACTAAGTGACTGTGTTTACTCAGTGAGATCTGCTGTCAAATATAATACACTGAATATGTCAAAACTGTAAATGTTAAACATGAAACACTAAGAAAAATGTTATTAGGATTTACAGCAGCTCATTAAATGCATACCTGAGGTCTGAAGAGTGATTTGGTTACTTCTCACTTCTTTAGTTTTACTAGTGCACCAGATAATGGTCTCAGGGAGTTTCAGTCTTGTTTCAAAGACATGACTCTGACTGCCCTCCTGCACCTTCTTCAAGATAATTCTGTACATCTTGTTTCCCTTGTAAGACCAGCACAACCATCCTTCCAGACCATCGTCGTTATTAATCATCAGGTTAACTGAACTACCTCTCGGCATCACTGGCTGGCCTGAATGGATGGTGAGTGAGGCACTGGGAGTGAAATCTGAAAAGTAGATAAATATATTACAAGACTTTAGATCTTAGATGTTTTCAACAGAACTATGATCGTTCATGTGGTTCATTTACCGGAGATATCCATGGTGAAAGCCTCACTCTTTTGTCCATTGCTCTCACATTGGTAAGAGCCCGAGTCACTGGAGCTGGCAATTGGTATCTTCATGTATTTTCCTGTGTGTCCTAGATTCATGTTGTTGAAGTACCATTGTACTGTGTTCTCATTTGTAGCGTTGTCACACGTCAAATAAACCAAGTCTCCAGTGAAGATCTGGTTTAATGTGGTTGATAATTTTACTAAAAAGGCAGAGGAACAGAAAAACAATTTGAGTTGGACAGCTGCCCTTTCTTTCCCCCCATTGCTCTGAAATTAAACAAAAAGTTGTTGTGCATGGTTATTACTGCTAACATGTAATCGGAGAAAGAATAAGTGAATACTGATTACCTTGTGGCTGACACCTTACCAGGACTGTGAACACTGTAACCAAATTTAAAGTTATTGGTTATTCTTTAATTCAACTTTCATGAGAAAATAAAACACATTTGGCATTAGTTCCTGCCATTTAGCAGATATGAAGTCCAAATTCAAAATGGTGATTCACAAAATCGGATTTTTTTCCATTGCTTTTATTTCCATGTGATCAAAATTTTTACAATACATTGATTATTAATTCATATTTGTGCATGCGATGGAAAAATATCATGCCATATTTTGTGCTGCATACAGTTTAACACTTTGAATCTGCTACCATTAGAAAAATGATTAAATATGAACAGTGTTATATAGCACAGCATTTATAAATAATTTTGTTCAATATTCAAGAGGTTTATTCTCTTAAACACAGGAAATGTTACACTGAGCAATGAAATTCTTACTTTGTGAGTTCCCTTCACAAAACTAAAATAAACAACTAAACTAGACTAAAATAAATGAAATAAACTTGAAGCATGAACAAATAAAATAAGTGAGTAAGAGCATAAGGTGCAATTAGTTGTGCAAAATTGTCACAGTGGTAGGACATTCGGAATATAAGATTTATTGTATTTTATTGTAATAAGTTATAAGTTATCATCACATCAGTAATTAATTTTTCATTTATTAATTTTTTTGTAACCGCTTGTCCTCTGGAGGGTCATGGGGAGCCTGGAGCCTATCCCAGCTGTCATTGGGCAAGAGGCGGGGTACACCCTGGACAGGTTGCCAGTCTATCACAGATATCCAGACATCACAGAACCTAAGGAGCATGTCTTTGGACAGTGGGAGGAAGCTGGAGTACCTGGAGAGAACCCACGGAGACACAGGGAGAACATGCAAACTCCACACAGAAAGGCCCTGTTGGCCCGGATTCGAACCCGGGACCTTCACGCCGTGAGGCATCAGTGCAGCAATGTTTCCGTGTCACCTGTAGTGCCCCCTGGAGATGTAATGTCACGCAACTTGATGAGCGTCTACACAATATTTGGATTGTGGACAGATTGTGTATGCCAAATTTTATGAAGTTAGCTAGTTTGCAGTATTTTAAATATTGAAATGTTGCCCACTAGAGACCAAGGGTCACAAAGTTTGGGGTGCTTGTACAGAATCATATTATTATCAATTATATGATGTTTGGGTATATACTTCACAAAATATTAGCGTTGGACTTATACTGTGCCACGCCATAAAAAAATAATTAGCCATTAACTTTGTAATCAGTAACCCTACTAAAGTTCTCTTGAAGAATTTTCATTATCTTTGTCCATAAATGATTCATGCCAAGTTTGGTGAGAATTGGATGAACGGGCTAGGAGGAGTTGATTTTGCTTTGAGGTGCAATTCTTTCAAAATGGCGGAAAACAATGGCACACGGAAACGGGCGTGGCCTAGTCCATTAGAACCAGTGCTATGTAAGGAATCAGAGGGAGAAAGAATTTTGTTTCTGGGGCACACGGTTCTGGAGATATGAGCCAAAACGTAAATTGGCTTATTATAGCCCCACCTAGCTGTAGGCATGTGTGTTGACACCTTGGCAAAGTGAAATCAAATATGGTGTCTTGACAGGAATTATTACAAACATGTAGCAGAGGTTGGGTTTCCATTAGAGGGTGACAATTTTTCGAGACTCCTGCGGGTCACGGTATTCCCACGGAAGTCCCGCGGTACGGGAGTCAATTTCACTGTTGGTAACGTGATAGGGACGGGATAGAGCAAATATTCAATGGGAGCGGGCGGAAGCAGGATGGAGCCGGACATTAAATTATAAAATATAAAATGATGCTGCAATGCGGTGAGTGCGCCTAACTTTAGACAACAACGTAGGGAGCGGACGGGATCTGGGAGTCTACCTTTCGGGATTTTGCGGGACTGGTTTTTTTTGGTGGGGCAGTCATGTGATCGGGATATGACTGGAGTATTTTTGTGGGCTCGGGATGGGATAGGAGCGACAATTGATTCCTGTGTCACCCTCTAGTCTCCATGCTTCACTACCAGACTGGATGGAGTGAATACAGGTTTATCAGTACAGCTGTAATCTATAAGATAAACAACAACTGCTGTGAAACATCTTCACACACAAAGTCCTTCATAAAAGAAACCAAACATTAAAGTACCATATATACTGTATCTTGTAACAGCGTTGTTAATGAAATGTGTTTATATTTTTTTTCTAGATAAAATATCAATGACTCCTTGTTGGGTGTTGTCTGGCAACCTAAAATGATCCATCAACACATTAGCAGTTGTTTTCAGTAATTTGTGATATTGTGCACATTTAAATCACTAATGTGTTTTTACACTATTTTAGATAACGATCGTATTAATAATATAATTAATATTTAATAAGTAATAAGTTGATACGGTTATAGATGATGTGATTGAAGATCTGACTGTTTATGGCTTTAACAACTGTAGTTCTGGGTTAGTATAATAAAGACACTGTCCTGATCTACACAGTGAAAGCTTTGATAACGTACAAAAGAAAAGTCAAATTTATTTTCTTAAGTATAGAGTATATGTTGTTTAAGGTTAACAACTAGTGAATTTATTCAGATTTGAAGACGCGAGAAAGACAAATGATTTGGATTATTATCACTCTTTAGTGTACTGACTTGTTGTAATGTAATTACCAACATTAAATAATAATCACACTTAAAACACTTGATCAGGACACTAAGCTGTATGGTAAAAAGGCGAACAATGAAAATCCTGGTTCAACAAATACTTAAAACTTACCGCAGCTCATCAGAGAAACAACCAAAATTATGGAAGGGAACAACATGATGTCCGGTTAGATTACTGGGCAAACGAGCTGCCTCTGTCTGTCCTGGTGATGGTAAATCTCTGGGCTCTGAGAGAGAACTGGAATTGGTGAAAAGAAAAAGGTCCACTCCTTGTCAGAGTTATTTTTTTTAGGCGTGAGCTGGGGGCTGCACTGCAGATAGTCATCTGTGGAAAACCATTTAATGAGTTAGCCTTAAAAGTAAAAGTGGAAGTAGTTAGCCCAGATTTCGGATGGGCGTATGACTCTCAGGAAATTCTTGTATTGTCCGCATACACTGTAAAAAAGAAAAAGTTGAGAAAATGTAAAATATCAAGGCAACATGATGAAAGAGATTTTTCAGTTTTCTCAACTTTTGCCTGCTGTTGTTGACTTAACTAAGGTTTTTAAGTTTGGAAATTTGAAAGTTGACAAAGAAAACCCAAACAAACAAGAAAAACTGAAATATTATACATGTGGATATGTTTATTCAGGAAATGAGCCTGTAAGATGGACCACAATTACGGCTGGATGATACAGCAATAAAATGACCCACAGGCAGGTTTGGCGTGTGTAACAGATGAGGCTTTTATTCATCCATATTCCAGAGTACTTTACATCCACCATCACATTTCTTTAGCTTAACTCTTGCTCATTGTTTTATCAATTAAAACATGGCTGCATATTTTACCCCCATGTCCCTCTCTTCCAGATGGAGCTGCGTGGCCCACACAGCACCCGCCAGCCAATCCAAGGCCACAAAAGGACAACCAACATGGAGACAAACACGCCAACACTCAATCGTGCAAACTACAGCCATAACAATGTGCAAAACGCAATGTGATAAAATGTCTGTGCAAATCTTCAATAAAGTGCTGTTGCTCCTATTAAAGTGCTTGTGCAATTATTAAAGTGCATGTGTTCCCATACTCATAAAAGTGCATGGTGCCATATTTACAAAGTCAAGGGACGAAGCGCTCTCCGTCACAGAGCCAATATTACTCAAGTCAAGTCAAAGTTTATTTCTAAAGCACATTTAAAAATAACCCCAGTTGAGCTGAAGTGCTGTACAAGTGGAACAATATAAACTACATGATTGCAAGCGATCATAAAGGGGTCCGTGCCGTGACGAAGTCGTCCCCAAGCAGGACGCAGAGGCATGAGACACCAGTAGAAACCCGTACAGACCGTATTGCACGAAACTTTGTGGGCTTGTAAGGAGTGATCCTTAGATTATTATAGTCAAATTTCAAGTAGTTGACTGTGGTGGTTTGTGAAATATAAACATGTAGTGGTTGTAGTGCCCCCTACAGCCCGAATTTCACAAAACTTTGCATGATTACACGCATCACACATCTTGTAATGACAGTTGCTAAGTTTCATAAGGATTGGGTGAATACTTCAAAAGTGACAAGCCTTAAAGTCATATGAAATATTTGCATGTCACGTGTAGCGCCCCCTGTAGACGTAATCTTGTGCATGTTGATGGGCGTCTACACAATATTTTAAGGATTGTGTATGCCAAATTTCATGTAGTTAGCTATTGCAGTATTTGAGTTATTTAAATGTTGCTTTTGTAGCGCCCCCTAGAGACCAAGGTTCACAAAAATTGGTGTGCTTGTACAGAATCATATTATTATCAATGAGCTGAAGTTTGATTAAGTTTGGGTATATATTTAACAAAATATTAGCTTTTGAGTTATACTGTGCCACGCCATAAAAATTAATTAGCCATTAACTTTGTAATCAATAACTCTGCTAAAGTTCTTTTGAGAAATTTTCATTATCTTTGTTCATAAATGATTCATGCCAAGTTTGGTGAGAATTGGATGAACGGGCTAGGAGGAACTGATTTTGCTTTGAGGTTAAATTTTTTCAAAATGGCGGGAAAAAATGGCAGGTGGAAATGGCCATGGCCTAGTCCATTAGAACCAGTGCTATGTAAGGAATCAGAGGGAGAAAGAATTTTGTTTCTAGGGCACACGGTTCTGGAGATATGAGCCAAGGCATTAACTGACTATCAAACCTGGTAACTTGGCAGGACTTCTACTAAGTTACCAGGTTTGATGCCTTTCGCCCTTGCACTTTGTCCTGGGCAGACAGTTTTAGCTACACAGAAAATTAAGGCAAAATATTAGAATGCAACGTTGTTGCATGGACCCCTAATAAAAATCGGAAGAAAAACAACAGGGATCCTGCAACGTCATTGCATGGACCCCTAATGATAAAAGACCCCTAAAAATGTATGAACAAGCTGTAACTGACACCATGTGATAACTTGACAAATGGCCTCAGTAATCTGCAGCCTGTTGGGAACTTATTATGTTCTGACAAACATCTGCAGGGCCAGTCTAATTATTTGGGCAGACTTCAAGTGATGATGGACAGAAGAGTAACAGTGGAATAGTCATACAGAGCGCTGAGGAGTTGAATTAGTTTACAACAAAATTGCCTTGATTGGTTGTAGGACTATTGGATTTGCATGAAGAGATATTTTTTATGTGTTGAAACATGCCTCAGACTGGTATTCTGATATAAACTGAGTGTGGCTATACCAGGATAAGCACAATGAATGAGGTCTGACTGGACTGAACCTGCTTTCTAAAGAAAGAAGCTAACCAAAGATACTGCAGAGAAGGCCCTGGGTATTATCAACAGAAATGGTGACCCAGTGTTCAACCTAGTGAGGTAGTTATTAATGTTTTTATGCCTCTGTGAAATGCACTCCATTAAAAGGTGACATTACTGTCAGGAGAGAAGCACCACATAAATGAAATCACTTAGCATGGATATGATCTGTAAAGCTTTTATTGTGCAGATATATATTGACCATCATTTGCAAACATTGCTTACAAAAAATGGATTTGCATGATACTGATATGTTTATGAACTTTATGTTAGAAAAGGTTTTACAATAAGAGAATATTGTTGTTAATGTTTGCCAAAGACACATTCCACACTTTCAATGGTATTCACTGGAACAATATGTCATCTGAAATCCAGTCAAAGAGAGTCCACTCTTATTTACCCGTTGGCTTTACGACTCTTATGCGAGTATGTAACAATCCTCAAATGTACATGGCTATCAACTGGTTGAAAATAAAGCTTCCAAATAGTTATTGCCACTCATTTAAAGGTGCAGTAGGCAGGATTGCGAAGATCCAGGACTTAGCCAAAAAATTTGAACATCGACAACTTCTCAGTCCCTCCCCACTTTCCGCTAAAGCCCAAAAAGGTCTCACAAGCCCCTCCCCCAACAAGGGAGAGCTGTGCACGATAGAGCGCGTGCATATTGGCCCTGGAATACTGTGCACGAGCAGAGAAGAGAGAGAGCGAGTAAACAAACTAGCATGGAACACACCGACGTAACAACAACAAAATAGTTTTTATAATACCCTTCGTTATTGCTAAATCAATTTAGGTCAAAATATTTAGTAATAGTCAATTTTAGGACAAAACCAAGGTTAGGATGTTTCTGAAAGTAGCCTACATCGGTGATGTTTGCTATCAGTAACAGTTAGAAGCATTCATTGTGGCGTTTTATTCCACATTTTAGATTTATCAATTTGCTATGTGGTAGATATATGACCGCTACCTGTTGATGTGGTTAGACGTTTGAGTAAAAAACAAAACAAAAACAAAGCCAGGACTACACCTTTTATCATGCTGCATTTGTACAGAAACTTAAAAATATGTCTACAAGCTGATATCATTAAGATAAGATAAGATACTCATTTATTTATACCACAGTGGGGAATATAATGGCTATTGTAAAGTGTACAGTACAAATACTTGTGTAAGTATGTATACAAATAAAAGAAAATGACAGAATAAACAGACATGTAGACTGACTAAAATACAGGACCACTTGTTGGCCTTACTGCTTAAAATGGATGTAAATGTAGGAAAAGTATTATGTATGATGATTATAAATAACATCAATACTAAACATGTCTCCCTGCCAGTCACACAATCGATGTAGAATTTCAGGGTCCCACAAATGTTGCTATTTATTCAGGGATCCATGCCCAAGAAACTCCTTTAAGTTACTGAGCTTTTACCAAACACCACTGGATTTTATGCAGAAAATTGTATATTTCCTTAGCATGAGATTAAAATGACTTAGACCAGCAGGGGACTGTACTTTCCCCTATCCTCTTCACTCTGTACACCGCAGACTTCTGCTACAACTCCGAAACGTGTCACATCCAGAAGTTGACACGGCCATCATGGGGTGTATCAGAGACGACGAAGACGACTGGTGCCACACGAACAACCTGCAGCTCAACACCGCAAAGACCAAGGAACTGGTCATAGACTTTGGGAGGGACAGACCCAACCCCAGACCAGTTCTGTTAGGAGAGGAGAGGAGAGGAGGAGGTGGAGGTCGTGCAGACCTATAAATATCTTGGGCTGTGGCCAGACAACAAGCTGGACTGGACGAGCAACACGGGGCAACTGTACAAGAAGGCCCAGAGCAGGATGTACTTCCTGAGGAGGTTATGATCCTTCAGCATCTGCAAGAAGCTCCTTGGGATCTTCTACCAGTCTGTGATCGCCAGCGTTCTGTCCCACGCTGTGGTGTCCTGGGGTGGGAGCACCTCAAAAGCAGACCTGTCCAGGTTGGAGAAGCTGATCAGGCAGGCTGGCTCGGTGGGTGGTACGAAGCGCGACCATCTGGCGACTGTAGCAGAGAGAAGGGCGCTAAAAAAACTAACAGGTATCCTGGACAATGCCAGCCACCCTCTGCACACGACCTTCAGCAGCCAGAGAAGTACCTTCACCGAGAGGCTACTCCTCCCAAGGTGCAGGACAAATAGACTGAGGAACTCCTTTGTCCCTCGTGCCATCAAACTGTTTAACCACCACTCACTTGGGGGGAGGAGGACAAAAGGAAAGGGACTGAATGACAGGGGGCAGCCTCCTGATTTCCTGATTTCCTGATTTCCTGATTCTCCCACCCTTCTAACTAATCTGCAATAACATGGGTGCAAAAACAATATGCAGCTGGTATCTTTCTTCTTCTTAACCATGTGCAATCACAATACTTACTACCTCAGATTCTTTGTCCTTCTTCCATACTTCTTCTTCTATTCCTTCTGCCCCCTCCTTTCCCAAAAAGTCTAAAACGACTGTGCTGACGAGTAACTCACCTGAGGTTTGTCTCCTATTACGGAGGAAATACCAAAGCACAGCTAGTAGAACCACCAGTAGAACCACCAGTATGCACACAACAATGTAAACCACGGTCCTTTGATTGGATCCATTATATTCTGAAACAGAGAAATATAATAAATAATGTATTAATAAGCTGTGACTGACACCATGTGATAACTTGACAAATGGCCTCAGTAATCTGCAGCCAAACTGAATTTGCACGGGGGGCCTAAAGGTATATAATGTGTTAGCCTGGAAGCTAGATGAATTTTAAAGTTGGTCTGGAACCTTTCTGTTTGAGCACCAGGCTACACCAGGATAATAATAAGTACGATTTTCCAATAAAAACATTTAAAGTGTCTGACAGTCAACCTCTGGAGAGTGAATGTGTCGCCTCCAGCCAGTCATATGTCCTTATGCCTTTTGGCTGTATTCCGACAAAATGTGAGAACGTGTCACCCCCCTACAGACTGATGCCTTATTTTACATTTAAAGAGGTGCTGTGACAATTTTTAATATTGTACTTCCATAAAGTTCAGGAGCTCACAGACAACCTGAATTTTCGTTCCTAGTACAATGAAGATCCAAAGCCATATCATTTCTCAGAGCCATCCTGACCAGTACTTGCCTACTTCAAAAAACTCCACATCTCAGCTGTAACTTTGTTTCTGTGAAAGGTATAATTGGCAGAGTTTGTTGGTTGCTCTTTGCAAATGCAATATTTAAACTTGTCCCTTTCTCTCCTGCTCAGTGGCCGAAAAACTACATAGGAACTACACAGGCCAACCCCAGGAATGTCCTGGACACAGCAAAAACAATGGAAGGAAATGTAGGCAGAGGAGAGCGGCTCTGCAGATAAATACACTGTTACACTGTGTAGGTTCATTGGTGATTGGTGAACTGTTATGCATCATAAGTGATCTGGAGTTGCATGGATTACTTTTTCTGCCACTCTGTACATAGCTTTTTAGTTGAATTGTATTTAATAAACTTCTAACAATTTTAGGATGTCTCCTCACTGAAGCTGTGATAACCCTGACAAAATCATGAGGGGGTATTTTTTTTTAATACTTTGTAAACTCCTTCTAGTCACCACAGTAATAATACACAGCTCTCAGAATGACGACATTTGTCAGCAGAAACTTACCAACAGAAGCACTGGGATAAGACCTCATATTGTTCCACACAGCTCTACACCGATAAGTACCGCTTCCTCCTGGCATCTTGGAACTGTAATAGATCCAGGACTGATCTGTTTTCTTGTAGTACCAATAAGATGCACCGCTGGGGCAAGATGAGCAAGAGCACGTCATGTTATCGTGGAGTACCGCTGTGATGGGATGCCCTGAAAAGGAAAAATGAGAAGACAGATTTTTAAAGACTTCTATTAAAGACAAAAAATAAATCGATAAACAATATACGAACATTCAAATGCAGTAAGAAGTTTGGTGAATACCTGTAACAAACACTTCTTGACTGTCTGAAGTCACACTCCTTGGGGGCCCACTAGTGCGGGCAACGTGTGTGTAGACGGCATTACACTTATAGTTTCCCTTTGCAGAATCTGTCACGTCAGGGATTTTATAGGTTGATTTGTCACCTTGCTCAATGACCGTATCATTCTTGTAGAAAACAGTATGGCTAATTTGATCTGTGCCCCAGACCATGCACTTCAGAGTCAGACTCTCTCCAGCTACAGCAGGGTAGGGATACATTTCCAGAAGTACATCCTTATCTGAAAAAAAAATGTTGGTCTGATTAGTTTAATTTAAAAGAATGAACTCTGAGGACGGTGAACAGTACAGTACTGACTATTTTAAGTTGTAAATCAGTCAGTAAAGCATGTTAATACCAGTTTAAGGGATTAATTTCAAGTGACGATTAAATACATTTTCACTGTCGCGACTAAGTGTTTACTCAGTGAGATCTGCTGTCAAATATAAAACACTGAATATGTCAAAACAGCAGCTCATTAAATGCATACCTGAGGTCCGAAGAGTGATTTGGTTACTTCTCACTTCTTTAGTTCTACTAGTGCACCAGATAATGGTCTCAGGGAGTTTCAGTCTTGTTTCAAAGACATGACTCTGACTGCCCTCCTGCACCTTCTTCAAGATAATTCTGTACATCTTGTTTCCCTTGTAAGACCAGCACAACCATCCTTTCACACCATCGTCGTTATTAATCATCAGGTTAACTGAACTACCTCTCGGCATCACTGGCTGGCCTGAATGGATGGTGAGTGAGGCACTGGGAGAGAAATCTGAAAAGTAGATAAATATATTACAAGACTTTAGATCTTAGATTTTATTTCAACAAAACTATGGTTGTTCATGTGGTTCATTTACCGGAGACATTCATGATGAAAGTGTCACTCTTTTCCCCATTGCTCTCACAATGGAAAGAGCCCGAGTCACTGGAGCTGGCAACTGGTATCTTCAAGTGTTTTTCTGTGTGTCCTAGTTTCGTGTTGTTGAAGTACCATTGCACTGTGGTCTCATTTGCAGCGTTGTCACACCTCATATAAACCAAGTCTCCGGTGAAGATCTGGTTTAATGTGGTTGATAATTTTACTAAAAAGGCAGAGAAACAGAAAAACTATTTCAGTTGGACAACTGCCCTTTTTCCCCCCATTGCTCTGAAATTAAACAAAAAGTTGTTGTGCATGGTTATTACTGCTAACATGTGATTGGAGAAAGAATAAGTGAATACTGATTACCTTGTGGCTGACACCTTACCAGGACTGTGAACACTGTAACCAAAGTTAAAGTTATTGGTTATTCTTTAATTCAACTTTCATGAGAAAATAAAACACATTTGGCATTAGTTCCTGCCATTTAGCAGATATGAAGTCCAAATTCAAAATGGTGATTCACAAAATCTGATTTTTTTGCATTGCTTTTATTTCCATGGCACCATCAAAATTTTTACAATAAATTGATTATTAATTCATATTTGTGCATGCGATGGAAAAATATCATGCCATATTTTGTGCTGCATACAGTTTAACACTTTGAATCTGCTACCATTAGAAAAATGATTAAATATGGACAGTGTTATATAGCACAGCATTTATAAATAATTTTGTTCAAGATTCAAGAGGTTTATTCTCTTTAACACAGGAAATGTTACACTGAGCAATGAAATTCTTACTTTGTGAGTTCCCTTCACAAAAACTAAAATAAACAACTAAACTAGACTAAAATAAATGAAATAAACTTTAAGCATAAACAAATAAAATAAGTGAGTAAAAGTATTAGGTGCAATTAGTTGTGCAAAATTGTCACAGCGGTAGGACATTCGGAATATAAGATATCCTCCCAAGGTGCAGGATAAACATACTGAGGAACTCCTTTGTCCCCCGTTCCATCAAACTGTTTAACCACCACTCACTTGGGGGGAGGAGGACGAAAGGAAGGGTGGGGGGAACCCACTTTCCTGATTTCCTGTTTTCCTGATATCCTAATTCTCCGACCCTTCTAACTAATCTGCAATAACATGGGTGCAATAACAATATGTAGCTGGTATTTTTCTTCTTAACCATGTGCAATCACAGTATTATCATTATTATTCTTTTCTGGGTGTTGGGTATTTGGGGTTTATTCACTGCTTTTGTGTACATGTATGTCTGACAGTGCAGTATGCATATCTATCTATCTATCTATCTATCTATCTATCTATCTGTCTGTCTATCTATATTTTGTGCACATTTAAGTCACTAATGTGTTTTTACACTATTTTAGATAACGATCATATTGATAATATAATTAATAATTAATACATATGTAATAAGTTGATACGGTTATAGATGATGTGATTGAAGATCTGACTGTTTATACATTTAACAACTGTAGTTCTGGGTTAGTATAATAAAGACACTGTCCTGATCTACACAGTGAAAGCTTTGATAACGTACAAAAGAAAAGTCAAATTTATTTTCTTAACTAAAGTATAGAGTATATGTTGTTTAAGGTTAACAACTAGTGGATTTATTCAGATTTGAAGAAGCGAGAAAGACAAATGATTTGGATTATTATCACTCTTTAGTGTACTGACTTGTTGTAATGTAATTACCAGCATTAAATAATAAACACACTTAAAACAATTGATCAGGACACTAAGCTGTATGGTAAAAAGGCAATCAATGAAAATCCTAGTTCAACAAATACTGAAAACTTACCGGAACTCATCAGAGAAACAACCAAAATTATGGAAGGGAACAACATGATGTCCAGTTATATTATTGGGCAAACAAGCTGCCTCTGTCTGTCTTGGTGATGGTAAATCTCTGGGCTCTGAGAGAGAACTGGAATTGATGAAAAGAAAAAGGTCCACTCCCTGTCAGAGTTATTTTTTTTTGGATGTGAACTGGGGGCTGCACTGCAGATAGTCACTAGTTAGGTCATCTGTGGAAAACCATTTGGGGAATTAGCCTGAAAAGTGAAAGTGAAAGGTGAAAGTGGAGGTAGTTAGCCCAGATGGGTGTATGCCTCTCAGGAAATCTTTGTATTGTCTGCATACACTGTAAAAAAGAAAAAATTGAGAAAATGTAAAATATTAAGGCAACATGATGAAAGGGATTTTTCAGTTTTCTCAACTTTTGCCTGCTGTTGTTGACTTAACTAAGGTTTTTAAGTTTTGTCAAGAGTTCTGCCAACTTGGATCTTCTTGTTCACCTTATTAGGGTAATACTGTGAGACCAACAAAGACCTTCTTGCTTTAATGCCATGTATTTCTAAATTCGTTCACATACAAACATAAAGGTAGCATAAACGGAAACGAATCCGTTAGCTTAATGCTAATTAATATGGAAGATTACATAGCGATGCTAGCCGTTAGCGTGTACGGATTAGCGAATATATTTTCTAATATAATCTGCTTTAATGAACGAAACATTCTCCAAATGCAGTCTTACAACACCTGGACATAAAATAATACTCACAGGCAAACGTTTTCTGGCCATAAAGTAACGAATAAAAATAAAAACATGTGTAATTAACTTGTCTGTCTCTCCCGACTACCTTTCTGAACCTCTCTCTGACTTCCCGTATGGCTGTCCCAGAATCAGTGTTGCCAGATCAGATTGACAGTTTTGAGCCCAATCACATCTTAGAAACAGCCCAATCCAATAAAAACCAGCCCAAACCACGAAGTTGCCAGACAAATAGTTTTAGATAGATAAATAGTTTTTTTTTGCAAATTGCAACCAACAAGAGCGCAGTAAATCAATCATAGGCTACACAAGATGAACCTCTGCGTCCTAGCGCCAGGCCCAGATTAGTAATAATGTCAGCTGTACGTAAAAAGGTGCACTTTTAAGCCGTGTAAGCCTAATAAATTTCATTATTTACATCACAAATGACCCGTATGAGGACTACTTGCAAAACAATTTAAAACAAAACAAAAAAATATGCACAGAGCGCATCTCCCTCCCCCTCTTTTTCTCCTCGCTGCTTTCCACACCTGTGGTGCTGAAAGACGCACAACGACCTGGCCTTACAGCAGACTGAGATTCTACGGAGCCCCCCAAGGGACACGGGGGGGGGGGGGAATCTCGGGATCTCGCAAAATATTTGCGAGTATTTCTTGAATTTCGTGAATTCAAGAAGTTCCCCAAGTCGTTCTCCATTGCTCTTCTTCTTTCGTCAACGAAACACCGGTCTGGTCCAGAAAACTTTTGCAAAACTTTTGCGAGATCCCGAGAAACGAGATCCCGAGAAAGTTTTGCGAGATCTCGCAAAAGTTCGTCCTTTTTTTTGTTTTTTCACCCATCATTTTTTTCCCCCCGTGTCCCCTGGGGGGCTCCGTATATTTAAAAGAGAGGGAGAGAGAGAGAAAAAACAACACGCACACACACACAAAAAAAAACAATACATTGGTCTCTAGGATTTGCATTCACAAGCGTGAATTTACACTGCATGAAATCCACCCCTGAAACACAAGAGACACAAATAGCACAAAGTCAGTTTTGCTAAAAGCACTAACAACAGCCTCTGTAATTTGTAAGCGTAAAAATACCCACAACACAGCTCTATTTACCCAATTTATAATGCATTTCACTGAAGTCATGATAACCCCATCCATATTCACTGACTGAACAGACAATGGCTGGGTTTCAATAGTTTGTGAAAGCACAGAGTCATTGCTACAATACTGTGGCAATATTAATAAAAGTATTTGGTCAAAAATAGATACCGATATGAAAAAAGAAAAAGGTATTCTGATGTGTCTGTGTGGGTTCTCTCCAGGTTCTCCAGCTTCCTCCCACCATCCAAAGACATGCTTGTTAGGTTCATTGGTGATTCTAAATTGGCTGTAGGTGTGAGTGTGAATGGTTGTCTGTCTCTCTGTGTTAGCCCTGTGATAGAATGAGAGCTGCTCTTTGCTGTGAAAATGAACTTTATCTGAAAAAACAACAACAAAAAAAAAACAAAAAAAACAAAAAAACATTTCCACTGCATTTCAGCCCTGCCACAAAAGGACCAGCTGACATCATGTCAGTGATTCTCTGGTTAACACAGGTGAAGGTGCTGTCGAGGACATGGTTGGAGATCACTCTGTCATGCTGACTGAGTTAGAATGACAGACTGTAAGCTTTAAAAGGAGGGTGGTCTTTGAAATCATTATTCTTCCTCTGTTAACCATGGTTACCTGCAGGGAAACATGTGCAGTCATCATTGATTTGCACAAAAAGAGCTTCACACAGGCAAGGATACTGCTGCTAATAAGATTGCATAAACTTAATATAATTGTCAATACAAGCATTTGACACTTATGATATGCTTGTATTTATACTTCATTATAGCATAGTAATGTTACCGGTCCGTGGATGGAGACTGTCGTAACAAATATGTTACCTGTGAAAGCAGGTATAGAGCGGAGAAGTAAAGACACGATGCGTCTTTGTTCCCTTCCACAAATCTTTCGCCCCACTGCTTTCAAAATAAAATGACCCCCCTTCTCTATGTTTCTTTACTTTTGACCAATGACCAACCCCTGAGTGCTGCCCATGAGTCCAGAAGAGCTCGTTCTCGCCCCTGATCGTGATGGAGCTTGTTGGGGAACCCAAAGCGAGGTATGAAATCATTATAGATCCGCTCGGCTGCCATCCAACCACATTTGTTCTTGGCTGGGTAGGCCTGAGCGAAGTAGTCACTACAGACTAGTACAAGTAGCGAGTTGGATTTCAAGCTACTCATGGGTGCACGCACATGAACTGTTGGTTTCTTTTGTTTTATGTAACAACATTTCTTAGCTACACAGTCCTCTATGCACCTCTTCATATGAGGCCAATAGAACCTCTCTTTAGCGAGATGAAGAACCCTCTCTGTGCCCACATGGCCCATTTGATCATGGAGATGTTTCAGAACAATAGGCTGGTACCGGACAGATAAGACTAGCTGTTTCCTTTCTGGTGTTCGTCGGTACAGGATTCCATTATCGATGTACAATCGATTCCACTCTTGGAGAAGCTTACAAGCAGGTCCTTTTAAAGACCTCCTGATATCCTCAGTGAGTCTGGCATTAGACTCTTACCACCTCCTGTGACAATTCTTCAGTGCACACTGACATGAAGTGGTTAATGTCAATAGGAACATGGGACAGTGTATCAGCGTCTATATTAGCCTTTCCCGGCCTGTTAATGCTAAACCGAAAGTCTGCCAGTTCCCCAACCCAGTGATGTCCAACAGCGTTGAGTTTAGCTGTGTTCATGATGTACATAAGTGGGTTTGTTATCAGTGTAAATGGTGAAGTGTGGCGTGTAGAAAAGATAGTTCCTAAACTTTTCACACACTGCCCACTTAAGAGCCAGAAACTCCAACTAGCCACTGTGCAGGTGGTAGTTTCGCTCAGCAGGTGGATCGGAGTGGGTCACTATGGGTTTTGTTAGCTTGTACTGGTAACCTTGTAGAGTGTTGTGGTGACTGTTCAGCAGGTACCATTAAGCTCTGCCTAAGCATTTTACCAAGCTCCTAATAGCTATTTAACATTTCCTGTAACTCAGTATTGGTGATATTGGAGACAGCTGTGACTGATGTTCTTACAGGGCTAACTGTGGAAGCATCACTGGACTTGCCATCAAAAATAGAACCGGCTAGGCCAGCCTGACTAGCTGCACCTACAACTTGAAGCTGGTTACTCATGTTGGCTGTAGTGGTTACAGGAACAGTCTGTGGAGGACTAACACCAATGTCACCTGATGATGACCGGGTGAGCCATATGCATAGTTTGTGCAACTATCTGGGTAAGGTGTGAATCTGCATCCTCCCTATCATCAGGTATAGGCAGTACATCGCGATTCTTAATCACATCATCAGTGAAATCCTGTAACATTAACAACTCCATCATCCCACCGTCCTCTGTCTCAAGTAAGTGCTTACTGCACATAAAAGAACTGATGATGAGCTCCAGCTGATCCTGACCTGCCTCTGGACCCACATTTTTGGTAACTTGGTAGAGCTCTCCCACCGACAAGGCGAGTAGGCTTTTCCTAATGTCCCACACTAGGCTCTTCCTCCCTCTCTCGGCCATGAGAGTGTGGGTCACTCAGCACGATGACGATTCAGTCTTTGCTCCAAGTCACTGCTCATTCAGCTCAGCTCTGGTCTTGGTCCTAGATGTCGTGAGTGGATCAGCTCCAAACCAGAAGGTGGCGCCGATCCCGGACGAGCCCCCAAGATTTGTTACTGGTCCGTAAGTGGAGACTGTGGTGACAAATATGTTACCTGTGAAAGCAGGTACAGAGCGGAGAAGTTAAGACACGATGCGTCTTTGTTTCCTTCCAGAATGTGTCTGAGGGAGTGGCGGAAGGTGGGGCTCCCTTACCGTACCCCCGAACACCTGGAGCGACCACAAATGTTCCTCCCCACTGCTTTCAAAATAAAATAACCCCCCTTCTCTATGGTTCTTTACTTTTAAACGAAAATAAATACATACATTAACAAAAAGTATCCCATAAACACATATGAGTTTCATAAAATAACATTAATGTGGCCATTCCCTCTTAGGGGTGCCACAGTAACATCTGACAAAAAGATCTAAAAACACTGAAGTAGCAAATTTTGTGAAAACCAATTGTGTCATTCTCAAAACTTTGGCCACGGCTGTAGAAAGGGAAAAAGAAAGAAGTCCAAGAATTACTTGCAAAATACTTAAGGACTATACAGACTGAATCTTAATATCATCATTGTTTGCTCCTGCCCTTTTCTGGTTGTTTTGTGTTCCTCTGACTTTGCATGTGATTGTAATGATTTTTATACCCAAGTTGCAGTGGCCTTGACATTGGTCTTCAGCAGGCTTCAACCACGCACAAGATCCACTGCTCACACATGTTTGTTTTCACTCTGACATAAACGAACTGCACCATTGTTGTATGAACTGGGTGGTTCAAACAACACTGTCAATTTAAAACGTTAGCTACAATTAAAATAGTCGTTAAGTCAACAATGAGAGACATTTGCTGGGCAGACAAGATTTTATAGATTGCTTATTGCAAAGCCATATTTCTGAGTCAGTTTAATTTGAAAACTCTGAGATCAACAATTGCTAGTTGTCATTTTTACAGTGTAGGATGAACTGATGCACTTGTGACCTGAGGCAACTTAAATGACTCGGCCTGGCAGCAGCGTGAATCCCTGAACTGTCCCACACACGTTGATATAAAGACACATAATATCTCTCAACCCATAGCCTGTAGGTGAAAGTAAATGCATGCACAATGTAAAAATATCAAGTAAAATAAATGTATGCTTTCAAATCTACCTCTTTAGTTGCTTAGAAGTTACTCTGGGTTCCTTTGTGACCTCTCAGACTATTATGCATCTTGCTTTTGTAGTGATCTGTATCAGTCAGCCTCTCCTGTGGAGGGCTACAGTCATCTTAAATCTCCTCCATTTGTTCACAATCTGTCTGACTGTGGATTTCTTGATTTCACACTCTTTAGAGATGGTTTTGTGACCTTTTCCAGCCGGATGATCAACAACAACTCTTTTTGTAAAGTCTTCAGAAAGCTCCTTTGTCTGTGCCATCATACACTTTGACAAACATGTGTTGTAACGATCAGACTGTGACAAATCTCTGATTTGTTTTTAACTAAACAGGGCACTGAATGACACCAGACTATGTTATTCAGTGCCCTGTTTACTGGGAGCAGTGCCCTGTACATTGGTTTCCTAGGATGTTTCAGAAGGATCTCCTGACTGGAGCTTGTGAATTTGCAAAATCTACACTGCATGAAATCCACCCCTGAAACACAAGAGACACAAATAGCATGAAGTCAGTTTTGCTAAAAGCAGCCTCTGTAATGTCACCTGAGGCTGCTTTTCAGTCATTTCAGTCATTCAGTGCCCTGTTTACTGGGAGCAGTGCCCTGTTTGGTCAATGACCAGAGTTTCATTACGCTGACTTGAAACACTTCTAAACAGATGGACTCTAATTTGGCCTTGAAATTAACTTGTAATCCTGGAAGTGAACTTACTTTTGCACTGATATGTAATATTTGCTCGTTTTCCTGAATAAACAAATAAGCATGCTATTTCTGTTTTACTCGTTTGTTTGAGTTTCCTTTAAGGACTTGAGTGAAAATCCACTGAGATTTTGAGTCATTTTTATTAACAAAAACTCTAGAAAACTCTGAAGTGTGACTGTATCACATTTAATTTAACACATCCGAGTTTACTGTGACTGACACATAGAATACTTGAGGTGTCTCATCTACCACTTCCTTACTTTTAGTAAATAAAAAGGTAGTGGTGAGACCTCAGTACTGGTGTGAAGTCTAGCTAGAACTGGGACCTGAAGGACCACAACTCAGTCCAGTGGTGGACTCAGTGTGACTGTTGGTTCCAGAGCCACAATGATTCACAACTTGAACAATAAAACAATAATAACAATGAAAAATAAAATAAAAATCTTACCATATTTTTGTCTCAGTTGTCATCACCATCATCATCATCTCTGTGAATCGCTGATTAAAGAAACCTTTTTTTTTTTTTTTTGTAATATCTTTTTATTTCTCAAAAGAAAGTCATTCAAATAACATACAGAAATACTGCTCCTCGGTCATACAGTTTACAATTTTCCTTTGAGCATTATTCCCACCCCCCACCCTTAGAGGGATAACCCAACAAAACACACAAACGTAAAAGTACAAATATTACTGGAAATAAGAATGGAAGAAGGATAAAAAGAAAAAAAAATAATCATAATAGAAGAAACCTTTTTGACTTTTGATCAGAGTCTCGAAGTTCTTACAAAACACTTTCATTTAATAAACATGACTCATCTATAAAATATAAAATAGATAAAATACAATATAAAATAGATTAAAGGCCTGTCACCAAGGTGTTCTCTTTCAGATATAGTGTTGCTTAAAGGTTTTTGTGAGTTTGTTAGACCTGAAAGTTGACAAAGAAAACCCAAACAAACAAGAAAAACTGAAATGTTATACATGTGGATATGTTTATTCAGGAAATGAGCCAATATTACTCAAGTCAAGTCAAGTCAAGTCAAATCAAGTCAAAGTTTATTTCTAAAGCACATTTAAAAATAACCCCAGTTGAGCCAAAGTGTTGTACAACAGAACAATATAAACTAGATGATTGCAAGCGATCATAAAGGGTTCCGTGCGGTGACGAAGTCGTCCCCAAGCGGAACGCAGAGGCATGAGTCACCAGTAACGCCCCGTATAGACCATATTGCACGAAACTTGGTGGGCTTGTAAGGAGTGATCCTTAGATTATAATAGTCAAATTTCAAGTAGTTGACTGTGGTGGTTTGTGAGATATAAACATGTAGTGGTTGTAGTGCCCCCTACAGCCCGAATTTCACAAAACTTTGCATGATTGTACACAAGCATCTTGTAATGACGGTTGCTAAGTTTCGTAAGGATTGGGTGAATACTTCAAAAGTGATATGCCTATGAAGTCATGAAATATTTGCGATTTTGAAATATTCAAATGTTGCTTTTGTAGCGCCCCCTAGAGACCAAGGTTCACAAAAGTTGGGGTGCTTGTACAGAATCACATTATTATCGATGATCTGAAGTTTGATTAAGTTTGGGTATATATTTCACAAAATATTAGCTTTTGAGTTATACTGTGCCACGCCATAAAATTAATTAGCCATTAACTTTGTAATCAATAACCCTGCTAAAGTTCTTTTGAGAACTTTTCATTATATTTGTCCATAAATGATTCATGCCAAGTTTGGTGAGAATTGGATGAACAGGCTAGGAGGAGTTGATTTTGCTTTGAGGTGCAATTTTTTTCAAAATGGCGGAAAAAATGGCAGGCGGAAGTGGGCGTGGCCTTGTCCATTAGAACCAGGGCTATGTAAGGAATCAGAGCCAGGACTACACCTTTTATCATGTTGCATTTGTACAGAAACTTAAAAACATGTCTACCAGCCGATACCATTAAGACAAGATACTCCTTTATTTATACCAGTGGGGAATATAATGGATATTGTAAAGTGTACAGTACACAAATGTGTACAATAAAAGAAAATGACAGAATAAACTGAAATGTATAATAAGGAAAACACAAACACTCACATTATTGGAAGTATATGTACAATGAGCATTCAGCAATGGAAAGATTTCCTCAAAGCATCTGAACAGAATGACTGACTAAAATACAGGACCACTTGTTGGCCTCACTGCTTAAAATGGATGTAAATGTAGGAAAAGTATTATGTATGATGATTATGAATAATATCAATGCTAAACATGTCTCCCTGCCAGTCACACAATCAATGTAAAATTCCCCCTCCTTCCCCAGAGTATGGTATACCTCGTCTTTCGTTCCCACTTTCCTCAGTGCTTCATATCCCCCGTCTCCTCCTGCTGCCCCCTCCATCCCCAGGGTGTGGTATACCCCTTATTTTGTTTCATCTTTCTTCAGTGGTTTATATTCACCTTCTTTCCTCTCCCTGCCCGCTGCTTCAGGGTTGAGGGTGTCGTGTTCAGCCTCCCTCCCGCATCCCCCTTTCAGCAGCTGGTATTTGTGCTCTCTACAAGAGGGTGACATACAATGCAGCATGTAAGCAGTGGCCTTCAGCACACATTCAAAAAGTCTAAAACAAGTAGCAGAAACTCACCTGAGGTTTGTCTCCTCTTTTGGCGGATATACCAAACCACAACTACTACGGCCAGAATCAGAGCCACCAGTATGACCACACCAATGATAGTCATTATGTTAGATCCGGATCCGTTAAATTCTGAATCAGAGATAAACACACACAATAAATAATGTATGAACAATCTGTGACTGACACCAAGTGATAACTTGACAAATGGCCTCAGTAATCTGCAGCCAAACTGAATTTGCGTTTTTTGGGTTTTTTTTTTTGGGGGGGGGGGGGAGGGGGGGGTAAAGGTATATAATGTGTTAGCCTGGAAGCTAGATGAATTTTAAAGTTCGTCTGGAACCTCTCTGTTGGTAACTTATTATGCTCTGGCAAACATCTGCTGGGCCAATCAAATTATTTGGGCAGACTTAAAGTGAAGATGGACAGAAGACCGAAATTGTCATACAGAGCACTGTGGAGTTGAATTAGTTTACAACAAAATTGCCTTAAATGGTTGTAGGACTATCGGAATTGCATGAAGAGATATTTCTTATCTGTTGAAACACTCCCTGTGATGAAATCCCAATGGTGTGTTACCAGACTGGTATTCTGATATAAATTGAGTGTGGCTACACCAGGATAATAAGTGAGTGAGTGTGTCGCCTCCAGCCAGTCATATGTCCTTATGCCTTTTGGCTGTATTCCGACATTTTTGAGAACCTTCCTACAGACTGATGACTTATTTTACATTTAAAGACGTGCTGTGACAATTTTTAATATTGTACTTCCATAAAGTTCAGGAGCTCACAGACAACCTGACTTTTCGTTCCTAGTACAGTGAAGATCCAAAGCCATATCATTTCTCAGAGCCATCCTGACCAGTACATGCCTACTTCAAAAAACTCCACATCTCAGCCGTAACTTTGTTTCTGTGAAAGGTATAATTGGCAGAGTTTGTCGGTTGCTGTTTGCAAATGCAATATTTAAACTTGTCCCTTTCTCTCCTGCTCAATGGCCGAAAAACTACATAGGAACTACACAGGCCAACCCCAGGAATATCCTGAACACGGCAAAAACAATAGAAGGAAATGTAGGCAGAGGACAGTGGCTCTTCATATAAATACACTGTTACACACTTCTAGCGCATCATAAGTGATCTGGAGTTACATGGATTACTTTTTCTGCCACTCTATACATAGCTTTTTAGTTGAACTGTATTTAATAAACTTCTAACAATTTTAGGATGTCTCCTCACTGAAGCTGTGATAACCCTGACAAAATCATGAGGGGGTATTTTTTTTTAATACTTTGTAAACTCCTTCCAGTCACAACAGTAATAATACAGCAGCTCTCAGAATGATGAAATTTGTCGGCAGAAACTTACCAACAGAAGCACTGGGATAAGACCTCATATTGTTCCACACAGCTCTACACCGATAAGTACCGCTTTCTGTTGGCTTCCTGTCGGAACTGACCCAAGACTGATCCGTTTTCTTGTAGTACCGATAAGATGCACTGCTGGGGCAAGATGAGCAAGAGCATGTCATGTCATCTTGGAGCACCGCTGTGATGGGATGCTCTGAAAAGGAAAAATGAGAAGACAGATTTTTAAAGACTTCTATTAAAGAAAACAATAAATCAATAAACAATATACGAACATTCAAATGCAGTAAGAAGTTTGGTGAATACCTGTAACAAACACTTCTTGACTGTCTGAAGTCACATTCCTAGGGGGCTCACTAGTGCGGGCAACGTGTGTGTAGACGGCATTACACTTATAGTTTCCCTTTGCAGAATCTGTCACGTCAGTGATATTATAGGTCGATTCTCCACCTTCCATAATGACCACATCATTCATGTAGAAAACAATATGGCTAATTTGATCTGTGCCCCAGACCATGCACTTCAGAGTCAGACTCTCTCCAACTACAGCAGGGTAGGGATACATTTCCAGAAGTACATCCTTATCTGAAAGAAAATGTTGGTCTGATTAGTTTAGCTCCTGTAACTTAAAAGAATGAACTCTGAGGATGGTGTACAGTACAGTACTGACTATTTTAAGTTAAAAATCAGTCAGTAAAGCATGTTAATATCAGTTTAAGAGATTCATTTCATGTGACGATTAAATACATTTTAACTGTCGCGACTAAATGTTTACTCAGTGAGATCTGCTGTCAAATATAAAACACTGAATATGTCAAAACTGTAAATGTTAAACACGAAACACTAAGAAAAATGTTATTAGGATTTACAGCAGCTCATTAAATGCATACCTGAGGTCCGAAGAGTGATTTGGTTACTTCTCACTTCTTTAGTTTTACTAGTGCACCAGATAATGGTCTCGGGGAGTTTCAGTCTTGTTTCAAAGACATGACTCTGACTGCCCTCCTGCACCTTCTTCAAGATAATGCTGTACATCTTGTTTCCCTTGTAAGACCAGCACAACCATCCTTTTACATCACCATCGTTATTAATCATGAGGTTAACTGAACTATCTCTCGGCATCACTGGCTGGCCTAAATGAATGGTGAGTGAGGCACTGGGAGAGAAATCTGAAAAGTAGATAAATATATTACAAGACTTTAGATCTTAGATGTTTTCAACAGAAATGCGATTGTTCATGTGGTTCATTTACCGGAGACATCCATGGTGAAAGCCTCACTCTTTTGTCCATTGCTCTCACATTGGTAAGAGCCCGAGTCACTGGAGCTGGCAACTGGTATCTTCAAGTGTTTTCCTGTGTGTCCTAATTTCGTGTTGTTGAAGTACCATTGCACTGTGTTCTCATTTGTAGCGTTGTCACACCTCATATAAACCAAGTCTCCGGTGAAGATCTGGTTTAATGTGGTTGATAATTTTACTAAAAATGCAGAAAAACAGAAAAACAATTTGGGTTGGACAACTGCCCTTTTTTCATTTGCTCTGAAATTAAACAAAAAGTTGTTGTGCATGGTTATTACTGCTAACATGTGATTGGAGAAAGAATAAGTGAATAATGATTACCTTGTGGCTGACACCTTACCAGGACTGTGAACACTGTAACCAAATTTAAAGTTATTGGTTATTCTTCAATTCAACTTTCTTGAACAAATAAAACACATTTGGCATTAGTTCCTGCCATTTAGCAGATATGAAGTCCAAATTCAAAATGGTGATTCACAAAATCGGATTTTTTTCCATTGCTTTTATTTCCATGTGATCAGAATTTTTACAATAAATTGATTATTAATTCATATTTCTGCATGCGATGGAAAAAATATCATGCCATATTTTATGCTGCATTCAGTTTAACACTTTGAATTTGCTACCATTAGAAAAATGATTAAATATGAACAGTGTTATATAGCACAGCATTTCTAAATAATTTTGTTCAAGATTCAAGAAATTTATTCTCTTAAACACAGGAAAGTTACACTGAGTAATGAAATTCTTACTGAGCGAGTTCCCTTCACAAAACTAAAATAAACAACTAGACTAAAATTAAATAAACTTTACTCTAATCATAAAGAAAAAAATAAGTGAGTAGGAGTATTAGGTGCAATTAGTTGTGCAAAATTGTCACAGTGGTAGGACATTCTGAATATAAGATTTATTGTATTTAGTTATCATCACAGTAATTCATTTTTCATTTATTCATTTTTTGTAACCGCTTGTTCTCTGGAGGGTCACAGGGAGCCTGGAGCCTATCCCAGCTGTAATTGGGCAAGAGGCGGGGTACACCCTGGACAGGTTGCCAGTCTATCACAGATATCACAGAACCTAAGGAGCATGTCTTTGGACAGTGGGAGGAAGCTGGAGTACCCAGAGAGAACCCACGCAGACACAGGCATAGTCCATTAGAACCAGTGCTATGTAAGGAATCAAAGGGAGAAAGAATTTTGTTTCTAGGGCACACGGTTCTCGAAATATGAGCCAAAACACAAATTGGCTTATTATAGCGCCACCTAGCTCTAGGCATGTGTATTGACACCTTGGCAAAGTGAAATGCTAGGACCTCTACCAAGTTACCAACTTTGGTCCGTTTCGCCCTTGCAGGACACAGAGGCATGAGTCACCAGCAGTGCCCCCTATAGACCGTATTGCACGAAACTTGGTGGGCTTGTAAGGAGTCAGCCACAGATTATTATAGTCAAATTTCAAGTAGTTGACTGTGGTGGTTTGTGAGATATAATCATGTAGTCGTTGTAGCGCCCCCTACCACCCGAACTTCATGACACTTGGCATAATTGTATGCAAGCATAGTTTATTTACGGTTGCCAAGTTTCATAAGGATTGGGTGAACACTTCAAAAGTGATAGGCCTATGAAGTCATGAAATATTTGCGTGCCACGTGTAGCGCCCCCTGTAGAAGTAATCTCACGCAACTTGATGGGCGTCTACACAATATTTTACAGACTGTGTATGCCAAATTTCATGAAGTTAGCTAATGCAGTTTTTGAGATATTGAAATGTTGCTTTTGTAGCGCCCCCTAGAGACCAAGGGTCACAAAAGTTGGTGTGCTTGTACATAATCATATTATTATCAATGATATGAAGTTTGATTAAGTTTGGGTATATATTTAACAAAATATTAGCTTTGGAGTTAAACTGTTGCACACCATAAAAATGCGAGAGAAGCGAGAAAGACAAATGATTTGGATTATTATCACTCTTTAGTGTACTGACTTGTTGTAATGTAATTACCAACATTAAATAATAAAGACACTTAAAACAATTGATCAAGACACTAAGCTGTATGGTAAAAAGGCGAACAATGAAAATCCTAGATGAACAAATACTGAAAACTTACCGCAGCTCATCAGAGAAACAACCAAAATTATGGAAGGGAACAACATGATGTCCAGTTAGATTATTGGGCAAACGAGCTGCCTCTGTCTGTCCTGGTGATGGTAAATCTCTGGGCTCTGAGAGAGAAATGGAATTGGTGAAAAGAAAAAGGTCCACTCCCTGTCAGAGTTATTTTTTTTAGACTTGAGCTAGGGGCTGCACTGCAGATATCCAGTAGTTAGTCATCTGACCAAAACCATTTCAGGAATTAGCCTGAAAAGTGAAAGTGGAAGTAGTTAGCCCAGATTTTGGATGGGCGTATGACTCTCAGGAAATCTTTGTATTGTCTGCATACACTGTAAAAAAGAAAAAGTTGAGAAAATGAAAAATATCAAGGCAACATGATGAAAGAGATTTTTCAGTTTTCTCAACTTTTGCCTGCTGTTGTTGACTTAACTAAGGTTTTTAAGTTTTGTCAAGAGTTCTGCCAACTTGGATCTTCTTGTTCACCTTATTAGGGTGATACTGTGAGGCCAACAAAGACTCTCTTGCTTTAATGCCATGTATTTCTAAATTCGTTCACATACAAACACAAAGGCAGCATGTTTAAAAGGATAGAAACGAATCCGCTAGCTTAATGCTAATTAATATGGAAAATTACATAGCGATGCTAGCGGTTAGCGTGTACGGATTAGAGAATATATTTTCTAATATAATCTTCGTTAATGAACGAAACATTCTCTAAATGCAGTCTTACAACACCTGGACATAAAATAATACTCACAGGCAAACGTTTTCTGGCCATAAAGTAAAGAATAAAAATAAAAAGATGTGTAATTAACTTGTCTGTCTCTCCCGACTACCCTTCTGAACCTCTCTCTGACTTCCCGTTGTTTGAAGCTGTCCCAGAATCAGTGTTGCCAGATCAGATTGACAGTTTCCAGCCCAATCACATTTTAGAACATTTTAGAAAAGAGAGGCAGGGAGAGGATCCCTGCCTCTCTTTTTCTCCTCTCTCCCTGCCTCCCCCTCTTTTTCTCCTCGCTGCTTTCCACACCTGTGGTGCTGACGCACAACGACCTGGCCTTACAGCAGCTGATTCATTCATTCATTCATCTTCTATACCCGTTTGGTCCTGTTAAGGGTCTGCTGGAGCCTATCCCAGCTGTCATCGGGCGAGAGGCAGGGTACACCCTGGACAGGTCGCCAGTCCATCGCTAACACAGAGACAGACAACCATTCACACGCACACCTACGGCCAATTTAGAATCACCAATTAACCTAAGCATGCATGCATGTCTTTGGATGGTGGGAGGAAGCCGGAGTACCTGGAGAGAACCCACGCAGACACAGGGAGAACATGCAAACTCCACACAGAAAGGCCAGCCAGTCCATGGATTCGAACCGGTGACCTTCTTGCTGTGAGGCATCAGTGCTAACCACCTCGGCACTGTGCCGCCCCAGCAGCTGATTGAGATTCCGAACACACAACCACGAAAAACTAGTTTTAAAATAAACAAGCAAATGTTTCTTTGCAAATGTCTTACCTTTAAATTGCCAAATAAAATGATGCCGATTGAAAAAAAAAAAGATACCGATTGAATAACCTGCAACTCATGTCATTTATTTATTAATTTATTAAAGCTATTTATTTATTTATTAAAGCTATTTATTTATTTAAAAGAGAGAGGGGGAGAGAGTGAGACAGAGTGAGAGTGCTGTTTTCACAATATTAAAAACTCGCCAAATGTGGACAAAAGCAGCCCAAATTTTATTCACCCGCCCAATGAATTTTTTCCTCGCCTGACGTAAACAAAAGTAGGCCAATTGGGCGGAAAATTTGCATTCACAAGCGTGAATTTGCACTGCATGAAATCCAACCCTGAAACACAAGAGACACAAATAGCACAAAGTCAGTTTTGCTAAAAGCGCTTTAACAACAGCCTCTGTAATTTGTAAGCGTAAAAAAAAAAAACACAACACAGCTCTATTTACCCAATTCATAATGCATTTTACTGAAGCCATGACAACCCCATCCATAGTCAATGACTGAACAGACAATGGCTGGATTTCAGTAGTTTGTGAAAGCACCAAGTCATTGCTACAATATTGTGGCAATATTAATAAAAGTATTTGGTCAAAAATAGATAACGATATGAAAAAAGAAAAAGGTGTTCTGATGTGTCTGTGTGGGTTCTCTCCAGGTACTCCAGCTTCCTCCCACCGTCCAAAGACATGCTTGTTAGGTTCATTGGTGATTCTAAATTGGCCGTAGGTGTGAGTGTGAATGGTTGTCTGTCTCTCTGTGTTAGCCCTGTGATAGAATGAGAGCTGCTCTTTGCTATGAAAATGAACTTTATCCAAAAAAACAACAACAAAAAAAACAAACATTTCCACTGCATTTCAGCCCTGCCACAAAAGGACCAGCTGACATCATGTCAGTGATTCTCTGGTTAACACAGGTGAAGGTGCTGATGAGGACATGGTTGGAGATCACTCTGTCATGCTGACTGAGTTAGAATGACAGACTGTAAGCTTTAAAAGGAGGGTGGTCTTTGAAATCATTATTCTTCCTCTGTTAACCTGTGCAGTCATCATTGCTTTGCACAATAAGAGCTTCACGGCAAGGATACTGCTGCTAGTAAGATTGCATCTAAATCAACCATTTATCTGATCATCAAGAACTTCAGTGAGAGAGGTTCAGTTGTTGTGAAGAAGGCCTCAGGGCACCCCAGACGTTAATTGACAGCATGCAAGGGCGAATTGCAGAGGTCTTGAAAAAGAAGGGTTAACAATGCAAATATTGATTGCATAAACTTAATATATTTGTCAATACAAGCCAGGAGGCAGTGTAGAGAAGGAATTCTCTGATAGCCGAGGCACTCCTTAATTAAAATGTCTTTATTACAAAAATGACATGTCCTAACTGGACAACTTTAAAATGCCCACGTGTAGCGGCATGGGGCCTTCTTCAGGGCATGCTTGTATTTATACTTCATTATACCATAGTAATGTTACCGGTTCTTGGATGGAGACTGTGGTAACAAATATGTTACCTGTGCCTCTGATTGTACACAAGCATCTTGTAATGACGGTTGCTAAGTTTCATAAGGATTGGGTGAATACTTCAAAAGTGATATGCCTATGAGTTCATGAAATATTTGCGATTTTGAAATATTCAAATGTTGCTTTTGTAGCGCCCCCTAGAGACCAAGGTTCACAAAAGTTGGGGTGCTTGTACAGAATCATATTATTATCAATGATCTGAAGTTTAATTAAGTTTGGGTATATATTTCACAAAATATGAGCTTTTGAGTTATACTGTGCCACGCCATAAAAATTAATTAGCCATTAACTTTGTAATCAATAACTCTGCTAAAGTTCTTTTGAGAACTTTTCATTATCTTTGTTCATAAATGATACATGCCAAGTTTGGTGAGAATTGGATGAACGGGCTAGGAGGAGCTGATTTTGCTTCGAGGTGCAATTTTTTTCAAAATGGCGGAAAAAATGGCAGGTGGAAATGGGAGTGGCCTAGTCCATTAGAACCAGGGCTATGTAAGGAATCAGAGGGAGAAAGAATTTTGTTTCTGGGGCACACGGTTCTGGAGATATGAGCCAAGGCATTAACTGACTATCAAACCTGGTAACTTGGCAGGACTTCTACTAAGTTACCAGGTTTGATGCCTTTCGCCCTTGCACTTTGTCCTGGGCAGACATTTTTAGCTACAGAAAATGAAGGTGAAATATAAGAAAGCAACGTTGTTGCATGGACCCCTAATAAAAATCACAACAAGACCCCTAATAATGTATGAACAAGCTGTGACTGACACCATGTGATAACTTGACAAATGGCCTCAGTAATCTGCAGCCTGTTGGGAACTTATTATGCTCTGGCAAACATCTGCAGGGCCAATCAAATTATTTGAGCAGACTTTAAGTGATGATGGACAGAAGAGTAACAGTGGAATAGTCATACAGAGCGCTGAGGAGTTTACAACAAAATTGCCTTGATTGGTTGTAGGACTATCGGAATTGCATGAAGAGATATTTTTTATGTGTTGACACACGCCCCAGACTGGTATTCTGATATAAATTGAGTGTGGCTACACCAGGATAAGCACAATGAATGAGGTCTGACTGGACTGAACCTGCTTTCTAAAGAAAGAAGCTAACCAAAGATACCGCAGAGAAGGCCCTGGGTATTATCAACAGAAATGGGGACCCAGTGTTCAACCTAGTGAGGTCGGTATTAGTGTTTTTATGCCTCTGTGAAATGCACTCCATTAAAAGGCGACATTACTGTCAGGAGAGAAGCACCAAATAAATGAAATCACTTAGCATGGATATGATCTTTAAAGCTTTTATTGTGCAGATATGTATTGTCCATCATTTGCAAACATTGCTTACAAAAAATGGATTTGCATGATACTGATATGTTTATGAACTTTGTGTTAGAGAAGGTTTTACAATGAGAGAATATTGTCGTTGATGTTTGCCAAAGATACATTCCACACTTTCAATGGTATTCACTGGAACAATATGTCATCCGAAACATAGTCAAAGAAAGTCCACTCTTATTTACCCGTTGGCTTTACGACTGTTATGCGAGTATGTAACAATCCTCAAATATCAACTGGTTGAAAATAAAGCTGCCAAATAGTCATTGCCACTCATTTAAGTAAAAAAATAAATAAATAAAAAAAAAAGCCAGGACTACACCTTTTATCATGTTGCATTTGTAAAGGAAAATTAAAAACATGTCTACAAGCCGATATCATTAAGATAAGATAAGATACTCCTTTATTTATAACACAGTGGGGAATATAATGGCTATTGTAAAGTGTACAGTACAAATACTTGTGTAAGTATGTATACAAATGAAAGAAAATGACAGAATAAACTGACATGTATAATAAGGAAAACACAAACACTCACATTATTGGGAGTATATGTACAATGAGCATTTAGCCGTGGAAAGATTTCCTCAAAGCATCTGAGCAGAATGACTGACTAAAATACAGGACCACTTGTTGGCCTTCCTGCTTAAAATGGATGTAAATGTAGGAAAAGTATTATGTATGATGATTATGAATAATATCAATGCTAAACATGTCTCCCTGCCAGTCACACAATCAATGTAAAATCTCAGGGTCCCACAAATGTTGTTATTTATTCAGGGATCCATGCCCAAGAAACCCCTTTAAGTTACTGAGCTTTTACCAAACACCACTGGATTTCATGCAGAAAATTGTATATTTCCTTAGCATGAGATTAAAATGACTTAGACCAGCTATATCTCTTCCTTTCTTTCCTCCACTACCTCAGATTCTTTGTCCTTCTTCCCTACGTCTTCTTTTCCTCCTTCTGCCCCCTCCTTTCCCAGAGTATGGTATACCTCGTCTTTCGTTCCCGCTTTCTTCAGTGCTTCGTACCCCCCGTCTCCTCCTTCTGCCCCCTCCTTTCTCAGAGTATGGTATACCTCTGCTTTCGTTTCCCCTTTCTTCAGTGCTTCGTACCCCCCGTCTCCTCCTTCTGCCCCCTCCTTCCCCAGAGTATGGTATACCCCTTCTGTCGTTTCCCCTTTCTTCAATGCTTCGTATCCCCCGTCTCCTCCTGCTGCCCCCTCCATCCCCAGGGTGTGGTATACCCCTTCTTTCGTTTCATCTTTCTTCAGTGGTTCATATTCACCTTCTTTCCTCTCCCTGCCCGCTGCTTCAGGATTGAGGGTGTCGTATTCAGCCTCCCTCCCACGTCCCCCTTTCAGCTCCTGGTATTTGTCCTCATCCTTGTCTCGTGCTTTCAGTGCCACATCTTCATAAATTGCTCCTACAAGAGGGTGACATACAATGCAGCATGTAAGCAGTGGCCTTCAGCACACATTCAAAAAGTCTAAAACGAGTAGCAGTAACTCACCTGAGGTTTCTCTATCCCTCTTTTGGCGGATATACCAAAGCACAACAACTACTACGGCCAGAATTAGAGCCACCAGTATGACCACACCAATGATAGTCATTATGTTAGATCCGGATCCGTTAAATTCTGAATCAGAGATACACAATAAATAATGTATGAACAATCTGTGACTGACACCATGTGATAACTTGACAAATGGGCTCAGTAATCTGCAGCCAAACTGAATTTGTGTTTGGGGGGGGGGGGGGGGGGCGCTGGAAGCTAGATGAATTTTAAAGTTGGTCTAGAACCTCTCTGTTGGGAACTTATTTTGCTCTGGCAAACATCTGCAGGGCCAATCAAATTATTTGAGCAGACTTTAAGTGATGATGGACAGAAGAATAACAGTTAAATAGTCATACAGAGCACTGTGGAGTTGAATTAGTTTACAACTAAATTGCCTTGATTGGTTGTAGGACTATTGGAATTGCATGAAGAGATATTTCTTATCTGTTGAAACACACCCCGTGATGAAATCCCAATGGTGTGTTACCAGACTGGTATTCTGATATAAATTGAGTGTGGCTACACCAGGATAATAAGTACGCGACAACCTTTGGAGAGTTCCTTCCGACAAAATGTGAGAACGTGTCATTTAAAGAGGCGCTGTGACAATTTTTAATATTGTACTTCCATAAAGTTCAAGAGCTCACAGACAACCTGACTTTTCATTCCTAGTACAGTGAAGATCCAAAGCCATATCATTTCTCAGAGCCATCCTGACCAGTACATGCCTACTTCAAAAAACTCCACATCTCAGCTGTTTTTTTTTTTAATACTTTGTAAACTCCTTCCAGTCACAACAGTAATAATACAGTGGCTCTCAGAATGATGACATTTGTCAGCAGAAACTTACCAACAGAAGCACTGGGATAAGACCTCATATTGTTCCACACAGCTCTACACCGATAAGTACCCCTTTCTCCTGGCGTCTTGAAACCGTAATAGATCCAGGACTGATCCGTTTTCTTGTAGTACCGATAAGATACACTGCTGGGGCAAGATGAGCAAGAGCACGTCATGTCATCGCGGAGCACCGCTGTGATGGGATGCCCTGAAAAGGAAAAATGAGAAGACAGATTTTTAAAGACTTCTATTAAAGAAAACAATAAATCAATAAACAATATACGAACACTCAAATGCAGTAAGAAGTTTGGTGAATACCTGTAACAAACACTTCTTGACTGTCTGAAGTCTCACTCCTTGGGGGCCCACTAGTGCGGGCAATGTGTGTGTAGACGGCATTACACTTATAGTTTCCCTTTGTAGAATCTGTCACGTCAGGGATTTTATAGGTTGATTTGTCACCTTTCACAATGACCACATCATTCATGTAGAAAACAGTATGGCTAATTTGATCTGTGCCCCAGACCATGCACCTCAGAGTCAGACTCTCTCCAGCTACAGCAGGGTAGGGATACATTTCCAGAAGCACATCCTTATCTGAAAGAAAATGTTGGTCTGATTAGTTTAGCCCTTGTAATTTAAAAGAATGAACTCTGAGGATGGTGTACAGTACAGTACTGACTATTGTAAGTTGTAAATCAGTCAGTAAATGTTAATGTTAATGTCATGTTAATATCAGTTTAAGGGATTAATTTCAAGTGACGATTAAATACATTTTCACTGTCAAGTGTTTACTCAGTGAGATCTGCTGTCAAATATAAAGCACTGAATATGTCAAAACTGTAAATATGAAACACTAAGAAAAATGTTATTAGGATTTACAGCAGCTCATTAAATGCATACCTGAGGTCCGAAGAGTGATTTGGTTACTTCTCACATCTTTAGTTTTACTACTGCACCAGATAATGGTCTCAGGGTGTTTCAGTCTTGTTTCAAAGACATGACTCTGACTGCCCTCCTGCACCTTCTTCAAGATAATGCTGTACATCTTGTTTCCCTTGTAAGACCAGCACAACCATCCTTTCACACCATCGTCGTTATTAATCATCAGGTTAACTGAACTATCTCTCGGCATCACTGGCTGGCCTGAATGGATGGTGAGTGAGGCACCGGGAGTGAAATCTGAAAAGTAGATAAATATATTACAAGACTTTAGATCTTAGATTTTTTCAACAGAAATACGATTGTTCATGTGGTTCATTTACCGGAGACATCCATGGTGAAAGCTTTACTCTTTTGTCCATTGCTCTCACATTGGTAAGTGCCCGAATCACTGGAGCTGGCAACTGGTATCTTCAACTGTTTTCCTGTGTGTCCTAGTTTCGTGTTGTTTAAGTACCATTGCACTGTGTTCTCATTTGTAGCGTTGTCACACCTCATACAAACCAAGTCTCCGGTGAAGATCTGGTTTAATGTGGTTGATAATTTTACTAAAAAGGCAGAGAAACAGAAGAACAATTTGAGTTGGACAACTGCCCCCCCACCCCATTGCTCTGAAATTAAACAAAAATATGTTGTGCATGGTTATTCGTGCTAACATGTGATCGGAGAAAGAATAAGTGAATACTGATTACCTTGTGGCTGACACCTTACCAGGACTGTGAACACTGTAACCAAATTTAAAGTTATTGGTTATTCTTTAATTCAACTTTCATGAGAAAATAAAACACATTTGGCATTAGTTCCTGCCATTTAGCAGATATGAAGTCCAAATTCAAAATGGTGATTCACAAAATCGGATTTTTTTCCATTGCTTTTATTTCCATTTTTACAATAAATTGATTATTAATTCACATTTGTGCATGCGATGGAAAAATATCATACCATATTTTATGCTGCTATCAGTTTAACACTGAATTTGCTACCATTAGAAAAATGATTAAATATGAACAGTTGTTTATTTTAGTTTTTAGTCTCGTAAAGTAAGAATTTCATTGCTCAGTGTAACCTTTCCCGTGTTGAAGAGAATAAGCCTCTTGAATTTTGAACAAAATTATTTATAAATGCTGTGCTAGAATAAACTAGACTAAAATAAATGAAATAAACTTTAAGCATAAACAAATAAAATAAGTGAGTAAGAGTATTAGGTGCAATTAGTTGTGCACTGTCACAGTGGTAGGACAATTGTATTATTGTATTTTATTGTAATAAGTTATCATCACAGTAATTAATTTTTCATTTATTCATCTTCTGTAACCGCTTGTCCTCTGGAGGGTCACGGAGGTGCTGGAGCCTATGCCAGCTGTCATTGGGCATTACACCCTGGACAGGTTGCCAGTCTATCACAGATATCACAGAACCTGTATCACAGCATGTTTTGGACAGTGGGAGGAAGCTGGAGTAAACCCACGCAGACACAGGGAGAACATGTAAACTCCACACAGAAAGGCCACACAGAATCAAACCCAGAAATTTCTTGCTGTGCTGCGTCAGTGCTAACCATACCATTGTGCTGCCCATAATTATTTTTATTTATTTTTAAATGTATAAATGGTGAAATATAGTTGTGGTGACCCACTGGCCACCCAGCTGCAGCAATTTCATAATTGTAAAAATGCAAATAAAGAAATAAAAAATAAAAGGGTAAAATATATTCTTTTATTTAAAAAAAAAATCCCAAATAAGCAAATACTGAAAAAAAAAAATAATAGAAAATATCTATGTATCGATATATATATTTGTTTGTCTTGTTTGTTAGTGTTGTATTTTGGCCGAGACTTTTTGTTTATTATTTATGCATTTAAATGAGATGATTTAAACTAATCAAATATCTGTTTAATAGAAAAATAAATCAAAAACAAACTTCTCTTTTTATCATGCATCTATGTGCATGTGTAATTGTCTACATATTAAACGGTTCAACAGTACAGTGTAATAATTATAACATAATGTTAGAAACCCAGTTAAAAAAAAAAAAAAAGAAAAGATCTGGCTTAATACACAGAAACTGTGCTGTTAAATGGTATGAAAACATTTATGTAAAAGCAAACTAAAATCTGACATTCTGTCTCGAAAGCAAAACATAACCGTGATAACAACAATGATGAAAATGAAAACCATATAGGTCTAATCCTGCAACCACCCAGTAAACCTAACACCTGACTCACTTAGTCCTTATTACCTGCCAAGAGGAGCGGAGGTAGTCCACCCTTCATCTCGCAAAGTAACACCGACAAGAGAAACAACTCGCTGACTAAGACACAAAGGAGTGACCAGACACAAACTGGCAGTTTCAATTATTTAGTCCTCTTGGGGAAGTTGTGTGTGGGGGGTGGGGGTGGAGGGGGGTGGGGGCAACCACAAAGTGTTGCGAGAGAAAACATAATGTAGCTGATGTGCAAGTTTAACCATCTAAGTATACTTCCCATCTTTTATCTATCTCTCTGGTATGTACACACACACACACATATATATATATATACACACACACATATATATATATATATAGAGAGAGAGACTAATAATGGATAAAGCAAACCACCCACGCAAAGACAGAAAACAAAAGACTAAAAGTGAGGCAGTTTTGCATGGAGCACAACGGGTCAATCTCTCACTGAAGGAGGGTAGTAGGAAGGGAGGACACTGCAGGGTTTACACAGGACAAGTATTGAAGCAAAAGAATTAGACAGATTGTCTGTCTCTTTTGCTTCTTGAAGCATGAAGCAGGTCCTTCAGAGGTAAAGGTGAAGCCAAATCTTTTTACAAACTACTATCTAGCCTCACAGAGATCTAACTTTGCCAAGGGCTGCAAAAAATATAGCAGCGTAAATTTAAGAAGAATCTGTAGGAGTCCACTGTTCCTTTTGATCATGTTGGTAACATTATCACTTGCATTTGTCTTTAACAGAAACAAGTCATTTAGAGAAACCAGTCGTTTCTAAGTAAGTTCCTGGCCTTTTCTAACGGCAGGTCACCAGTGGTTATAATGGTGCAATAAAATGTTGCTTCCCTTTGGCTACCATGTAAATAAGGTTTCTGAGAAGTTGTGGACGCATTGCTGCAATGACTCACCAGATCAACTGGTTTCAAGAACGGAAGCAGAAACCAGCAAAAATGTTTTTGTTGGCCGCTCTCATTTCAGGGTGTCAACCAGACAATGAGGCTGCAAGGCCAAAAGAGAAAAAAACAACAACATAATGTTGATTGAATTTACACGTGGTGACCACTGTTAAGATAAGACGTGATGTTGTGATCGTGTTGGTACATCATATAAGAGCTTAACAGGGCATCATCTGCGTGTTGCTCGCAAATTGTTACATATGGCTTTGTAATCAGTTGTTTAATTTGAAGGTCCCCTGAGGACACTGCAGGCTTTAGGTGTAGATGCTGCTGTTTTCTAAAGATAAAGACAAAAACAGAAAGCTAACTGAAGCCTGGTCAGCAACTTCTGCTTTTTCTGCTTTTTTTTTTTTTCTTCTATGTTGTGTGAAAGAAGAACTGTTACACTGCTGGAATCAGCTGTCTTAAAGCTGGCTGTGACAAAACCAATATGGTTTTTTTTTTTCTTTTTCTAAGAATTCAAACAAGACAGTTTCATTTTCATGCCAAGGAGATTTTAGACTCACTGTACTCAGCAATTCTTCACGACATCTTTTCTAAATGAAGCGTCCGTATTCATTTGCTCTGTTCCTCCACAGTATTATTTGAACGGGTTTCATTGCTCATGTTTTAAAATAGTGTTACATGAACAGTTACATGAAATGGCCACCAGAGTCCAGCACTGCATTGGTTATCCTTGAGAAAATAACCCAGGAATGAGGCCTTATGGTGGGTTGGAGCCTGCCTGTGATTAACTGTACCTTTACAGTAAGCAAATGTTTGACTGTACATCATATAAAACCTTTAATTTCAAGGTGGAAAACTTGCATTTCGCTCTGTGAATTTTTAAATCAGTGTACAGCACTGATAAGTAGTTTTTTTAAAGCACCCAAACCGACAGGCATCACTCTGTTTAAACCGATGATTTACTTTCTTCATGCTCCCCAGCTTCAAATTCCTAAATCAATACGAAGTCTCTCTCCTTCTGCCCTATGCTTCATCTGCCTTGGTTTTCTCTCTGTTTCTGACTCACCTAAAGCAAAGACGCTGCTCTCACTAAAACAAAACAAAAAAAAGGCCCTAGCCAGCATAATCTTTCTACTGTACACTCCATCTGCCCGTGACCCACTTTTCTCTCCTTGTGTTTGGCGTAAGAGGGGTTAATACAGAAAGCAGGGAGAAAGCTGGTTTCTCAGAAAAAGGACACTGGGCTGCAAAGGCAGTCAAAGCACCTAGAGAGGATGAAAGCATGATGAATATGGACCATGGAGAGGCGCACCATTAAAGGAAAGCACCTACACGAGCTCTTATTAGGGATTGCCATGCAGGTGTCATATCGTCCTTAAGAGGCTTGATATGGCAGCATTCATCCTCATCTCCTCTTAGCAGAGTGTGCTATTGTGCACTATAATGTGTTTTAGCCGAGCTTTCCTTCCTCCATCCTTCTCTTTGATGGGTCCTAAAAGCAACCATAAAGCAAGCGTGAGGACACTTATTTCACTCAGACACTCTAACTGCATGAATGCTGTTCACTGAAATCTCATATGGACTTGTTATAGTCACACATATCCAACATTGGAGCACTAAATATATGTATTATATATAAATTATTTTTGTTCTTGCAACTTTTACTGCTGAGTTTTTAAAAAAATGTTGTGGCATTTTGCCTTTACTGAACGGATTACAGTGTTGATGTTTTAACTTTAATCTGCTCACAACCTGTCACTACAGCAAGTGTCATAACTTGTTGGGACAGCAGCATGTGTCATGCATAAACCCAAAGCTTTACATAACGACGCAGTTATGTTGAAACCTCCACCCTGCAACCTTTGTGACAGGACCTTCTTGAACCACGAATTAAAACTCCATGACAGAGTTGGAGTTTGACAGTGGTGCTGTTATTCGCATTAAGATATTCAACTTCCTTGTTAGCTTCTAACAAGTAAGTACTGAAAGGCGCGGTAATGTGTGAACTTCAATGACACATCATTACACAAAGGTCAGGTTGCTTGGTCTGAAGTTTTAAAAAGGTGATAAAAACAGTCTACTTCAGTTGCAGTTATACACTCACTCTCCAGTTCAATAGCAACACAAGTGCATTCTGATATTACAGTCCGGCATTACATCTTATCTTCATGAAGGTTATGGTATTCAGCATTCGTTTCAACTAACTTAGAGAGCTGTTCATTCAACTGTTATTCAGCTGTGTTGTGTTGTTTCTGACACGTTTCTATTATTTTGACAAGTGACCATTGTAGTCACTGCGCAAAATAACAGAAACACCATTGTGTTTAATTTAATACATTTTAACAGCACCACAGACTACATCCTTCAAAATCATGCAGTTTAATGACCAACTTTCTGAACATGTTCTAACAGAAACTGAACATTACAGCAGTCATGAAGGAGGTTTTAGTGCAGGACTGTCATGTTAGGATCCATTTGTTTTCCCTAGTGTACCTAATGATCGAACAAGTGAGTGCATATTTTACAGTTTTATGTAAAGCAGAGCTCGGTGCCAGTCATAGTGATTCAGTTCAATTCAATTTTATTTATATAGCGTCAATAACAAATCGTCTCAAGACGCTTTACAAAACCCGCCCTGAAACCCCCAGAGCAAGCCTGATCATGAACTGATGACTTAAAACATAGCAGCAACTGTGTTACAACCAGCAGTTCTGAAGCGTGATTATAGCGCTCTCATCAGGTTATTCAGGGTCTTGCTTAAGAGTCAGTTTATTTATTTATTTACCAAACAATGTGTGGATTATCCAGAGTAGCCAGGACTACTTGAGAACTTGGTTAACACCCCGCATACAGCTGCAATACTTCTACCGCACAAATGGATCACTGGAAAGAAGCAGTTTTGGTTCATTTTACTTTGACCTCCTTGCAGCAAGAAGACAAGTGTGGCTGTGAAGGGTCCAAATCCATTCTCAGTATGTGTGAATCAGTGCCAGATAAAGAGGTGGGAATCCTATCGCTGGACGAGTGCGGGTGCATTTAATTGATGCAGCGGATGAAGTAATAAGCGAGAGACTGTGGCGAGGTTGAGGCGTGTTGAAACGGTGAAAGACAAAAAGACAGAGTGGAGAGAGTCTAATGAAGGAAATTGGAGATAATTGAATGGAGGAGCACTTGGATGCAAAACAAAAAAAAAAGGCAAGAGAGCAACTGACAGATAAGATGGTAAGGCTTCAGTACACAGAGAAGAAGGAGAACGAAGGAGAGAGATCAATCTAGCAGCTGAAGTGAGACAGAGAGAGAGTGTGCCACACTGGAGAGAGAGTGCATGAACGTATGTGCAATAGAGAGAGAGGGAGAGAGAGAGAGGGGAAGAAAGGGAGCAGCTATACCAGGGCAGAGTAGGTGAAAGTGTGTGAATGGAAAAGAGAAAGAGAGGCTGCACAATACAGTGGCTCCTGCTGGCTCACACGATGCATATTTAAGCATTAGAAGGCGTAAAAATGTGATTTTGAAAGGAAAAGCGACTTACTCTTTCTTATTTTACTAATTTTATCTGCTGGATCCTGCTCTCATTTTTATTTTATTTCAAAAACAATCCAGATTCCTTTTTACTCTCTTTGTGGTTTACCAAGGAGGTCACTGCGGATACAACAGGGAGCAACACGACCTGAACTACACACTGAAAGGTATTTACTCTTTTTTTTGGTTTTAAGTAACTCCAGTAAGATCACGTGCTGTTTGTATCTCTCAATCAATATAAAGTGTTTGTATGGCAAAATAGCAGTAAAACATATTGACAGTGGTAGAAAACATGTGTTAACTCTGAACTTAATATAAAAGAGAGAGCAATAGGAAGTACTGGGCAAACAAAAAAAATAAGACATTAGCAGCAAGGTGAAAGTCACAGCGCTTTACAAAAATACATGGGTGCTGCTGAAAGTGTGGCAGAGAAAGAAGGGGTTGCACATCCTCTGAGGTCTGATTCACATGTTTTATGTAGGTGGGGAGGACGAGCAAAGTGGGACAGAAAAAAAAACAAAAAACCACAAAGATCACAGAGCCTTCAAAGTAAATCTACATGTCATGATGCATGTGTGAGGTCAGGCTCTGCATTAGATACGACGTGCAGCGTCTGTAGATTAGTTTGCTTGTTGTTAACGTAAATCACGGAAGTTCTTTTCCAGAGAGACGTGGTGCTCAAACGTTTCCTGCTGGACGCAGTGGACAGTGATGCTGGAGAAGTTAACTTCTCTAAATGAGCGTTTCGTGCTGAATCGCTGTAATTACATCCCTTGCGACCAGTTAAGAATCTGCTCCATGCTCATTGTGAATCATAGCTTTACAACTGTTTTCTCATACTTACAAAGTAGGTTATGACCTGTTGTAAGACCGTGACACAAGAGGAATAACTGATGTAGATATCTTAAAGTGGAAGTCTTGATGATTTTTATCGAAATAAATGTCTGTTATGTCACTTTGTCGAATGAGGTCACACCGTGGTGACTACGCCCATTAACCACTGATTTAATCTCTCTCACTAGAGACAGATCAAGATATGGATGTTAAATGTAGTAATAGCTAATGCTATCATGCATAGCAAATGTGTCTGCAAAACAATAGTCATTTATGGCATGTTTTATTTTAATTTTTAACAGCAGATTAGTTTAAATTATTATAATGAAACAAAAAAAGAGTCTTTATTGCATCTTCATTCTGTTTATTTTGGTGCATTTTGTTAATTTCCACCGCATTGACAAATTACATTTCATAAAACTGAGCAACAGAAACTGTTTCCTGGTTGCTCGGGGTGATACACAGACATACTTTGCTTTGAGTGATTTAACTGTAAAAGCATAAACCCGAGTGTCCTGGTGAGAGCTCTGTAATCATGCTTCAAATGTCCATACTTTAACATGTACTGAAGCTACATATGTTAAATATAGTGGTGTGCTCCTCCAGACATAAAAAAAAGAAATCACAATTTCACTGACTAGCCTGCTAAAGGTTTTTCTGACAGCAAATCAGTTTGAAATATTGTATTGTAACAAGAGAGTGTAGCCACGGTGAGCTGTTAGATGAAGAGCTGCAGGTGGAAACCAGTTCCTGTCTGTGTCCCGCTGTTCACACATCCATGTTGTTTCCAGCTGAATGATGGTAAGAGGGCAATCATTGCGTAACATCTGCATTAAAATGACAAAAGTTTGTTTTTATGCCCCCAGAATACTGTAGTATTAATCCACATTTACTGTTACCACCAGTAACTCCAGGTGTCACCAAATCAACCAGGACAGAAATATGTGAGACTACCAAGCTAAATTTCAGTCTGGGCGTTTGAGGAAAAAAACTTATGCTTATGTAAAGCCAACATTTATGTAATGCCTACATTAAAACCACGCAGACACTTACAGCTTTATTCTCGACGAGTTCAAAAAGAAAAGGTGTCGAAGCGAAAAGGTGAGCAGAATCAAATGGGGGCTCATCAACACCCACATTTCACACACTTCTTTAGCTGTGACTTGTCAAACTCGTTGCCAGCTTGCTGTATTTATGGTGTCAGCTGGTGGAAAGGTGGAAACCCTCTAAGGACCCAGAGAACTGACTCGCATACACATGCAGCCACACACGCACGCCTAATTCATTCCCAGCCATTGAAAAAAGGGTGTTACAGTATTAGCCAGCACTGTGCACCAGTGGAGTGTTCCATCTCTGAGCACTTTCATCCTACAGATACACTATAATTGACTTTGCACGGCCTCTTAAGACCTGCCCCACACGGCGTAATGCTCAGCAAGCAGTGCTGGCTTTAAAAGCATATTTTTCTATTGCAGAATTGCACCCAGGGGAATTCATTTGGAAAAGGGAGAAAATAAACAAACTGGCCAATTTAGAGCAGAGTGGGCAGAGCAAGATTAATGGCTTCCTCAAAACACAGAACAATTGATCATAATGAAACAAAGAGAACCGCATGACGTTATCCGTTCCAGAAAGGGACTGAGTGATTATAGGTAATGTGTGGGTAATGCCAAAAGAGAATGTGATTATGAAACAATTCAGACGAAAGACGTGGAATAGTCTGAACGGGCCAGACAGATTCATGTGTCAGTGGAGATATCTCTGTATCTCTGATCCAGAACATTGCCACCACGGCTGCCTATCTATTTGCACTGCATCTTGTGCATGCTGTTCTTTCCTGCCCGGTCCTGTTGTGTCCTCTCCAATCGCTGCAGGAGGAGAAGGAGTCGATACACAGGCTGGTCAGTGAGGCAGATGTGACAATGCTAGATGGTCCGGTAATTCTCCAGGGTTTGGTTTGGAGAGAGTGTAGGACAAAAGACAAGACATGTTGAGGGGATATTTCTAGTGATGGCGTGCTGCTGTGGAGGAATATGGCCAGGCTCTGCTAGCTGCAGGCTGCTGCTATATCTGAAGCCGAAATGTAAAACCCACAACAAAATGTTCCTTAAATCAGTCCCACAGGAGTGTTAAACCGGGATACAGCTGCATGAAAAGATGAAAAATGTAATATATAAGCAAAAACACACACACACACATATCCATTAGCTTGTAATTGAGGGACAAACAAAATCGAGACCATCCTCATTCTAAAATTGAGCTATATCATCAAATAACCTTGAGAAGTGAGTTCATGTTTAACTAAAGTGTATCCTCTAAAATGACTTTTAATGAATTTCTAATTGTTATTTGTGGAACTGATAGAGACTCGTTGTGGTGCTCATTAAGAAGGAAAACCAGAGAGGAGCTGTTTCCCCCTGACTCTGCAGGCTTTTCATTATTATACACAGGGAGATTTCCCCCAGGGGAAAGATCTGGAGGATTGCCGTAAGCCATGAAAACAGGAGCCAGCAAACTGCGACGCATTATGAAGAACTCAACTGCCTTCAGCCTTACAATATCTGAACACAACTTCAAATTAATGACTGAAAATTTCTGTCACAGTCTCCTCGCACAGATGGCTCGGAGAGCATCAGCTGGATTTTGGAGGCACTGATTACAGAGACTTTTGTAAGGAAGCCCTACTGTCAGCAGTTAAAGCAGAGCACAAACAAGAGTTTAAATTATGTAAATTATTGTATAAAAATAGAAATGATATATCATGCAGTAACAGAGCTATAATACACGCGGGCAACCACACACTTTTATGAAATCTTACACTTAAAAACTTCATATACATTTTCTGTCTAACGTCCAACCTCCATTTTGATCAGAGGTGACTCCGCATTTGAAAGTTTCTGAAAGTTTCAACTTCCTTTCTCTTTCCCTCTTGGTTCAGGTGGATATGTGTTACGTTTAGTGTTAAGGTTTCTTATCAAAGCTTTTCCTTGGAGTATAAAGTGAAAGTTAATAATGAAGTGTTTCCAGTCTGTAGAACCAATCACACTCCATTACACAGAAGCCGGACAAACGGTAATGAGGCCTGACAGGCATTGACATGGTCCTCATTTTGTCAGCCATGTCTAACGGCATTTATTAGTTTCTTGTTGACTTTTGTCTCTCAGTGTTACCTTTAAGTCACTGGACGTGCAAGGTAAGTGAAGCTGTCACTAGTGGACGGTCTATTTGTGGCTGTTGTACCTGCCATAAAACCCACTCTAAAGCCTCAAACCTGCTCTCATCTCCGTGTGTCTGACTAGTTTGTCTGTGGCCTGCTTTCATCGTATTTGAAGCCTGAGGTGTTTTGACAGGAGCCCTGGGACAAGTATAAAAAGAAAAAAGATGCCCTTGAAAAGTTTTTTTTTTTTTTTTTTTTTGACATTAGGAATTCTATAGATCTTCTGTCTTATTAGAAATGTTTTGACCTTGCATCTGCGCTTTCACCTTCTTCTTTTGTCGTTGTAAAACAGAAGGCAACCTGCATAGTTGGCTTCTCTGTTTTTCTGAAATTCTGAAATGAAACATTAGAGATTTTAATGCGCTTTCTGTTGTGTCACGTGTTGTGAATGAATGGAGAGTTTGTTTTGTCTTTTAACAGTTAGCATGGGTTGCAGTTGGGTTGAAAAAAGAGGTACTGGTTTAGACATGCAACCATTAAACAGATTTAACATTTGTATGTATTTCACACACCAGGTTGTGAAGACAAGGGGCTAAATACACTAATGTACACTAAGTTTGCATTCAGTGCTGATACAGACATGTAGCATTTTCATGGATGTGAAATGTGGCGTCGTTCAAATCATTGCTACAAGAACATTGCGTATTATCAATGGGCCCACATGGTTTAGCCCATTCGCAGCAATACTAACCTCCAATAAGACATGTGGAATATTAAAATGATCAAAATCATTTAATGATATCCCACATGGGGGTCACTTGATTTGCAGTTTGACACGTTCCTTTTTAATCAGTCAATCTTGCATTTCGTTTAGACTATGATAGATATCTCTGCTAGGTGCAACTATTTATATACAGCTTTAAAACCCCATGAAAACGAGGTCATAGGCAGAAACGGGTGAAAAGCCCTGATTTAGGGATTTCTGTTGTGTGGTCGACAGATGCGTTTTAGCTACTGTATCAAACAATGTTTTACAGGAAGGGGGAAGTCTTGAAAAATTGCGCAGGGGATGTTCACAACTAAATCTGTGCTGCATTGAGGTCTCCCGGCCCAACCAGCCAAGTTTAGCCCAAGCGGGGCCCTCAGTGCGCACTCCACCTGACCCAATTATATCCAGTCTGAGGGGAAAGATAGCCCACTTTGATCTACGTGAGTCCGCCAGCCAGGCTCCGGCTGACTGGTCTGGCGCTTAATGCTGCTTTCTGCACGACATTTTTCCAGGACAGATGTGTTTGAGTGCTGCTTAAAGAGTTCAACTGTAGAGAGCGTGTGTGTGTGAGATCATACGGTATGTGTGCAGGCGCATGCACATGCACTTTAGAACATCAGGCGAGCAGCCTATGAAGCAAACTGTGGCCCCTTTTCGCTAAATAAGATGGTGCTCGGTGGGTTGGCGCTGGGAAGAGTGGAGCTGGAACGCAGATCAAAGAGGCACAATATTAATTGTGAATTGGAGCGGAGGGTAATTATTTAAATCATCCACTTAATTACTGATTAGCAGGGTTATCATTTTTTGTTTGATTAGCATCAGATATGGAACTGATTAAAAGCCATCTGTTTGTCTTGGATAGGCACACTTCTCCCCCCACTGAGGAAAATCTCTGGGTGCACAGAGGTTGAATCTCTTTCTGATACTGTTATCTGCCTGTAAAATTAATCAAGTGTGCCATGATTATCAATTAGGCACTTGCATTTCACCTCATTTATGAAGCACAGTCTGAATTAGTGCCAAGGCTTGTCCCTGGAACACTGAACCATACAAACAATATAAAATTCATCATTCATAGATGTGCAATTTTAAAAGCTTTTATGTTTCAGAGACCTTAAAGAAAATCACAGGATTTTTCCATTATATCGTTATTTGGTGTTAACTTTAATGAGGGCTGTATACAGTAAGGTACCACTTATCATAGCCCAGCTTTGCCCTTCCCCCATAAACTCTTACATCATTGCACCACCCCTAGAATTAATATCTATGCTGCACCATTCATATAAAACTAAGTGCCCTCTCCCCTCATGTTGGTGACTCATTCCATCCATCCTCCAGTGGAGTGGGCCTCGAGTGTTCTTGACAGTTCCTCATCACTGGCAGAATGAAAGAGGCTGAAGGGTGGAGACCCAGTCAAAGAGAGGGATATAGAGGACAGAACTTGGCCGCTCCACTTTTGCAGGACGTAAAAGTGGGACAATCTGTTCCTTGGATGATCTCCAATTCTACTTTCCGGGGACCGATACACTGAAAATATATCTATACACATGCTCTGTCCTACATAAGGAGAGAGTGAGTGACTGAGAGAGAAAATGAGAGAGAGAGAGAGAGATTGACAAAAAGAAACAATATGAGTTGAACTGTTCATAAAGTCTTCACAGCACATTGTGCTGGGACTGCTCTTATGAATTTCTTTGGTCAAATGAAAAAAAGGAAGCCTGCAGCACCACAGGAAACATCAGCTACCACAGGAAACTCTACAGAAACTCTTCAGAGGTGATAGGTTATATTTTAGTAAAGGCAAAGCACAGGGAGACATATCTTGTGCTGATCTATTATTTTTGTTTTGTTTATCATTTGTATTACTAGAAACTTTTGAGGAGTCTAAACATGCATAATCTTTAGCAAACAAAGAAAAAAAGTAACAAAATAAGCTCTGAAAGTTTTTAATATTACTAAAAGCGAGATAAAGAATATCTCAGAAGACGCAAAGAGACGAGCGTTATCAGTGACCTCTTCATCCATCCATTTTTGCTTTCCAGGTGCTCAAGGAGGGCATCCATCTCTGTCCTCATTATCATGATTAATCTGTTCCTGATTCTTCATCTGAGTTTCACTCCATTTCCTTACTGTCTTTGGACCCGCATCTGACCAAATCTACTGAAATACCCTCTTCTTGGCTTCTAATCATTAGAAGTCAAGCTGCCAGACTGACTTCCCAAGGGCAGATTGACTCACAAGCTCCTTAAATCTTCAGAAGTCCTTCTGTTTTACTTTTACATTGCACCCCTGTTGAAATTTTTAAGTTTGGTGCTCAGGGGAGAAGGAAAAGAAGCAATTATATCGCATTATTGAATTGTACTTTGGGGCTGAAAAAGGAAGCCAATGCGGAAGTGCCAAAAACTTCAGTTAATCCAATTTACACTAGAGACGGGATTCAAAAGTGAGTCAATCTCCATAGACCTGCATTTTTAAAGGCCTAACTTTATAGCAGAAATAAATATGTTCACCGCCCGCCGCAAAAAAAAGATTTCGGTCTTTATGGCTACTGTCCCCATTCTTGACAACTGTCCAGGGGTTGAATTTAATTCAAATTTAAATTTCATTACGTCTTATTATTATGCACAGTGAAAGATATGGAAGCTTTGTGTGACAGGTGCTCTCACTCACCTCTGCTCAACACACACACACACTCTACCTTTTTGTCTACTTTTTGATTAGCAGGCACGGCTGTTAAGATGGTGATCTCCACCACACTGAGCTTTGAAATTTTCAGGAATCTGCACTAAAATGCTACATGTAAACATTTGTGTCAAAATACAACAGGTACAGATTCAAACCAGAATTATCCTGCAAAACAATGGTCAGGAACCCACAAAAACCGTCATACTGATCATTAAAAGACAATGATGACATGCTATCCAACATACATCTGAACCTATAATTAGGCTTCAGTAGTCAATCCGGACAAATCCGGTATTAATTCTGCAACACATACTTAAAGGATGTCTTGACAATAGTCCTCTGACTTTAAGATGTAAATGAAATGTCTATCAGGACAAAGAAGACATACTGACAAACAGTTCAAGCGATTGGCTTGCAGGAGTTTTCTGCAAAAAGGCTGCATTGCCAAGAGGGTGAAATTCATTACCCTATTCCGCCGCTCTTCTGCCAGGAGGAAGAAAAGTCAAAATTAGTTGATGGCCAGCTGAGACACAGGAAAGCCAAAGCTGGCAAAAGGAACAAAGACTGTGCTGTTGTTTTTGGAGAGCGTAGGAGCTGAATGAGGCTGAAAGGCAAAGACGACAGCCATGATGGCTAAAGATAGTGTTTCAGGCGGTGGGATTTGAGTCGACATAGATATAATATTAATTCAAAACTGTATTCATCCTTTCATGTTACTGTTTTATTCTCTCACTCTCACCCCTCTTCCAGCCACGGTTATCTTCCCACTCTTCTTTTATTACTCTCAATCTGATTACTCTGCTTTATGCAAACTACAACCCTCTCTGTCTTTCTCTCTTGTGTATTCCCCTTTCACTTTTACATCCCAATTAGCTGGCTCCTGTCTACTCTCAGCCTGTCCCTCTAGTTCCTTATCTTGCTTTGTGCAGACTCAACGTCGTTCAATATTTGATGAGTCTTTGTTCATAAATCAGCCTCGGCTATTCCCTCACGGTGTACTTGAATGATAGTGTTAATCTCTAAAACCTTGTGAGTGTTAGCACGCTGCTCTTTGTCAGCTTTTGATTAGAGACGTTTTTGTCTCGGAACGTGACCCCTTTGAATGTGTAACTCTCACTTACAACAAAGTCCAGAGGTGGGATCTCATCTCGTGCTGTCCCCTGCCCGTAAACGTACGCTGAAAATGGATTCCAGGTCATTGATAATTAAACAGATGATCTCTCTTATGACTAGTGATAGACGCTGAGACCATTCAGTTTATTGCCACCAGATCAAAACTTTAAAAAAAGGGGGTTTTCTATCTTAGCCAGCTGCACACTTCGTCCAAATCACTTCCCCTGATGTAGCCAAAGCGGATACAATTTAGTTCTAAAATCATTCCTCAGTTTTCCCCCCTGTCAGTGTTCCCTGGTTTACTTGCCCTCAGCTCTCACCCTTTCACCCAGTAATGCTCAGCTAGCAGACTTCCTTTTGGCCAGTGAGACATGACTAACCCTGCTGATTTTATAACTATGGAATTTAAAATATGGTTCTCCTGAAGATGCAGTAAACGTTATTTTGCATTATTTATCAGATTAATGATGTAAATTTGTGGAATGTCATGTTTCATTGTTCTATGTTTAAACCAAATAGTAAAAACAATCAGATTTCAAGGTAGACCTCTCTCTGTTGTTATTTTAAAGGTGGACATTGATATAATTTTCTTTATCTTTGTCCCTAAACTGAACCCAGTCTATGTGGTTCACCAATTAGAGGTCTGGAAATAAAAATAAAAGATATTTCTATAAGGATGAGGCCTTTTTATGTTTCTATAATTTATTTGTTTTTGTAAATTGTGAACTGATTGTAGCCAGTAAATAATAACAAGTGCAATTTATAGGGATTGTATCTTTAAAGTATGGTTGTGATGTATCTATAGTCAGTGAAACTTACAGTAAATGGTGGTTTGCAAGCAGAGAAGAGGAGGTTTGAAGAAGAGGAGAGGAGCACTGGAAGCTGGAAGCTAAGGAATGGTGTCGACGAGGTCAGCAGCAAAACATTTTAGCCTCAAGGCAACACAAAAAAAATCCATATCATTTTAAGTGTATCTTATATTTAGAGTAGTTTTACTGTTTTACTTCACCTTCACTTAGCTGTGAACTGCAACTGTAACTTAGATCTACGCTCTCTTCAAAGCCACCAGACTGCATTGACAGAAATGTTAACATAACCTCACGGGAACACGGAAGCTGCTGGTCCACAGTATTCCCATGCTTTGTGACAAGTAAACTACTGTAAAATCTAGTATAACAGATCATTTCCTAATCGTAAAAAGTTAGGTGGCTAACAGACGTTTTTCTGCTGACCCTGTCCACAGCAGTTCATTGTTTGGCTTCTGTGTCTGTAACGTGTGTGTGCTGACCCCCATCCATTGTAGGCAGATACACTGACTATAGATGATTACCGCATACAACTCTACTTCAAGCAAAGCTATCCTCTTTTAATATTTTGTTTAAAGGCGAAAGTGTTGTGTTTAACCCATATTTAAAAGCCTGATTCTGGTGCCTAACCATACTTAATACTAGATTTAGCTCCAATCTCAGCCAGCAATCCCAACTGCAACAACCCTGCAGGTTTTTATTCACCCTCCCGTTAACGGGATCATATTTAGTCCTCATGAGCCATGCTCATTTTCAGCTGCACAACAATCAGAGGTGAAGTCAGCGTCAGCAAAACACAAAAACAGATTTTCCAGCCAGAACAATATATAGGACAGTGTTTTGAATATGGGTATGCCGTTCATCAAATGTTTCTGCTAGATATCTGGCTATCGGCTAGCTTCTTCATTTCTACTATTATTATTTATGTCAATTGCAGGCCACTGTAAGCTGTACCAGACACCTGTTGATGTCCTTGGTCCCCGATAGAGGTTGATAAGTCAAAAGTTATAGATCACTTAATGCCCCTTTAACCTCCATCAGCACCATGTTTTCTATTAATACCCGACTGAAGTATGTGCATGCTGTTAATCTGTGACTGAATGAGTTGAGACGTGTGTCCTAATTTGAGTTGAGATCCATCCGTCCATCTGAGCATTCTGATGCCCATCTATGTCAGACTCCCAACTCATGTGATATTCGTAGCACCAAGCTGCCAATGAGACAGTGGGAGATTCCCTGCGTCACTCACCATCATTAAGGCGGCTGTTGGCAATGGTCCAGATTTGCATGATGGCAAAGCCCCTGTAGCCAGACTTCACCACAGAAAAACATATGGAGGCGCCAGTATGCCATATCTGAAGCACAAAGAAGATATGAAACAACCTTAAAGGAAAAGTCACCCTAAGACACTGGCCAAAGTCAGAAGACCTGGGGTAATGGGTGTAAAGATACAGTTCCACTCACCGTCAAGTGTAAGAATATCTATTTTGATGATGCCGTTTTGATGTCAGTCCCTCATGATCATAGGTTTAATGTCATTCATGTAGGAAGGACTCAAATAAACAAAAACTGGTTTTCCAGTCAAAGAGCCCTCACCTTGAGTTTAGTTCTGTCTGAAGTTTCTTCCTGATAAAAACTGTCTGCAAGTTGTTCCTTAAGGGGGAATTATCTTTACAAAACTGTAAGATGCCTTGAAATTACATATGGGATTTGGTCTAAGTGAACTGAAAATTGACCGGAAAACCATCCCAAAATAACAGAATTTTGTCATATTCTTAAAACTATAATAACAATGCTTTTGACCTCTGACAAGTGGAATCACTGCTATGCGACCCCTTTAAATCTTGAAAATGGACTGATCACTGATGTCAAGGCATCCAGATAACCAAACCAAAGCCTAAAGCTATCAAATTGCCCACAGAGAACATCTTGCAGGCTGCACAGAAAATCCACCTGCATCGCAATTAATATCAACAGTGTACAGTGTCTGAGGGTGGAATTTTCCTTTAAGAAACTCACATTTAGCTGTTAGCCCTGGGCTGTGCCTCAAACATAGGTCTGCTCTGTTATCACAAAGTAGCAATGATCTTGACCTCACGTGCTGCTAAAGTGGACATCCAACTCACTCTCTTCTGCAAAGAACCTGTGATGCAAATTCACTGAGTTTATATTTAGCCTGTCTTTCATCAGCCTGCTATTCCCCGATGCATTCCCAGTGGCTAAATGGAAAATGTGGACCAGCTCTGTGCTATTTCACACATGTGAACTTATTAGCATTGCCAGTGGCTGGTTTTTCTTTTACTGCACGTGTCTTTTACATACTTATATTACACACATTCTAATTTGTCTAAGTTCACTCTAAATGAAATAAGAGTTAAATGATCAAAGTTTACTCCCTTCTCTGCCTGTTTCCCACAGCATGTTTCTAAGGATGAAGCCAGTCTCATGGGATAGCCATGTTTTATCTCCATGACAGCTATATCACTGAGCCCTCTCTGCAGTGACCCCTGCACAGCAAAGGATGCTGGGAAATAATGAGCACTTTTATCCCGGTCAGGATGACAAAGATGGGGAGGATGAGGAGGAGGAAGAGGAGCAGGGAAGAGAAAATAGAAAAGAGGAAGGTGGACCTGACACGGAGAATGGAGGACTAGATGGTCTGGAGGAAAAGGAAATGACGGGAGGACGACCATCCTGGGAAGGGAAAGGTGGTGAGGTGATGAAACCAGCAGCCATAGTGGTCGGTAGACAGAGAGTAGACCGGCCTCTGAGGCAGGGCAACCAGGGCAACCGGGGTGCACCTTATATGGCCAATAAAGCCCTGCCACATCATCTAGCTGCCAATAAGCAGCAGCATCATCTTATGGCAGCAAAGAGACGAGCTCTCATGGAGCGCAGCATGACCACAGTGGCTCCGCTGGAGGACACTTACCTGACCATGATGGTGTTCCGCATTGGAATTCCTGACATCAAACAAACAGTAGGTGCATCAACAATACTGAGCATACAGTGTTTGTGTGAAATGTTTACACCTGCACATTAATCTCTCAGTCTTCTTCGCCCACAATTTAAAACTGATTTAAATATTCAAAAAGAAAAAAAAAAGAATAAACTGTGATACTCAGTGAAATGAAACCATTTTAAAATCTAGTTATCTTAGTAACATAAAAGTCTCTCTTACAAACAGGGCACTGACTGGTAGTCTTTCCAAATGAGGAAGTAGTTCAAGCCAAATCTCTCTGGTATTACTGCTTCAGAGAGACGTAGCTTTAATTCGACAAACAGACTTTCTTTAAAAAGAAAGTGCAAAAATTATGCAGTTGGCTTTTGTGACCTTTACTTATTCTGGTCTACAGGTTAAGATGATGATTTTGTATGTTTACCCACCCATTAATGACACATTGTCACAAATGAATACCTCTAAACTTCAATTATTCAGGACATAATCTGCTATATACGTACATTTGGGAAGATTTTTCATAAATTGATGAGATGCAGAGACATGGTAAGAATGAAACTTTGGTTACCTCTTTCCCTTAGTGAGGCCCCTTAGTGATCATCCTTTTGTTTTCCCTCCCTGTCTTTCTCTTTGTTGCTTCCCTTCTAAACCCAGCTGCTTTGCACCCCTACATTAAAACCTTTTAATTTTTCTGCAGTGTTGACGCTACATCTGTTTCAAATTAGTTTCTGAAAAGAACCCAGGGGTACTTGATGCAGAGAATTCTTTATATTAGTGCGCCCAACTGCACAAGTACAAGTGAAAAAGCACATCTCTTATTTCAAAGCATTTTTATGCCGGTTATCCCACAGGCTCAGGGCAGAGTCCCAAAAGGAAGTAAGAAATAATACAGAGCTTGACTTGTGTTGAGAAACCTCCAAGTGCAGACATATTCAGACAACAACACCATGTAAGCATCTGTCTTGGGTCAGGTATGGTCATAATTAGTTTCCAAAACTGAAGTTAGAATCATTTCACACTTGCTGCAGCTCACAGCTTCATGGTGACTGCAGGTGAGAATTGGCCAGCCCACACAAACCATATCCAGGTGAGAATGGGTGCCCCACTGTAACCCCTCCCCCGTCATCCTTCCTCCATTTTCAACTCCCTGAACATGCAGACTGTTCTACATGTCAGCTAATCTGCCCTCAATATACCAGTAATTGCTAATTATCTAATAGGTTTTTAATGAGTTTGGGGAGAGCTGAGAAAGTGAGCGACTCTGTAAAGGAAGAAATATGTGGAATGCATCTGTGTTGCTCTCACCTCTCCAAAAGCCACGGGCATTATAGTCAGCTCTGCACTAACAAACACTGAGCATCCCAAACCTCGCAGCTGAAATATTATTAAGCTGAATTAAAGAGGGCTAAAGAGAGAGAGTGAATATTAGGAGCTAGTTAGAGAGACTGAGGGAGGAAGTGAATGTGATTAAGAAAGAGGATGGAAACCAACAAGAAAAGAGGAAAATGTGCATTCTCAAAACCCATAATGCTGCATGCAGGAGATTTAGCGCGCTACCACAAAGGTCCTTCAGGAAAACCATTGATTGCATAAAACAGAACAACAAGGAGGGAAGTGTTGCCATAATGTACAGTACACATTACATTAGACTTCCCTCCCAGCCAGGGATTAGCCACTCGATTGCTCTATTTCTCTAACATACACTGTGACCGGAGAAATATATACACTGCACCGCACACTCCCATAAGACACACACAAACACACACACCCACACTCACACACATATACTTTACATCTCACAGTATATGTGTGCACATATACACACACACTCATCGACATCATGTGGTTTACCTCCCAGGGACCACCAAGACATTGCTACGGCAACGGGTGCCTGCCTCCACTAATGAACTGGTTGCCATGCCAATAGAGTTGGCTACACTATCAAATAGTGCAACACAGTGGGGACTTAAAGGGGGGAGGGGGTGTTTGGGGCAGAGGGTACACGGAAATGTGCTGAGCTGTGCAATTTTACTTAGAGTTCTCTGAAATGGAACAATAGCATGGGTGCATACATCTCATTCAGTCCTCTCTGCGCTGTTGTTAAAGAGCTGGCTTTTGTCATCTCTCCTCCGGCACCAGCCTTCATTATGAAAAGGACAAAAACGATGGTCTTACTGTGGAAATGCAAGGAAGTGGCATAATATGAGGAAATGGGCAGTGCCGAAATCACTGTGAAATCTAGTTACACCACACAAACATAATGATACATCCAAAGTAATTGTTTCATTGTGGCCAGCAAGCCCCGGAGCGAATCACACACAATAACTACAGTGTTACTTTCTTTTCTGGACTGTGGTGCAAATTTGCCATTTCTCATACAAGTATCACAGAATAAAACTAACAAAAGGGAAAGACTTATCCCAGTATAGAATTTTAACATCTTCATTACTAGAAAAGCAGGGAAAATGTGTGAAAAATAAATGTTAACAAGTACCAAAATAACCTGACAGCACAGACTGAGGGGAGAGCATATGTCATCTCATTTCCATGGTTGTGGCAGCTGATTAATTATTTAAAAGTAATGCATTCATATTCTGCACACACCTCATTCTCATGCACTCACCATTTACTGACTGATGTGAGAGCCGTCATGCTACATTATTAATCCATAATAATAAAATGCAGTTGGCCAGACATTTAACAGGGCATGCTAACTATGTTTACACATCATTCATGTTCCTACTCACACTCATAAATACAAAATGAAAGATTAGACATGTCATTAAAACATAGAGGAACAATAGTAAAAGCAAAGGGAAGAGGCTGTAGCTTCTGCTATGAAGTGTTCCTACTTTCTAAGTAAAACAATGTTGTAATTTTAAAAAAAATACAACAGTTAGAAGCAAAAGTCATACATTCTGGGTATCATTAAGACATAGTACATGAGCCTTAGTGTTTTTCAAACATAAATGTCATACACATTATTATGAATGGTTCATGTAAGAGGGTATATCAGAGTTAATGTTATTAATGTATGAACATATAAACAATTTCTAAACTTTGCAGGTTGTTTTGGGGTGGCTAAGAATTTGATAACTTTAGTTAGCCTGCTATATTTTATCCCAGAACTAGCTAGCCTAGAGCTGAGAAAATCTGGGTTAGCCAACGGCTCCTCTCGACTCTTAGCATAGTTAGAAAAGATTTTGATGAAAATATGTGCTAGGGTGAACTAAAACTTGTGGCATTATTGTTTCTGTTTTGTATTAAGTTTCACCTCGTCGAAATTTAAGCTATAATTCCTCCCTTAGCTGTAGTGCTAACTAACGACAGGCTAGCTTTTTTTTTTTTAAGCATTTACTCCAGTATGTCGGCCATTCACTGGCATGCTAAATTGTTAGCCTGGGGGGTTTCTATACGCCAACAATTATCTAGAAGCTAACTTCTCATATCTTACGGTGAGTGTTTCCACTTAAACGCCAAGCATTACTGTGTACACAATATCCTATGTTGTAATAACAAGCCCACACATCCTATTTGAAGGCGGAAGTTGTCTCAATGACTTCTGTTTCAGACACCAATATTGCAGAGAACAGCAATTTGTTTGTGTTGTGTTGAAGTGTCTTAATTCAACATCTAAAACATTAGACTAAAACGTTTTTAAGCATTTTGTTTAGCCATCGTTAATCATTATGACAGGTCCAAAACAGGTGTACAAGAGAGGAACATCAGGCCTCTGACTTGACCTCTGACCTCTAGCCTTGTGTCCTTCAGAGGTGTGTCCAGTTTGACCAGGACTGTACGGCGTGGAACGCTAAGCAGCAGATCATCTGCTCCCTCAGCGAGTCACTGTGGGATGTCTACAACTATGGCCTCTTCCAGCCGGCTGGAGACGGGCGGGATGCCAAGTTCCTGGAGGAGGAGCGCCCCCTGCGAGACTACTCACAGTCCTTTGAGAAAGGGGTGCCTTACCTGGAGGTATGGCAGGGAGGATGATGTGACTGGCAAAGGCCACATAACAAACAAATTCTCTCTGAAATTGTTTCTTCATTCAAATGAAAATAGAGTTGTACAACTGTTTCACGTCCTCTCAGAGTCTTTCAGGTGTAACAGTCTGGTGGGGTGTTACTTTATTCTTTTGTTAGCCTAAACATTGTCACATTTTTTCTTATCCTGTGCATAAATGATATACATTGAGTCCCCAAATACCCACAAAAGTTCTAAAAGTTACCACTACAATTTCTTTGTCGATATCTGAGATATTCCTTCTTCCACTGTATTATTTATAGATACATGTTTTATGTAGGTCTTCATTTTTAGGGTGTTGACTAAACAGCAGCAATTTAAAAATTCTCTCATACAGCTAACACACAAGTTTAATCTTTCCAGCTTTTGCACTACATTTTACTGCACTGTAGTTTGAAAACTTTAGAGCTCATAACTAAATAAAATATGTGAGAACGATGCAAAAGCAGGCAAACAACTCAAAGTGTAGTTCTTTATAATAACCCCCATGATCAATACAGTAAATGAACTGAGTAAATTAAATTTTTACAAAATTGGACAGATTTAATTGCCTTCTGTGTGTTACATAAGCTGCAAATTATATTATGTTTCTCCACTTTTTGGTTAGCGGGTTGCAAGAGAGCTTTCCTGCTGTTATACGGTTATCTCACAGCGCCCTCTGCTGGTTCAGCTGGTGTACATGCTGCACGGTGGGGTGGGGCTGAAAGAGTATCCTGCACTCACAGTTTGGCTTCAAACTAGAGTGTTTACATTCTTGACTTGGCTCCAGATGAGAACATGTCTGTGAACTGATGAGGCCCTGTAATTGAAATATGCTCCACAGCAGAATGTACAGCACTCTGTCAAAGATCTAGGCGAAATAATTACAGACCCATCGGATCCCTGATGGTGCTGCATGACTGATAAGAATCTAAATATTTAAGGTGCCTGAAATCTTTTGCACAATCCTGCACACATTTATAACATAATTATTGCCATCTGAATCACTTCTGTGTTTTTGTGAACTGGAACAGCGTACACAGCACACAGAGGCTTCTGCATACTGTTTGTTCTTATTATGAACCACCACTTACTAATAAGCATATTGTAATTGATGTATTGTATGTATTAGATCTGGTTGCTTCTTTATCCTGGCTGCCATTTCTCTCTCTGTTGCCACGAATACACCGCAGATGGTGGTTCATCTCAGCTTTTGTGTGCTAGACAGGCTCTAGACTTCTCATCTGGTAATTGTTTTGGCGTTATATTATAAAACTGAAGTGGAGACTAAACATCCAATCAGGTGGTTTTCATTGACAGGGTAACCCATTCAAAAAGGAAGTCAAAGGTAAACCCAGCTAACCTCAGTCCACTCATCATTTGAGGCATGTTATGTCTGAGGATGCATTGATTCTCATTTAATTTATATCTTAGGGCATTTTGTATCCCATCTGATTTTTAAGACAAAGGACAATAAACCTTCTGGGATGTATTGCTGCCTTATAATTTATATTTACAGAAAATAAAACAAAAAAAAGGCACATTTTACCTTGATGTTTCATGGAAAACCATAGTTAAAATAACTTGATAGGATGTATTATCAGTGAGAAATTATATTTTGAAATGTAAGTCCATGTAGCACATGAGTTCCTGAACTAATTCAGCATTCAACATGTGTTTTCCCCAGAAACAAAAAAAACCTGACTTAATATTTTAAAGAACTAAATCATGGAGCTTTTCCAGTAACTTTTTGAGTGGGAGAGTGAATTTCTGGAAACAGAGAGTTTAACTGCAGGAATATTGGTGCAGGTTTACACACATGTAGTCATCTTTTTGTCAGTAAGTACATCATGCAGCTGAATGTAATCTAAATTGTGTTGCAGTAGGTTGATTCGCACGTATCACAAGTGTCTTTTTTTTCTGGTCCTCAGTTCAGGTACAAAACCAGAGTTTATAAACAGACTAATCTGGATGAAAAGGCTCTCGCTAAACTCAGCACGAAGGTATGTCTTTTTCCGGTCTGCTGAGCGTTACTGTTTATTGCTGTATGCTATTTGGTTTCATTCTCTGACACGCTTCCCCTTTGATCTTTTTCTACACTCAGGCCAGTCTAAAGAAGTTTCTGGATTACATTCAGACTGGAGCAATAGAGAAAATGGCAAAAGTCCTCGATAAAGGTCTTGATCCAAATTTCCATGACCCCGACAGTGGAGGTGAGTTTCTCGGAGTGTTTTATTTTTTGTCCTGCTACACAGATTTACCCTTTGCTAATACATTTGCAAGTGATATCAAATAGTATAAAAGTATGAGGATGCAAAGTGACTTTCACCTTTCTACCGGTCATCCCTCCTGCCCCCAATCCCACACTGTGGGTCAGAGACCCCGCTCTCTGTGGCCATGCAGTCTGGCCTGTCGGTGGAGGGCATCAGGCTGCTGGTTCAGGGCGGCGCTCACTTGGACTTTAGGAGCAGAGATGGCTTGACTGCAGTGCACAAAGCTGTTAGGGCTCACAATCATGCTGGGCTGATGGTAAGAACCTCAAGTTAAAGTCGCACGCAAGCAGACCGCAAACACTCTCAAGTAGGGCTGGTGGTGTGGAGGGATTCATTTTAATTACAGGGTAAAACCAAAGGAGCACAAGTACCTCATACCTCTTATTGAGGATTTAGTTTTTTTTTCACTTCTCTGTATTAGTATTATTGTTAGTGCTTCATGTGTTGCATAGACCTCCCCACACACACAAACACATCCCACATGCAACCCCCGCGATCAATTTGCAGTATTACAGTAAAAGTGCTATTATGTGTGAGATGGCATATACTGTAAGAACGCAAACAAGATGGCGGCATTTTATAACTGAAAGATGCAGACGACGTGATAATTAACTCCCCGTGTGTCGTCTTTCCAGGCTCTCTTGTCCCTCGGAGCCTCTCCAGACTATAAGGACCGCTGTGGCCTGACCCCGCTGTACCACACTGTGCTGACAGGGGGTGAAACTTCCTGCTGTGAGACTCTGCTCTATTACAGGGCGAAGCTGGGGACGAGGGACGAGAATGGCTGGGATGAGTCCCATCAGGTAGTCCCATTTTAAATTCATAATGAGCCAATCACCTACAAATACAAGTCTGTCTTTTTGTTGATTCCCGTGTGGTTTTAAGGGTTTCCTCTCATATTTTCACGTAAACCATCTCTGGTCTTTGTCTCCAACCTAAACTTAAGCAATGCACCATCATTTCACCGTCTTATTAATGTCATGTACCATCACCCTCAGTCTCCCTCAGTGTTTTCTCACACCTCTCTGCCTTCCTCACTCGTCTCTCCATTCTCTCTCCTTCCTCCCCTCCTTCTCTCTTTCCATAGCACAGGGATGAAGAGGAGTTTGGAATGGAAGAAATACATAAGGTACTCTTCATCCCACCATCCCAGCACCCGTAGCAAAGCTTGCAGAGGCAGAGGCACTGAGAATAATCATTTGTTTCAAAATGTAAATAAACAGAAGTGAATGAGCTGACCACATTGTTTTCCAAAGCCTGTTCAAGTCTGAGTCATTTCCAGTCGAGCCCAGTACAGAAAGAGCATTGGACACTATCTCTTTCTCTCACTGTAGATACGGGTGCATTGCCTACATTATGTCTCTGTGACATTCTGGTAATTTTGCGTTTGTGCTGCGAGCCGGTTGTCATGGTATTTTATTTTGGTTTGCTGTGCTCTGTGTTTTCTTTCTTTACTTTGTACGCATCTTGTGATATTTTAGTCCCTGCAGAAAAATATGAGGAAACCTCTGAGGCTGCTGAAGGCTCATTTCTGTTGTTTTAATGGTTTTTGTTTCCTTTGTTTTTCCACCACAGTGCAATGTAATTGGCTCCCACTTATTTTTTTCTCTAAGAGTAATTTTGGATCTAAATGTGGATGTAAGACATATTATTTCCTTCTCTTTCTCTGTGTATCTATTTTGCGGTGCAACTCTTTTTGTCTCCTCCTAATTCACTGTCCTATATGAAACCATCCACTTCAGTTCAACATGTCTCCTTCTATACTTTGTAATACTGACAGTTTGTGGATATTTCTATTATACTCTTGGCATTAAAAGGCCTGCCAGAATGGCTTTGCACAGCACTTGGAGCATCTGCTGTTTTATGGGGCAGACACCGCTTCTCAAAATGCCTCAGGGAACACTGCACTTCACATTTCTGCCCTGTACAACAAGGCAAGTATGCAAATACCCCTAATATTAAACTGTTAATCCCATAATAATGACTGCTCTTTGTTCTAAAGGAGTTAACCACTTACCTCCCCTTTCTGAATGATCAGGAAAGCTGTGTACGCGTTCTTCTGTACAGGGGAGCAAATAAAGAGGCAAAGAACAAGCATGGTCAGACACCTTTTCAGGTAACGGGTTCAACCATTAATAATATGTATTGAGAAACAAACTAGCTAGGACAATGATATCTCAATTCGTTTTTTGTGTTTGCAGGTAGCTGTAATGTCTGGTCACTTTGAACTCGGGGAAATCATCAAAAACCACAAAGATTCTGACGTAGGTAAGCTTTCCTGTCTCTCCTTGAGGGGTTTTTAAGTAATACAGTCCATTCCCAACCACCTGCCTGCCTTGTATTTATCTATTATTTATTTTCCTTACCAATTTCCCATCCTTTTTCCCTAACAATCTACGCCATTTCTCCTTCCCTTCCATCCTCTCATGTCAAATCTCTCCACTCCTCCTCACTTCTCACACCTGACCTCTGTGTCTCCACTATAAACCTCCTCATCACGTGTCACAACTTTAGTGCCCTTCTTGGAATCACCAAAGTTTGTACCCAAGCGAAAGGAGAGTGCCCACACACTGCCTCTCCCTTCACTTCAATCCCACCCCCTACTGCGCGCTAATAGTGATAACACCATGACCCAGTCTGACCCCCTGGCCCTGCCCAACAAGGCTGCAACCAATCCCAACCCAGGACAGGTACTGAGGACCATTAGATGGATGCTCAATAGACTTTTATGTATAATGCTTTATGTTAGCAAATCATCTTTGATGCTCTGTCTGCATATTTATTTATTTTTTTTGCAGGGCCAGCGCAGGGCCTCCGTGGGCATGAGGAGCTCCAGCAGCCCCAGAACTCGTACTCGTTCCCCCTCCAGGGGGAGAGGAGGCCAAAGTGACACAGAGGAGAGGCAGCGGCAGCCGCGAGGCAGGCAGGGGTGAGGAGACGGCAGCTGGGAGTCACTCATCTCCAGTTACCCTCAGCTACATGCAAAGAAACTTTTATTTGATTCTCAGTTGCACAGGGTGCCCTATTTTTAATCGCAAGAATGTCACATATTCTAAGCCGGGTATCGGCATCGTTCTGCAAAACAAAAGAAACTGAAGTGATATTCACAGCCTGAATAAAAAAGTTTAAAAAATAACAGATGGTAATGCAACAGCTAAATGCTTATAACTTGGTCATAGATGAGAGTCTAGAGCCTCACTTGCGGCTCGGTGAAGCTATTAGTGGCAATCTTAGGTAACAATCTTACAGTGACCTTAATGCGCAGATGGCTACAATATTCAGAATTTGATAAAAAGCAATAAACACAAAGTGCAGCTGATTCAGTTCTGGTGGACAAGTTGTTAAGTTTAAAAATGTTCTCCATCAATAAACACATAATGATTCATCATCAGGGAACGTCTGAACCTAATTTTGTCCTGAGAAATTTCCATCTGGGGCTAAAACAGCAGAATGACCAGCAAGTTGTCATGGTTAAAAATAAACTAGTAAATCCTTGGTACATGGAGGCACGGGTGAATATGGACAAAAAGATATCACCATGAGACATCACTAGATAATTATTATAATATATATTTTTTTTGTATTACAATATTTTTAAGCTTTAGGTTTTAAGGTGCAGATAAGGTATGACGAGGTCAAATATGATTTAATTCGAAAAGGACAGAAATTGGAACATTGATTAAGCTAAATTCATGTTTCATCAGGGTTTTTATGTTGTTGTTGGTTTTGTTTCTTTTTACATTTTGGATATCTCTTTTTTTATATATCACAGTATAAATCAGAATATTCAATCAATAACCAGAAAAAAAGGTTTCACTATAGTTTTTAGGCATAGGCTACAAATTATAAAGGGGAAAGAGAAATACTCAAAAAAGCACCACATAGACATAGAGTGGCATAAAACTGAAATGTCTGGCTCAAACTATGAGAAAAAAAAATCATTTTGAGAAAACAGCCTTTGAAGACATGTATTGTAACAGTTCATGCATTTTTTTTAAATTGAAAATGTCTCTTTATGCCTTAAATTTCTACAAAAAAATCTCAAAATCGACCAGTGCTTTTGTCTGTATTGTCTCCAATGCATGGTACGTGCTCTAAGTGATGTTTAATTTTTTGAAATATAGTGTATCGTGTTGAGAAGTTACAGCTTAACCGACATCTACCGCATGCTTTGCATTATTTTAATGTTTTGATTATACTAAATGCCATTATATCCTAGGCTCCATATTAATTTGATTTGTACTCCCCTGCCAAAATACTGTATTAAACATAGTATTATTAGAGCATAGACTGAAGGCACACTGGCTATTGTTGCTAGTATTTTCTATGTACCACATACTCAATGCTATACTCTGTTAGTAAATAGAAGATTGCACCATTTCTTACTGTCGCTATGACTGATAAGTGTGACTCAGCTGCTGTCTGTCTCAGATGTAGCCCGACAAGTCGTATGTCTTCTCACTTGTTTTATCACAGTGTGGCAACTTATCTCCCAGTTTTGTTAAAGACTCTCTCTTGTCCTTCTCCCTCTGCAGTGCAACCTCAGCGGGAGGGGTTGGAGGTCAGATGAAGCGAATGTACAGCGCTGTGCCAGGCCGGATGTACGTGGCCACTCGCGCCCACTCCGCCATCGGAGACAGAGAGCTCTCACTGAGCAAAGGGGACAAAGTTAAAGGTCATTACCAAATCTCTCAATAGTCTGGTACGATGTTGAGATATTTGTGGTGCAGCTGCACTAGGTTTAATGCGGAAAAATGTAAGACGTTTAAGAAGGGTTGTAACCGAGATGCATCAGCGTCTCATATGCCACAAAGCAATGGATGTTCCCAGCTATTTTAAGATGATTGTACAGTGTTATGCTTAAATAGAATAGCTAAATGTCAATAAGGAAGTAGAAGAGAGTAGATTTACCACCCAAACGATCCATCTATCTACGTGTATATGTTTGTCTTTTCGTTTGTCTCAGTGTTAAGTGTAGGAGAAGGAGGGTACTGGGAGGGAACAGTGAAAGGACGCACTGGCTGGTTTCCTTCAGACTGTGTGCAAGAGGTGGCGGCTCCCAGCAAAGACAATCGATCAGGTGAGACTAAACCTGTGGGAACATGACCTCATTATTGTTTTCTAAAATATTGCTTTGTTCATGGTATGTTTAGACTGCTTTTAAACCACCTTTTGGTTGTGTTGTGTTTCATTCATGTATACATATGTAAGGCATCATAGTACAAAGATTGAAGGGGGGGGGGGGTCATGCTGGAAAATGGGTTACATATTTCCTCAGGCTAGAATAATCCTTCAATTATACTTCATCGTGACACCAAGCACACGCCACACCCATGTTTACCAGCAGGCCCTTTTGCAGCAGACATGTGCATCGCAGCCATTCACCATCCCCGTGTTTTCACAGCTGCACTGCTCACGCAGTAAGCAAACCATATGCCATGTTGAAGACGCAAAAACACAAGGTGTGAATAGATTTGATTTGTTCGTGTGTTGTGGTGAGGGAAAACAAAAGAAATAAATAAACAGGGAAGGTGTCGTGACGGAAGCTGAAAGTTTAATTTGGACACATGTCTCGCCTGCATGTGCCTTTGCAGACACACGAAGCGAGAAAGCCAAGAGGAAGCTCTTCCGTAACGTCACAGTCGGAGCCTACGACGGCACTGATGGCCCCAGGTAAGAAAAACTCTTGGTCAAAAGTAAGTTAGGGCAGCAACGATACTATGAATTATTCAGTTCTGCTATAATTCACCAGTTTTGATGGAAAATGTTGGATTTCAAGTCCAAAATTCTGGAAAAGTGGAAAGTGTTTGTTCTGAGCTGTCCCTGACTGTTCATCCATTGCATGTAAAGTTTGGATGGATAAATCCAACTCAACTCAACCTGACTGACTGCAGCTTTTGATGTAGTTCTGGTTGTGGGTGGTCATATTAGTGTGGGTAGTAAAACGGCTGTCTGCTCTCTGTTTATCCCTGTAAGGTCAGTAAGGGTTACTGAAATATTTGACACGCTGTTGTTTTGTGGCTAGCAAGGGGTTCTTGAATGTGTATTTGCGTCTTCCTGCATTCCGTCTGTTTTCTGCTGATCCTGATCTGCGCTTGTTGTCAGTTATTGTCCGGAGTGAACACGTCAGCGCTCCAAAGAACAAAGAACAGCCATGTCATTTTCTGCTCGGCCCCTTTTGACTCCACCAGACAAATGCACTTGTCTCTTTGACAATCCGCACGCGCGTTGCTTGTATACACTGAACCCAATAATGCTGTAACGAAAGGGAGAGTTTATCCTGCTCTTTGGTGGCGTCTCTTTGAAGCTCCAGCCCAGCCCTGGGCAGCTGCGGTTGTTTGTTGTGAAGCTATGCATGTCTGGAGTTAGTGTGCACAAGAATGTGAAAGTGCGTGTCTTTTTGTGTACATACATCATCCTGCTGGTGAGTCATGAGGAGGCTGCAGCACAGAGCGCTGGTTAGGTCCCTGGGCGAGTGAGAAGGACTTACCAGTTGCCATTCCTGAGGCCTTTCAGCCTCTTAGACATTATAGCTGACATTGCCCTTGTAGTAGTGTCATTCACTTTAATGCAGCTGTGTTCCTAATGGAAGTAGCACCAACCAGGGTTATTTTACCTGAGCTCAGTTGGTTAAGCATAATTGCAGTGGCGTGGGGAAGTGGTGCTCAGTTAAGAGCGAGGTGATCTGGAGCATGTTCTGCCGCTGTAGCTAGGCATTTGGGAGAATGTCAATTACTATTTCGGAGAGAGAAGGAGAGAGGAAGAGTGTTTGCTCGGCTGTGTGATGATGACAGCTCTCTGTTTTAGAGGAGAGGAGGGAGGGAGCGAGCACAAAGTTGGCGAATGTGTGAGAGTAGATCCAGGGTGGGAATCAGCTGTTAGCATATCTGTGATTTACCAGTCAGTGGATGAGCAAACGCTGTCTCTCTCTCTCTATCTGTTGTCTTACATTTATACCCATCCCCCGCATCCCCGCCCCACAAATTCAGCTCTCCATCTCCCCTAGTTTGCAAGCAAACCCGCTTCCTGCCATCCGCCGGCCTCACTCACACACCATACACTCTCCCCCTGATGTGATCATCCCTGGTATTCTCCTCTTCTCTCGCCGCCCTTCTCTCACATTGTCATTCTCTTGTCTGAAACACGCGGGGTGCAGACCATCACACTCTCTCTCCCTCCTTCTCATTCACCCACCTCTCTCGCTCACTCTCCTCCACTCTCGCGGCTCTCTCCGGCTGAGCTCTCGCTGGAAGACCGGGAGGAGGAGGGAGGCAGGAGGAGGGAGGAGGAGGAGGTGGTGGAGAGCGCGTGCGAGAGAGGAGGGGGGGACATGGCAATGGGGGGATGCGGAGAGAGAGATTTCTCTCTCTCCCTCTCTTCTTCGTGGCCGTCACTGGGCCCCAGAAACAGGAGCGTGTGGTTCATTTACAGGTAGCGGCTGTTTCCTCATTCATTGGCTGGCTATGGATGTGAGGAGAGGACAATGGAGAGAGGGGAGAGGTAGATGATGCTATTGAGAGGCCGTGCCTTTTCAAAGACAGACTAATGAGCTATGTATTCTGTGCGTGCCAGTGTGTCTTTGAGCGTGTGTGTGCGCGCTCAATTCTGTGCGTGTGTCTTAGATCTGTATTTTTATTTTTTTTCCTTCTTTGCATGTGTATATCCGCGGAACGGAAGTGGCTATTGAATGGAGACTCTGCAGCATGTTTATTTCTGTGTCTTCTCCCGTGTGTTTGAACACCGTGTGTGTGTGTGCATGAAAGAGAGCACATATTGATGCATTTCAGTCAGACAGTGTGGGTGTATTTCATTCTCTTTGAGTCATGATTTCTATAAGCAGATATTCTGAATTCACCAGGACTTCCATATATTCCCGTTCCATTAAAAAAAAAAAAAAAAGCTATGGTCACATCCCATGTCTCTATGTATGTCACTGTATCATTAAAATCTGGTGGTGTGTTTTTTTTTTGACTGTGCAGAGGGATGAAAGTGAAGAAGTCAGTAAATGGCAACAGTGCGATTCTTCGCTTTCTTTTGAGCTCTCGTTTCAGATACCAGTCATTTCTGTGCATGCTTGTGTGTGTGTGCATGCGTTTGTCTTGATGTGCGCGTGCATGCGACTATATACACTGAATAAATTCTATGTGGTTTTGAAATGTAAGTGTGTGTCCTTTCTGTGGGAGTGTCTCTCATGGACCTATTTTATATTTATGCGCTGTTCATCTGGCTACCACGCACCCATTCACAGTGTGTGTGTGTGTGTCACTAACATCTGCCAACTGCTTCACTTGTGCTGTGCGGGTAATGTCCCCACATAGCTGGTCTATCTGCATGTACATTCAGCAGGTGAATGGTTAAAAAGCTGCCTTTTTTCTCAGTGATTGTGGATAGAAGAGAGGATGACTCAGGAGGGTACATAATAACTCTAGTCTCTAGTAGGCTTACAGCTTCATTGCAGCCAGTTCAGTGAGAGCGTGTCCTATTAGCCAACAGCAATTAACCAGGGACGTTTGCGCTTTTTATGGTCCTCCTTGGCTGGGATATGGTGGTCAGTGTAGTGACAGACGAGTGGAATGGCTTTATGTATAAGAAATCAGGTGTGTTAGTGTGAGTGTAAGACGACAATGCAGCTTAGAAGGACCTGGAGGACCAACAGTGGCCATGTTTCCCCCTTGTACAAGTGGATGGATGAAGAGCCCGATGGATCTGTCCACCCACTCTGTGTTACTTTGATCCTCAGAGAGGGAAAGCATGGTGGAGGACAGGGTGAGAGAAAAAGGAATGAGGTGTGAGGAGCAGATGGCTGGAAGGCGGCTGTGCGTTGGCGAAACAGTAACATTGATGGAGAACACACAAGGGATGGACCTCAGTAGGGGAAACTAGCAATCGTCTGTTCAGTGCTAAAGTTACGGCTTGATGTCGAAGTCTGGATCTTCAGCCCTGCAGGGCGACGCGCATGACTCTGATGTACCTCTGTGATTCCACAGCCAAACTTTGTTCATTATGTGCTCTGCCAGATTAAACAGACAAGAACCTGCCGGGTCTGTACTCTTAAGAAGTGGTTGAATATAATATTATTCTGTTATTGGTATTTTAATACCAGTGGGTGTTTCAGAAGTGGTTGAGGCAGAATGCAGTGATGCGATCCTTTGCCAGACATTAAAAAAACAACAACCAGAGAAGACCCTTACAACCCAAAATTGAATTAAAAGGTTTTAAATGTTATTTTTTACCAAATGGTTCAATTACTTTGTTATCCCGATTAGAGGCTGACTGCAGATCCTATTACTAGGGAGTCAAACTAAAAGTTGCATTTATGTTTAGTTTATGTTGGATTTAGCCTCACTATTTGGGTTTTGGGTCTGCTGACTCAAGCAAAGAAGGCTGAATTTGTGTGCAGCCTTGCAGTTAGCAATGCCTGACTGATTTAATTCAGATCCAAAAAAAAAATCCCAGCTACATTCCCTACTTTTCAGGAAGCTTCTGGCATGAATGCACACAATTTACCCAAACTTCCCAACTAAAGGAGGGCCAGAACAATCCCAGTGGAAACTTCTCCTCGAGCATACCCAGAGTAGTTTTACTGCAGTCAAGCTATCACTGTAAATAAAAGACAGTTCTTTGACCACACCACTCGTCTTGTTCGCCCGCTGTTCAGCCCTTCTAGGAAATCAGATCCTTTGATTTGATTTCACTTGGAGTGTCAGTTTGAGTTAGCTTGAGTAGCACAAACTAACACTGAAATGAGCTGCCTATTAAAGAAATATCTGGAATTCCTCTTAAATCATACAGCTCTGCTCAAGCTGTGGGCTCTCAAACAGAGGCAGGGTGAATTGACATTGTTAGAAAGTCAAGTCCAGAAATGAGTCATGAGATGTGGCAGTGTGTAGTCCATTTAACCAGTCCTATATTAGAGAAAGGGTAGTAAAGCAGCCCAGCCAAAAAGTCCCAGACAGTGGTAATAGAATAATGAAGGAGCTTCCTGAGCCACTACTCCAACTGTTTCATAATAAGATTGTATCTCCAGCGTCTGTGATCACAGTTACTGTCCTCTCAGGCTGTGGTCTTTGAGCGAGAGGAGTTGCTTGTGGGGGAGATTAGAGGCCTGTCCGACTTCGTCTTGTACATAATCTGAAGTGTCATGTATGACCGGTAGTGGTGCGCAGGAGTCTGTGTAGCTGTATCCTTGCAAAAGCTGCCAGGGGCAGTGAACTCAATTTACGTGCATTTGGAAGTTTCCATTATCAGTGTATGTGCACATTTTTCTAATGTTGCTGTTCCCCCTGGCCCAGTGCTTGTCAGCTCTAGCTGGATTCGTCCATAGTATGGAATATCATCTCATAAACAATTCCCCCCATTGTGGCACTAACTGTATCCCTGCCATCATCCCCTTTGTGCACCACCGCTTTTTGTATGACATTCTCAAGCCAACTTATCTTTTGCTGCAGTGTGATTTCATAATGTGATGCAGTATAGCTGTTTTCCACATTGACAGAATGCATTATTTGCATGACAATAAGATGTTTTAGTTGTTGCAGAAGTCATATAACTCTCCTCTTTTCCAATTCTCTTTCTTTATTACCCTTTCTCTCTTCATCCCAATTCCCATGCCTCCCCCTTTTCTCCCTCTAAGTGACTACATCATTAAGGAGAAGACAGTGCTCCTACAGAAGAAAGACAATGAGGGCTTTGGCTTTGTACTTAGGGGAGCCAAAGGTGAGTCTCGTCTTGAAAATCTACCACATATTCTTCCATCTCCAAAGACTTTTCTGTCTCATATGCTTGTTTTTTACCACAATAATCTCCCTAGCGCTGTGTGATTACCAAACCTGCATCCATTCATGGTCAATCCTTGTTTTATCCTCTTGCAGCTCAGACTCCCATAGAGGAGTTCACTCCAACGCCAGCATTCCCCGCGCTGCAGTACCTGGAGTCTGTTGATGAGGGGGGTGTGGCGTGGAGAGCCGGCCTGAGGATGGGGGATTTCCTCATCGAGGTAGGGACCAAGATACAGGTCAACCCCCAGTTGAAATTATTATTATCCACTACAGATGCAGCTTGCAGATCCACTGAACTTGTAGACCTAATTTCTAACAAGTTAAAAGTGGTTGCAAAATTGTGTCAGCACGAGTTGATGGATCATTATGCATTGTTATTACATTTTACTTTTTAACAAATTATTATCACCCAGCTCTTCTCTCTTGTCCTCACACTGAATGCAACACGTGTAGGCATGTTCCTATAGGGAGAAGACTGGGTGAAGAGAAGTGGGCACATCGAAAAAGTACATTAAAAATAACCACCATTTTCAAGTTCTGTATATGACGTGCATTTTAGTAAAGGTTGGTGAGGAGATGTTGATTTGTGACAACCATGAGCAGCTCAGACTGTAACTTTGTGGACATTTTGTACCTTTAAAATTTCCGGTATGCTGGCTTGAAAATGCATTTCTAAAAGTGGTGATTGTCAAACCTCTGTTAAAGCTGACACATCCTGCTAATTGGTATTCAGCCTAATATGAGTCACTTAAGTAGCAACCCAAGCTCTTGTAACTGTGATTTACTTTAGCTGCTGCCTGAATTGCCGGTGCACCTGTACAGAGCAAAATGAGAAGGAAAAAACTTCAAAAACAAACGCAGGAAAGACACATTGTCTGTATTGTTTGAGGTCCTTGAGTGCATTGTTAAAACTTAATTGGCAATGATTGCAGCACATCAGCTCATGCCGCTGCTCTCCGTCTTCGTGTCCGCCAGGTGAACGGGCAGAATGTGGTGAAGGTTGGTCATCGGCAGGTGGTCAACATGATCCGACAGGGCGGCAACAGTCTCATGGTGAAAGTTGTGATGGTTGCTCGGAACCCCGAACTGGAGGACACTGCGCGGAAGAGAGGCAAGAGTCAGCTTTCCTTGTCTGTCATTTCCATGCTATGTTTATGATGTGACGATAAAGGTGATTGCATGTTTACTCCACCCTAAAAGCCCGTTGCGATGTGGTTGACTGCGTGTTTATACAAGACTCCTAAACATTAAGACTGCATTTGGCTTGCTTCCCTTGGCAGCCCCGCAGCAGACTAAAAGACTGACTCCTCCTGCCATTGCCCTGCGCTCCAAGTCAATGACATCAGAGCTGGAAGACATGGGTGAGATGATAAAGGATATAAAGGAGTGAAACAAAAAATAAATAATACATTTAAGTGCCCCACAGCTTTATTTTTTTGTTTTTCTGAGGGAATCACATTGAAATAGCTTCTTTTTGGTTGGTTAGCAGCCTTTCTGCAGAATGATGGTATACTACTGTGGTACTATTAGGACAACACAGCATTAAATATTAACAGAGTCGATGCAGAGGGGCAAGAAAATTATCTAGTAAGGTGCAGTTTAGTTTTTTTCAGCAGCAATAGCTTGATAGAGAGGGAGTCTTTTGATTCATTTGCACCTCTGATGTTTCCCATGAAGAAGAAACATGATAATTAAATAGTGAGGTTAACAGCTATAAGAGCAATTGCGTGTTGTTAAATGATACTTGTCTAATGCCATCCTTAACAAACTGCTCTGGTTTTTTTTTTCTCCTGAACCCAATACGCTGCGTGCAGTGGACAAAGGTGGGACAATCATGGATTTGTGCTCTCATGATTATTTCTGTCCCCATCACCATCCCTGTCATCACACCAGCATTCACTCCATCACATGTGTATGTATTTCATCATTTCATCTTGCTTTATACGCGCATGACTCTATAGCGGTTCTAGTGACACCTAATTCCTGTTTCCCAAATTATGCATGCAACAGCTGCGTCTCCGTGGAAAAAGAAAGCAGGTGAATATTGGCCTTTATCATTACCCATATCAGCCCTTGAGCCTTAATTAAAAGTCAGCCTGTTTGATGCTCGTATTTTCTCCTCGTTTTCCAGAATATGAGTCCTCTCAGGCTCCCGATAAGAAGAGGACAGTTTATCAGATGGCGTTAAGTAAGAAGTCCCTCTTACTGTTATTGTCATACTGTATAAAGGTTGTTTTTGAGCCATACAGCATGCAGGAGAGGGTTCTTGCTGAAATTCTCCTTTCATGTTTCTTTGCGCTTCGTGCTCCCCTTCACTGCCTCACTGCCTTTCTCTATGTTTTTGTAGATAAACTGGATGAGATCTTGGCTGCTGCCCAACACACTATTACATCAGACAACCAGGGCCAGAGAGGTCATGGGGGCAAGAGGGACCGGAGCAAGAGTATTGTTCCCAACGTCTCCAGCGAGGTACTGTTGGGAATCAGAAGGAAATAGTTGTTACGACCGCTAAACTGGGGGTCTTGCTAGCATTTTGAGCACAAGCTACTGTGTAATCTAGAAAACTGATCAGCGATCTCTCTTCTTGTAATACAATGCAATACTGATTAACATATATGACAGTGCTTCTCCGCTGCTTTAGGATATAGCATATATTTAGTCATGGAAGTGACTCATACTAGCAAAAATGATGCCTATCTCTAAAGCAGCTTGGTCTTTAGCTTTTCTTTTAGCTCTCTGTGTTCTCCTGCCCTCACTGCACTTAAGAGAAAATGATTGACAATGGACCACCCACACCAAAACATTTGTTTAAGTGTGAGTCAGGTTGTGTCCATTCATCTGTGCTCTGTTGCCTGATACGCTAATACACCAACTGTTTTTTTCTGTATTGAATCATATTGTATATCTACTTAATATCAGCTCAACAGCCAAGATCAATTTTATTTGAATATATCTGACTAAATGTTTCAACTCTTATCGCTACTGCATCCATCCTTTCAAATTCTCTTTTGCTCCCTGTTCTTGTGGTGTTTGGTCACCTGAAGCAACCATATGAGCAGCAGTCGCCAATGAGTTTGGTTCAGCCTGGACCTGGTTTTGGCTACAACCAAGCTCATTTCCAACCAGGCCACGGTCCTCAGCATGCCGTCATGATGCGTCAGAAATCTATTGGTAATGTCAATTGTCATGGAAAGATTTCTGCCATCTCAATGTATAAGCTCATTTTTTACAACTGCTCATGTTCTTATTCTCAGGTGTAACAGAAGAGGAAAGGCAGTATCTACACCCACCTGCTATGAAACTGGCTCGCAGCTTGTCAGTGCCTGGACCAGAAGAAATCCCCCCACCACCTAACACATCTGCCCCAGAACCGCCTTTATCTGCAGGCCCTCATCCTGGGAGAGGGCCTGCTATGCCCATACCCCCTGTGTCCCAAGCCCATTACCAGCTCCATTCTCAGCCTGCGCATCCTACTCAAGCTGGCTGGGAAAGGAGTGGGCCTGGTGGGATGAACCAGCAGGTCATGGTTCCCACCCTCCGCAGGCAATCTGAAGGACTGTGCATCAGAGAGCCAGAGGCTCCCAGGAGAGGTGGTGGCAAGATGGGAGGGTTACGGAGAGGGTACAGCAGTGCTACACCACCAACAAGTGCTAAGCCTAAGGCCCAACAGGCACAACAACATCACCCACATGTGTCCAACCGGGAGCAAGGTGGAGGGGTTGGCAGAGGGGTAGCAAAGAGGGGAGGTAGGGGAGCTTTGATGAAGCAGTCAAAAGTGGAAGATGGGCTGAGGCAGCATCGAGGAAAAGGAGGTGCAACCAAAGAGAAGAGTTCCATCCCCATCCCCACTATTATTGTCAAGGCGCCCTCCACCAGCAGCAGTGGTCGAAGCAGCCAGGGAAGCAGCATGGAGGCTGAGCCCTCCCAGGACGTGGAAGAACAGGGAGACGTAACCCCAGAGAGCACCAATGCCAGCCTTCCCTCACCACTCACCCCCTTGCCACCTCAGCCCCCTACATCCACTTCCTTGCCTTCATCAACTGTTGCCCCATCTGTTACCTCACAACAAAACCTGGAAAACTTTGATTACACTTCAACATTTGGTTCAGCATTTGGAGAAGGAGGGGCGCGCAGGGAAAGAGAACGTTTCAGAGATATGAGACGAAAGAGTGCTTCTTTCTTCCTCTCATCTGAAGAGGACATCCAAGGGGAAGCAGGAGGTGGAGGAGGAGAAGGGGGAGGTGGAGCACTAGGGACACGAATTCAACCTTTACAAAGCTCCCAAATGGAAGTGCCCACCCCTCGACTTCGCCCCTCCAAGTCTATAGATGAAGGCATGTTTTCTGGAGACAACTATGTGAACTATTCCAGCAGCATGCCCCCGGCCTTTGGTCTGCCTGAGTATTCTTCCCCTATCCTTAGTCAAGATGGCCAGCCCAAGTCAGCACCTTCAATGTATGGCACCCAACCTGCGACTACCTTCATCCACCCACTAACAGGGAAAGTTCTGGATCCCTCGTCCCCACTTGGTCTGGCCCTGGCTGCCAGAGAAAGGGCTTTGAAGGATGACCGCAGGACACGACGGGAGGACAGACACTTTGGCCGGCAGCTGTCCACAGTAGGATCTTTCCCCACACCTGTTCAGACTCCAACACCTTCACTTTTTGCGACCCCGACACAATCAGCCTACACTTCACCTGTGTCCCTCCACCTAAGCTCCCCAACTGCCACCACTTCCCCTGCATCTTTGAGCCGGCCACAGTCGCCTAGAATATTACGTCTGGGAGGAGGTGGGGAGAGGATGGAGAGAGAAAAGGAGGCAGGACCCAGGGAGGGTCTTAGAGTTCGCTTCTCCGAGGACAGAAACAGTCAGTTTTCAACACAATATTACCCAAGGGAGAGAGAAAAAGAGGTATATGATAGCAGACCTGCTCTACCCTTGCAGCCTCCTCCCCCGCCAGCTCAACCGGCTCCTCGCAGACCATCTTTTCTGCAGATGGAGGCCACTCCCAACACCAGCTACATTCCTCAGTACACTGTCCCCACAGCCCCAGCACAGGCACATGAAGCTATGGGGGAAGCAAGAACTGGGGCGGGCGGAGGCCTAGGACTGATGGTTCTACCTCCACCAGCTCCCTCAATAGACGCAGATGATGAGTTTGTCTTTGCAGATCCCTTGCCTCCTCCTTTACAGTTTGCTAATGGTAAGAATGAGAGAATCCACGAGTTTCATGAGCATCATCATCAACACCAGAATCAACACCTTGCTTCTGTTGCTCCACCTCCCCCACCCCCTCTTCCATCTCCCAAGTCCTCAAATGCTCCTCCACCCTCTTCGCAGGGTGGTGACTCTGCTGCTTCCAGTCTTACGTCCTATGACAGTGAGGTAGCCAACCTCACACAGTCAGCTCTATCTCCGTCTTATCCATCCCCACAGATATTTCCCCCTTCCTCCACCACCATCACCACCTCTGCTTCTGCTTTGCCTGCCACATCACTACACAGACCCCAGCCCATGTCCCATTCTCATCCCTATTACAGCAGCTCTAATGACACCTCAGTAGGTTTTCATACCCCAGCCCAGGACAGAGGCACAGCTGCCCTTACCACCACCATGACCTATGCTACCACTACCATGACGGCAACTGCTGCTGCCACCACCACCACAACCTCTCCAGCATCCTCTGACTACAGCATGACCATGGCTGGGCCTAAGGCTGGCCTCAGCACAGGGGGAAAAGCTGCTGATCACACCAATCACACGACTATTTTACCCAAGAGTGGAGACTGGCAAGACGCTGTGGTGGACTCTGGAATTGAAGAGCTAGATAGTCATAGCAGTAGTGACCATCATTTAGAAATGCTTGGACTGAGTGGGTTGAGAGGAGAGAGAGGAGGGGTTGGAGGAGACGGGCGAGGAGGAGAGGGAGAGAAAGGCGGTGAACATCAGGATCCTTGCACAACCTACTCAGGTGGGCAAACATTTGAGGTACACAGCGCCAAACTGGCAAACCCTGTGTTTCCAAAAATGACTCATTACAAGGAGGGGGGAGGGAGGGGCCTGTCTGTAGCACTACGTAGGCAGAACAGCACCAACCCTGCTCCTTTGCAGTTACAGAGGCACAGCAACCCAGAAGATGGTAGTTTAGATGGAACTTATATAGATGACAGGAAGCACAAGCAGAGTCGATCCAAAATGGAGGATGGCTTTAGCTCTGCGCTGGCTGCCTGCTTAGAGAGACCCATGGAGAATCGATCATTGGGCTGGAGTGATATTGGGGAACACGAACAAGGGGTAATCCAGAGAGGCGGCATTGTTTTAGAAGGCCGCAGAATTCACTCACCGCTTTCAGGCGTGAAAGCCAGCATTATCAATGAGCTCAGTTCCAAGCTACAACAGATGAGTGGCATGAAGAGCATGGACGACTGGAGTCACGCTCCAAAGTCTCCCACCATGCATAGGTTTGTTTGTTTTTATTCCACTGAGTTTAAAATTAAGTTTAAAAAGATTATATTACTGCTCATTTTATCAAGATTTTCAAGTTCATTTCAATGTCTCTGGGGGATTGAAGCTGACTTGTTCATTTTATGTGTCTTTCAGGTATTCAGCAGATTTCACTGACATGTTTCACAGCCCCCCCACTGGTCGCTCCACCTCACCACTGCCCACATCCTCCCCACAGCATCGTCAGATCCTGACGCCCAACCTTGCAGCCACCCCTTCTGTTTCACCTACACCTCAAGCCCCAGTTCAGCGCAACTGGACCCGATCCCCTTCTCCACAGATGCCTACCTCCCCAGTTCATTCGCATCCTCCCCATTCTCCAACATACTGCCCATACCCAACATCACCAAAGCATAGGTCCAAGATGCGGCGGCAGACTTTTGATTTTCAGTGCAGTCCCACTAAGGAGATGCGGTCTTCAGTCTCCCGACGCCGGGCTCCCAGCCCTCTTATCTATAACACTGAACAGCCAAATCCCGCCCCTCCCAGACCCTCCTCTCTCCCTATCCTTCCCAGTACGCCTGTCTACAGTGGCCCCTTTGACTTTCCTGGGCCCCTCACTCCTCCTTCCCCAGGCCTTCCTCTAGGAGACACTTATCGGGCTTCAACTCCTCCAGTATTCTCCCCATCTGGTGTGCAAAGTCCAAACCCCCTTCTTGTCTCCCGCTCTCTCTCCCCTACTCATTTTCTCTCTGGAGCCTCCTCCCCCATGCATTTGCCACCCAGCCCTTCCTGTCTCAACTACCCCCATCTCAACGCTCCTCCACCAGCCAAACCATTTGCCATCAAACCCCTTCCCTACTGGACCAAGTACGACGTGGCCGACTGGCTGGCTTATCTAAACCTGGGTGAACACAGAGAGCGTTTTATAGACAATGAGATAGATGGATCGCATCTACCTTCGCTCACCAAGGATGACTTCTTGGACCTGGGAGTGACACGAGTGGGACATCGAATGAACATCGAAAGGGCGCTGAAGAAACTCACTGACAGGTGAGGGAGGACTAATAGACTCTGGAACACGTAGGCGCAACGAAGTCAAAAGGTCAAAAAGGAAACACTGGATAGTGAAGAAAAGTCAAAGTGTCTCATTAGTTCCACGCAAGTTAGCTCCATCATCCCCTTCCTCCATTAGATATTTATAATTTGATAAGTTATCCCATCTTCTCTCCATACTTTTATCTTCTCTTTATTAACCTGTGTTAGAAACCCCGTTAAGTTTGCTCTTTATTTAAGTTCTACCCATTCTTATTCTTTGATTTGGCCTCCTTTTCTCCCCAGGCGGCTCTCCTCTCCTTTGCATGTCACTGCTTCTCCCCAAGACACAGACTGAGTGAATAAAGGGGTGAATCAAAGATGAAAGAAAGGCAGAGAAACAAATTGACAAAGATGAACAATGACAGAAGATTTGCAAGAGAAGAACTGAGGACGTCAATGGGTTGTTTTGAACCAATATGGTGGAGGGTGTTGTCTTGCAAATTTGCTTCACATGTAGAGAAAACTAATGAAATTTGTGAAATGACTGGAGTGTGAAAGAGTATGTAAGTAAGTATTTCTGAAGGTGACGCTCTTTAATGGAAACTATTCTTTAAACTTTTAATGGACAGGCATTTAATTAACACACCGTTTTGTGCTGTAAAAGAATAAACACACACGCACTTACACTCATGTTCTCGTACACACTGACAGATGAATTCTCACACCATCTGCTGCTGAGCAGCAATGAGAAAACTTGAGTCTGAGTTCAAAGAAAAGTTGAAAAGTTGCTGCTTAAAGGGTAAAGCCCAATTAAATGTTAATGGTTGTGGCTGAGCCAGAAACTCTGGCGAGAAGCAGAAACATAAGGGACACATCCTAACATCAGTTTTGTAGCTTTAAGCAGTTCAGAGTATCAAATGGCTGTGAGCGCTGGAGCCAAAGTCAGAATGTGAGAAGAGATTTTGTTTGTAAATGATAGAAGAAAGTGATAGATGACAGTAGTTTTTATATATATATATACAGTATATTTGCCATACTCCCCCAAAGGATGCCCCAGTAAGCTTTGTATGTATGTACTTTGCAAGCGCTAAATATATCTTACATGTTAAACGGGATTCACTATTAGTAGAACCATTTGTTTTGTACTAAGTGCTGATCGCAATCATTCATTTCAAACTGGTCAGGGTATTTAAATCTGTTGAAATCGAGTCGTGGATTGTAGGGAAATCTATTGAGAAAATATTGTTGTGAACTGAACTTTATTATTTTCCTGGTTATACTATGGAAAGGAGAGGAATTATTTGGGCGTAGCTGAAAAAAGGGTTAGCATGTAAAACCATCTTAGACTTTACTGGTGTTTATGGCCACGGCACAGGTCGAGGGATGGATCTGTCCTCTTTGATGCCATAACGTTGACCGCGCTCTCTCACACAGCAGGTGCAGTGATCAAAAAGGGCTTTTTACTGCTTCTCTGTCTGCCTGACTTCCTCTACCTTCGGCCTCTGTGAGTCAGTGTGTCTGATTTTGTGCGTATGTGTGTTTGTCAGCCTGCGTTGGTAGCAAAACGCTTACCCCGACCTACACCTTTCTCTTTTTAATGCCTTTTCCGAAAGATATTTATAATGGTCAGAATGCATAGTTGTTGTTTTTTTTTTCTCACAGTTGACAATCCTGATATTACCCTCTTACACACATTAACCCTCAAAAAGAAAGACTCTTACCCAGTTTTAAAAAGGTATTTTCTGTGATAAAATACTGTATGTGTTACATAGAGGTGAACATGAACGTCCTGGATTTATTTTTAACATGCCAGTTTAGCCATTCCCTGCAGTGACTTCAACTGTAAGGCAAGAACATCATTTATAGCTCTGTATGTGATGATGATGACGACAATGAGAACATAAAAATATAGTATAATAAAGATTATAATATTAAGTATGTAAACATTTTTAAGAATCTCTGTCTTCCAAATAGTGTGGACAAATTCTTTGAAGCTATGTTTTGTTTATGTTTCTTTTTTCTGTAAATGCTTTCTATACTGCTCGCCCTGTGGTGACCCCAGTGAAGCTGACATGTTAGTTAATGCATATTTTCTCCAGTTTAAAATTATGACTCTGTACTCTTATGCTGAGTTGCCTCAATGCTATCTCATGATGGATGCTATTCTGAGAAGGACTGAGCAGTAGTGTAGAAAGCATTACATTATGATTTAAAAGAGTATTTTAGGTCTAGTGAAATGCATAATGAATATGATTACATACAGTATGAGCATAAGTATGCAGAGATAAAAGGTATATAAATATATATATATATAAATACATAAATTTTGTTTTAAATAAAACACATATTTACTGATAAATAACATGATAGAGGTACAACTAAGGTGTTGAAATAAATGCTAAAATAAACTATAGCCTGGTTGTGCTTCTCATTTCTCCTTGGATTCCCTCTTCTGACAGAGTCACATAATGATCTAATTTAAAGTGCAGTGTCATTTGGCAGCAGCTCATCTCAGCCCCGCGGTGGTTGAGCACAACATTGTTTTCAGGTCGAGAATGGTTTTCCCATCAGGCCCTGTGAGCTAATGGGACAAAAGTTTGGAGCTCACGAGGTGGAAGAAGATGAGATGGCTTAATCCAAAGTAAGCAGTAGAACCGACTGAAGCGTGAAATTCATAAGGAACAGTGAAAAACAGCTTGGACGGGGATGAATGCGGGACTGTTTGCTTGTACGACGGCCAGTAAGCAATGTCCATGGGAGAAAACTGTAAATATAACGTGTTTTAAACGTTTGTGCCAGTTGTCCAGGTTGCTCACTTTTTCCTGTTTCTGTTGTTGGGTTCTGCTCATAGTTTGCAAAAATCTCCAATGTAATTTTATCTGTGGCAATGAAGTCATATCCACAGAGAAAAATGTAGTTGGGGTTTGTAAAGGTTAATTTACTTACTGTATGTGGAATGGAATGTAGATGTTTTAGTAGGGTTGCTGTTTATACACATGGCTTCTCATGGTCTGAGACCTGCTGACTAAGAAGGCTACCACGGATCACCGTCAAACATCTGCGACTATTTTTTATTCTCCTCTTCTGTCAGGTTGTTTCTTTCATTCTCCACCCATCGCTACTTTGAACAGCAGTTGTTTTGAGCGAGGCGGGTGGAATATGCAAAGTAAATGGGGCACCAATTCACAAAGCCACCGTTAGTCTTTAAATATTAAAATGTCATTTTCCAGTGCTGTAAGCACCGTAAATGCAATTCAACTTGTCTGTATTGTACAAGGGAGGAAGCAGAATATATATTTTGAAAGCTGGGTACTTAACACAGCAACTATCTGCATCACCAGATACCACTACCAAGTGAGAACATGTATGCTTTGACTAAAATTACCTGTTCATGTCACCTGGTATCCCCAGGTTGAATTGTAAGTCTGTGTCAGAGCATATTGTAGACAGTAAGACAGTAAAGATGCAAGACTCTAAACAACAACACACTGCCAACAAACCAATAAGATACATGTTTCAAATTATCAGCAACACTATGTACTGAAATATAATTCTAAAATGTCATAATCAGAAAGATAAACTTACTTTACCAAAGTCATAATCTGACCAACGAACATTTTTTAACGGTGCCATTTTTTGCTGTGCAGATAAAAGATTTGTTATAATTCCTGACCTGACAGAACCTAAAGGAACAAGTGCTGGTGCTGAGCTTCAGGATTCAGTGAGAGAGTATCTCTCCATTATTAAGCATGATTTACCAGGCGGGAGTTTCAGCGGATTGTTGTTCAACAACCTTGTAGATCACTCTCTGTTCTTTTTTCCACCGCAGGAACTTGCACGCCATTTGAGAGCAGGATGCACCTTGGTGCTTTACTGATAAAGAGATCAGCACTGATAATCTGCTATTTAGTAAAATGAATATGGCAACAGGTATTTCCACCATGGACCAATGGCAATGAACACAGACTGACCTGAACTTCAACCCCTCTAAGCTGCAATTACAAAGGTTTGTCAATTCATGCCGGATGAGAATTCATATTTTAGAGAATTCATTTTCTCATTGATGGTGTAGGCTGTTATTTCTCTTTTCCAGCCCGTACATTAACCGTGGATATACTGTAACTATGAGGTCTGTGTAGCAATATTGTGCATGTTGCATTAGCTGCCCCTGTTGAAGTGCTTTACTAGGTTTTCAGGAGTTTGGAGCTCAGTGCTTATTGGTTTAAACAAGGGTTTGGCATGTTTGGCATGTTTGGAATTGAAATTGCGGCCAAAGCTGTTCTGTTTCCTTATCAGTCTGGTGGATCCTACACTTCAATTGGAACAGAAAGGCTGAAAGAGACAGACTTCTTTCCGATGATGGCGGTGACCAAAATAGAGCCAAAAAAAAAAAGGAATGACTATTATACTTAAACTGACTTGGTTGCTAAAAACATGATCCCAAATGAATTGTTCTGTATTCATTTTGCTCCATAATAACTGAATGAGTGAAAGTGTTTGCTATCAGTTTAAACAGTCAATATTGTGTTCACAACTTATTTCCAATGCTCCCAGGCGGCCAGAGAAAATCAGTCAGGCCAAACAGAGACAGCAGTAAATAAATTGTTACTCTGGATGACACCGGTGTTCTCCTTTAACTCCTGGCTTGTATCCAGAAGAGTACAGAGCAGAATAAGTAAACAGGGTGTGGGTGAGCATGCTGCATACTGTACTCTCTCTCTCTCTCTCTCTCTCTCTCTCTCTCTCTCTCTCTCTCTCTCGCTAGGCCTGACCAGGCAGGTCAGAGAGGAGCACGGGGCTAATGTGGCAGTTCACGGGACAATCCCCTCCCTGCTGTCACACACGCTCACTAATAAGCTCACATGACTGTGTGCCACACTGACATGATTCTGTTACCAGCGAACAGTCAAAATGAAGGTTCGGCATCTCATTAGCACCATATTGAGAGAGACAGAGGGAGGGACTGGCAGGGCAGATAGAAGGAGGGGGATTCTTCCAGCTGTTTTCCTAATAACAGAGTGTAGGGAAAGTGAGAGGGTGATAGTCACAAGAGCTAAAAGAGCTAAACAACCTGACAGGGAGGACGACAGTGAGTGGAAGAAGCAAAGGATGGGGTTAAAGTAAAGACAGACAAGAAAAAGAGGAAGAAGAGTTCATCCTGATAGGACTGTGAACTAAAATCAGAGCTGGCGGGGGCGGAGAGCGAGAAAGGTAAGTTTCTTCCTCCTCCTTTGTTTGCCCTGGAGCCAGTTAGCATCAGAGTGATTACCATGCAAATAATTTGATTTGTTTGAGATTTCTTTCCTTCTGCTTGCTTGACTCGTCTGAGCGTCTCACGCCCACTTTGGGATAGACAACGTGTGTGTAACTTTAAATGCCAGGGGGAAAATTGGGTCAGTGAGAGAGGGAGAGGAGCATGCATTAGAGGAGGAGAAGCTCATTGGGAGAGGGGGAGACAGACATGGATAGGATATTTCAGCAGCCCTTGAACTACAGTAACAAGTGGTCACTTGAATAATCACTGGTGATTCAGAGAGAAATGTAAGTGCTGGTTGCTCCCAGGCATGAATGCTCGGCTGCCACTTTTTTTGTGCTTTTTTGGCTTGTGAATGGAGTTGTTAGAATTAAAATACTTGGTAGTATGGATGCCTCCGTGTTATTTAACAACAGGCTGAGCCAGCTTCAAGCTCCTTCATGCTCACTTCTCTTCCCTTTCTTCTGCATGGACAATAGAATCAGGATAAAGTCACAAAACGACCCAGCAGGGATTTTCTCCAACGTTTCCACTCATGAAGCGAAAGTAGTGATGATAAAGCATAATAGTATAAGCACGAAGACCAGCTAGCTGAGGGAGAGAAGCTCCTAAATGAGTCCGACTCTCAGTCATGCTCAGTCTTGTGATGAGGTGTGGTTAGTCACTTTTATATTACTCAGCCAGCACTATGTCAGTGCACTACCCAGACAGAAAGAGGCTCGATTGTGACTGTCCTTTGCGTGTTTGTGCATGTAGCACTTCGTTTGTTCAGTTTTCTCCCTCCAGTGTGTCTGCCTCCCGTGATACTCTTCACATGCTGTGCAAAGAAACGTCTGTTATGTGGACAGTTTATTCCACTGAAAACTTACATTTGTTGCTAGAAATCTGCCCCTGGCGCGTTCTTGTGGCCATGATCTCTGAACAGAAAGGCAGGAAGAGTCAGAGTGGGAGACAGTTGGTTCTAATGGGCCTTGCATTAGTCAGAGCAAAGGGAAAGATGACCTTTCTGTGCTGTTTATTTTGGGAAGGCAACAGGAAGAATGCTGGAGCAGCTGTTCTATTCCTGCTGGCAGATCCCACCCCTGTGAATTCCAGTCTGTCAGGGGAACGACACTCCCCTCTCTCATGCAGGGGCGATTGGGGGTGCATCTGAGTATTGTGTAGTGCCAACAAAACCACATCTTAGTGACACAACAGTAAGTTTAGCCACACACTGCGAGGCTTCAGCTGCTGATTATTTGCTGTCAGGTTCGCCCGCCGTAGAACAGGAGCTGCTTTGTTTATGAGGAAGTCAACCTGTTGTATTTGCACATTACACCATGTAGACGTACCTGTCGCATGATAATCGGTGTCCTCTGCCTGCCAGCTTGTTATGTATCTGAACCAGTCTTGCAACTATCTAGCATAACGCAAACAGTTTTCTTTTGCTTTCTGAGACAGACGCGTTCCCAAAAATGGCGAGCCTCCCCAAAGAGCCGCCTGAGGATGCCAGGAAACAGAGCTTTTGGATGGTGAGGAACACATTTCTAATCAAATAGAAGAAAATGACAGCCCTGGTTCATCAGTAGCTGTGTGTATTTGTGAAAGGCATTTATTCTTGCATAGCATCACAGTGTTTCTTTCTCTCTTGCCAGCCAGGGAATTATGTTCGTACTGTGCATCGTACTGAACACTCCTTCCAGGCCTGTAATGACATAGTGGCCTGCTTCATGGAGAGAGCAAAGGTAGAAAAACAGTACGCCCAGCAACTCAGCCAATGGAGCAGCAAGTGGAAATCTATAGTGGATTCCCGTGAGTATTCTGCATTATGTAGAGCACTGTTGGCCTAAAAACAGACGTATTCCCAAGCCATTATGACCACCTCCTCTCTCACCAAGTTAAAATTACATCTCAATTCTTATTAAATGGGATCATCTGTGCTTGTTTGAAAATTTCCAGCGGATAAATGGAGGTCATTATTTCCTTGTGGGGTCCATGACTCACCTCGGCGCTCTGTGTTATTTTATTCCACCGTTTTTCTTTTTTTTCTGCTCCCCCCCCCAGGGCCACTATATGGATCCCTAATGAGAGCATGGCAGTGCTTCTTCACCTCCACAGAGCGTTTGTCCGCCCTGCATTCCTCCATCTCCCAGTCTCTCGTTGCGGAGGAAGGAGAGCGGGTGAGGACCTGGCAGAAGGAGACCTTTCCAAAGAAGATCTTCTGTGGCTTCAGAGAGAGCCACGAGAACAACACGAGTTTTTCACGTGCCCAGAAACCATGGTCCAAAAAGCTGATCAAGGTCAACACCTCTTTCATTTGCATATATATATGTCTGCACATGCTTGTAATGATGATCATGAGTAGCAATACTGGTTAAGCAGACAATCTTATAATCAAGGCTCACTGCTAACTCACTGCTGGAATTTGTGATTTTTGGAATGACATAATTGTGATTTTTGTTAACAGTCAACGTCATTGTCTGATAAAAACAGAGATCTTTTCTTTTTTTCTATTGCCCGCCACCAGTTATCTTAGCTTAAGTCAAGCAACAGCAGAAATAAACAGGGAATCAGCTAGTCTGTGTCTAAATGTAACAAAATTTGAGAACCAGCACCTGTTTCTTGAATCCTCCTGGATGACTGAGAACCTTCACAGTCCTCCTGGTGTAGTTTTACAATGAGGTGTGGCAGAAGCCGCTCGTAGAGACATCAAATTTGATGCCCCAGGCCAGTGGCATGCTTGGTGTGTCCGTGACTGGTGTCAGCTCCTCAATGAGCATCTGTGTCCCACGTTTTGGCAATTCAGCATGGTGCATTGATTGGCTGATCAGCTTACCAATCCACTGCACAAGAGGAGAAGCGAATATGACGAAAGAAAGCTAGCGATGCAGTCCTGAGAGGCACGTACAGACAGCTCTTCTCATTTTTCCATCTTCATCTCATCTCAGCATTCAAATATGCAAATCTTTTCACAACAACATGATCATCTAGAATGAGTAAACTGTAGACCAGCTGATCAGCATGATTCAGGAAAGGCCAGCTCTGTACGATGGTTTGTAGCTCTTTTTAGCTTCCTAGCCTCCTAGCTAACAGTAGCACTTCCGTTTTCCCCTTTTGAAAGACAATATTTGTTTGATGTTGGTTTGATGTGTCTGAACCTCACCTTTCAGCATGAAAGCGAATATGTGTCAAGCTAGTCCTTTAAGCTACACTGTATGTATATATACAGTGTAACTTGAACGGTTTTGTGCCCCTAGGAATTTTCTACATTTCAAAAACATCAAAACATCAGTGGATTTTCAAGTCCTGACAATAGACAAAGAGAACCCCATCAAACAAATGACACAGACGGATTATACTTTAGCATATATTTATTCAAAAAAAATAAAAAATAAAAATCAAAAGTAAGTGAACTCTTGTTTTAAGTGTCTGGTGTTATCCCCTTGTGCAGCAATAACAGCAACTTAACATTTCCGATAACTGTTGACCAGTCGTCTATAGAGGCTTGGAGGAATTTTAACTCATTAATCAGTACAGAACCGCTTCAGTTCTGACATGTTGGTGGATTTTCTCCCATGAACTGCTTGCTCCAGGTCCTGCCACAACATTTCTATTGGGCTAACGTCAGAACTTTGACTTTGGCCATTCCAAAAGATTAATCTATTTAAGCACAAGTCACCTAAAATAAATTTCATTCCAGCTTTTCTGCTAAGCTAAACTAATATCCTGGCAGTAGCTTCACATGGCATACTCACCAGGTAAATATGTGTACTTGATTGTGCATCCAACAGCTGGAGAAGGTCCGAGCCGCCTACCACAAGTCCTGTCAGAGGGAGCAAGCAGCCCTTGAAAAAGAGAAGCAAGCAAATGAAAACTCTGAAATGAGTCCGGAGAAAAAACAGAAGTTCATTGAGGCCAGAGAGAAAGCCACAGAGGAGAAAGAAAAGGTGAGGTGACATGACATGACATACTAGCACACCACACCCCGAATCACTTATGCATGATGAATGTTGTATTCCCTTGTTTGCCCGCTGCATGTGGTGATATTTAATCATTTGAGATACTATGGTCTCTAAACATGAGCCCCAGCTTTAAGGGTCTGTTCCAAGCATTTCCCTTGTATGGAGATATGTTATTGTTACTCCGCTCTGTGTTTATGGCGACCAGCATGGGAACAGCGAAAAGCGCCAGATGATTTATACATATTAGGTCCTCTGTTAAAGAGAAACAGCAGGGGTTCTTCCTGCAGAGTCTACTCAGCTTTTTATCATAAAATGATTTCTTCTGATCTGACCTCCAGATTAGAGACCGATATGAGAAAATGCTAGAGGATGTGACATCCTACACGCCTCGCTACATGGAGGAGATGGAGGCCATTTTTGAGCAGTCGCAGGAGGAGGAGAGAAAGAGGATCAGCTTTCTGAAGCAGGCCTTTCTCTCCATCCACAGACACCTGGACGTCACCAACAACGAGAGGTGAGCAGCCACTTGCCTGTGTCCTTGTAGAGTGTACAAATTACTGTGTTAACACAAGGCTAATCTCTATCTGCTGCATCCTTGCATCAGTGTGAAGGCGGTCTATAGCGAGCTCCACGAAACTCTGATGTCCATTAATGAGCAAGAGGATCTGAGATGGTGGAAGAACAATCACGGTCCCGGGATGCCTACTGACTGGCCAAAGATTGAGGTGCTTACAAAGTTTACATACAGAAAAACCCTGACATTTAGATATTTCACCTAGCTCAAATAATGATACACAGAGTGGGCTTGGTCACGATTTGCATGATTTTGCAGCACACTTTTTTGTACATATGTGTTGATAAGATTATTTTTTTTCTCAGGAGTGGGTCCCTCCAGTAAAAAAGCTAAAAAGAAGGAAGAGAGACCAGAAAGGAAAGGAAGGCCGACCGTGAGTTATCCTGAGTGCTGTGTTTGTCGTGTAACATCTAATTAATTACTAACTGAATAATGATAACCAGAGAGGTGAACAACATGCATTTTATCCCCAGTCATATTTATGGTGTGTGATATGTCCTCTCCTCTTAGTGTGATGATCGGAGGCGTGAAGGTGCGAGCTCTGTACGACTATGTGGGAGAGGAGGGTGATGAGCTGTCCTTTAAAGCAGGTGACACATAAAGTGTGATGCCGTGACGTCATATTATTCTCAGTTTTAAAGCTTCGTTTTGAGACAGTATTCCAACCAACATATCAATGCTGATCTTTAAAGGGATGACAGACAGAATGGTAAACATGTGTGTACATTATATGACTTTTGAAACTGACATTTTATTTTTAAAACCTTGCCACTGCCAAAGTTGTAAATTGCCTGGAGTAGTTTTGAAGAACAAAACTGACTTGTGTGGAGTTTCTTTTATATCTGAAACATGCATCCACAGAAAAGCTGTGTCCTTTACATATGTTCACCTCGATTAAAACTGATATCCAATTAAAAGCGGTTCCCCCGATAATGGTCAGGGACATGAATAAATAAAGGCTGACCCCTAAAGACAGACAAGGGTAGATAAAGTCCAGGTGTCTCATATAACATTTCCAGTTGAGCATACTGTACTATTCTATTGTTATAATTTTATAAATTCAGTAATATAGTTGTGTAATACAGTTATTTTCTGTACTTTGCTGTGCTTAAATACTCATGTAAGGTACAACTGTTATATTTCAGTTTCACTTTGTCATGTCCCACACACTTGGTTTTGCATACACTATACCTACAAATGTTTTACAATAAAGGCATTGTTAATAAATGATTTCAGTTCATTGAAACACTAGTGGGCTTTTAATTTGAAGCAATCACAGGTAGTATTGCATTTGTCTTAACAAGTAGGTCCTCCTCCATGGTGCGCTGCCATGTTGCCTTACTGCTGGTTGGAAGTGGCAGCTTGACATTGGTGATGCTACAAAGACAAATATGTCACTTTGGAAGTTCTACTTCTAAGCATATACTTTCTTCTACGTGCTCGTAAGGGGGAAGTGGTGGTGGTGCACTCAGTTGGATGCAATCTGCTACCTCACCTCTAAATACTACTAAATTCTACACACAGGTTCTTTTGGTGTTGTAGAAAAGTGATTCATGCTGTCTATACATTACAGGTAAAACAGAATCACCTCTCAAACTCACTTTCTACAAAGACAGGAGGTTTTTTTTTTTTTCCTCCATTTTTTTTCCCTCTTAATTTTGGAAAAATGGGATTTAGCATTTGCAGTGTTCGCAAAGGGAAGATTAGGTTCTGGATGTACTGCTTGTCTTGCAGCCATAGACGTATGCACGTTTAATCAGATTATTATTCTGTGCAGCCGTGACTCTACTGAGTTTTATTCTTCTTGACACCAGGGGAAGTGTTCCTGAAAATTGAGGAGGAGGACGACCAAGGGTGGTGTCGAGGAGTGCTGAGCGGAGGGAAGGAGGGCTTCTACCCGGCCAATTATGTGGAAGTTGCCGAGTGACCTCACACTGTCCGACGTATTACATCCTGAACTTATTTCTCGGTTTAAAAATTCTCCCGAAAATACCAATTGTTGTGATGTAACCTCTCAGATGTTGTCACACAGATTCTGAATTAATGTCAGATATAATCTGTTCCCTTTTTGAAATGTTTAATGCCTTAATATTCTAACCTTCTTGGTCTGACTACGTCTGCAATATGAATTAACTTATCAAAGACTAGAATGTACTGTTTGTGCTGAATGTGTCCGTGTGTGAGTGTGTTTGCATGCAGGTGTGTATGTCAAGATGCAACAAAAGAGAACAAGAGAAGATATTTATTTACTGCCATCATGTCCGAGTCGCTGGGTCATTGTTACACAGATGAAGCTGATAATGGTAGATGGAAATAACCCAGGCATAGCAAGGTTAATGTTTAGTTCATGAGTGTTATGTAGAAGCACACAGAAGTTACTTTTTCAAAATAAAAGTGCAGAATGTTTTTTTTTTTTTTGGCTCTAATCCCTTCTGTTGACACATTTTTTTCAAGTCCCCCTTCATTTAAAAAAATGTCCATTTGCATCTTGTTCCTTTATTTTAATGTTTGACCTTCACAGCGCAAAATAATGCATGTGCAGGTATTTGATTCTGCATGACAGTATTTTCACATGTATTCACCGAAGAGTGAAAGGTTGTGCTTGCCCAAATCTGAGATTATAAATTGTACATATAAGAGGGACTGTTTTATGCAGCTGATCTGGAAGCCAAATTACGATCCCATGTTCAGCTAACACAGGTTTGATAAGGAAAGTTGAAGCCTCCTGTGCACACATACTGGAAACTGACACTTTACTGAAGAAGGACACGTTTGCATATTCACATATTCTGTATTTTACTAATAACATAAATTCGACATAAATTCAAGGAACTATTTCACTATTGTCAAATTAGTAAGAAACAAAACACCAAAGAACACATTAAAAACCCAACAACATGAATGTGTTAATTAGTGCCATCATTTTTTCAAATAATATTTTAAAGACATATTAAGACAAATTTTACTGATATAAATGTATTTGTCAAATAACATTCTGTCTTAAGGGAGTCACACTTTTCCCCATGCATAGAAACGGTAACATAATAGCACAGCATAATTTATATTTCATTTGAAAAATATGGTAAAAGAATTTAAAAGTTTAGCCACTATGGGACATTCTTTTATTTTGAAAGGCTTTTGTACTTATTCATCATCTTGACATTGCTGCCCTGTTTCTCAGTTTGGCCTCCTTCCAGTCACCCATTTCATTTACGTTCATTAAATGTTTAACTAGAGTTGAGCAATACTTGACAAATATCTGACTTGCCGCCCGGCCTCACAACATTGCACGGACACATGACAGAAAACGGGTTAAGAAGAAATCCTGTTGGACGACATGTCTGGAAGTCAACCCATGAATGACAGGGCGTTAAACAACGACTGAGAACTGTAAAGGTTTCATGTGCATGGTTGTACTCCACGATCACCATTCAACTCTTTATGTGTGAGTATGTTTTATATATTTTTGGAAGAATTCTTCGTGTATTTGCTTTATCTTGATTAAGTGTCTTTTATAAGAGGGCTTATCAGTGGTGTGTCAACATAGTTAAAGCCACACACTGTCCCAGGTAATGATAATAGCACTGTGATTTCTTTGATTACTACTGATGGGATTGTGGGACATTAATCTAGAGTATTTTATAAGTTTTTTTCAGCTGTGTACTTCTTGTCACAACCAGGTTGAATCAAAATGGAGTTTGCTTGTGGGTTTGTTTACGTGCCACCGTCACTGGGTCAGAGGGACGGCCAGAAATCCAATAACAACGTCATCAAACGCTCAGGTGGGATTTCATTCAAACAGAACTTACATTTAGGAACATCTTAATTTAATTGCACTTACATGTGACAAATGTCACATTTCTCTGTTCCTTTTTTCCGTTCCGCTGTACGTGTCACAATGTCACAGTTAAATAAAGCTTTGTTGAAGTTTAACAAAAGAAAGTATTTCAACTATCCATAACAAGAACAGGAATTATACGTTAGTCACAGATTCAAATAGCTTCTTCTATGAGTCACCGGTTTGAAGAAATCCATCAAACAGGTACAAAGCTGCTACGTCTGTCACCTGCTGGCATTCTCCGTTCTCTGGAAGACGTCGAAAGGAATTGTAGCAAATGTAGGGGAGTCATTAAGGGATGTGAAAGTTGAGAGAAAGATTAAAGATTCCAAGCACACATATTTGCTCAGAGTATCAAAGATTAATGATACATAACTGTGTAAAAGTATCCGTTGATGGATTTTTCCTTTCATCACAGCTTTCTAGGTGACTGGTTGGTTAAGTACCATTATGCAGTCTGTGACACGCACATAACCTCTTCTGTCTGTCTTAGAGGAGGTATTCCTTTCAGATACTTTGCTTTACTCTGTAAAAGTCATCTGCCACCTGAGTCACACTTTCTTCACAGCTCAAAGGTTATCTCTGTACCAGTTGTTTTGTCTGCACTTGTACTTCTCTTGCTAAAAACTATACATTTTCTTTCTTTTTTTTTTAGCCCTCCTTCCTCCTCTCAACCGGATCCGACCTCGCAGTCCTCCTCCTCCTCCCCCAACTAATTCTGCAAAAGCCACCTCTCCGCAATCCGTCCCTTTTTCCTCCAAGCTTGAACAGTTGGAAAAGACTCCGGAAGCGAAGAAGGTCACGAAGCCCACTCCTTTCTATGAAAATGCAGAATTTCACAATAAAACTTCCACCATCAGCGTAACTCCTCAGCAGACAACGGCTCCTCGGAGGACAGGTACAGAGAATGTCGCTGTGGCTGTTACTGTAAATGTAAGGTTGAACATGTTTCTGAAGGAGAATCCAGTTAACACCTCACACAGTTAAACACGTTCACACCTGGAAGCTGCCCAGTACAACCACAGGGCACTAATGGCCATTGATTGGGGTGGTTGATGAGGAACAAGATCTTCAGCAGTAATACAAAAAAAAAAAAAGGTGCAACAATTACTGCAGCCTTTAAGTTTCTTGCAACTTCCACAACTAAATTTCCTTGATTTCTGTTATGAAACACAAACATAGAAATTTGAGTGTGGCCAGAGGTTTATCCAAGAAGATTATGAGGTAAACAGCAGAACTTTTCATTCTTTGGATCAAAAAGACTTCAAGGTGTTTGCCAAAGCAGATGGGTGATTTTCGATTTTATAGGGGGTGTTTAAGGACCAATAAATAAGTTGTTTTTCTTATTGTCGTCAGTGGAATTGTATCATTTAAATAGTTCTTGCCTCATTTGTTCGTGTTTGTGATAGCATAAGTGATGCATTTTTTTTTGGGGGGGGGGGTGGAGGGTGGAGGCAGAAGTCACAGAATCTGAACATCCTTCAGCTTTTCCAGAGGATCACTCAGAGGTAGGAAGCAGTAGGGGGGTTGCTGCAGGGCCTATCCAAACTAACAGTGGGTAAAAGGCTGGGTGGTCCCTGGACATATACAGCACCAGAAATTAACCTAACAATCGAGCCGGAGCACCTGGACGAAACCCCCGCAGGCTCAGGGTGAAACTATATCTGCATAGTGTCATGCCGTCCGCTTTTTACGGCTTTTCAATTTTTTCTCTCCAAGTGCCATTTCTCTCTTTTCACAAACGTGAAAGCAAGGTAATATTTGACATGGGATGTCAGTGATACTTTCAAAGAATTTGTATAAAACATGGTTCCGTCACTTTAGGCACAAACAAGATCCAAGAACGTGATCTATGTTTATTCATGATGCTTACAGAGAGTGTACAGTGTGATACACAGAGCTGCAGGAGATACATTTAGCTGTGTTTAAGCTGACCCCAGATTGAACCAATCTGCTGACTGAAAACAAATATCGTTATCTTTGCGGTGAACTATTCCTTTAATGCTCTGCTACCGTCTGCTTTGCCCAGCTCTTCTTCCACCACATATGAGACCTGCAGCAAATAGCCGGCCTCCTTCTGTCAGTAAGCCACTCACTGCCCCCAAAGGTCAGATGTTTACCTATGACCTCCCAAAAGAGGATCTGGATTTCAGTGCAGAACCGTGGGACCCGGACTACTCCTACAATACTCCAGAAGGCAGTGGGGGTGAGGTGAAGCTGCCGGCTGATAGTGGCACTGTGCCAACATCAGGTAAAAGGCAACGCTGTTTGTCTTTTTTTGCTCTCTTTTTGAATTTTAATTTGACACATTTCCAGCTTGTGTAAGATTCAAGTGTCTTCTGCTCTCATCCTAAACTCCAGTCCCAGCCCTGCCTCCAAGGCCCTCATTCATGAAGTCACTGCCAGTGTACCTAGTGTTGTTACCCTCAACCAAGTCAACTCCTTCATGCCCTCAGAAATCTTCCTCGGCCACACCAACTGCCAACTCGTCTGTTAGCGAAGGTAACCTTAAAAGTCACCATCAGGCTGTCACAAAACCAATGTGATGCACAGCGCTTACTTTGAATACTTGTGTTATTTCCACATTAGTGTCGGAAGATAAAGGACCTCTGCCGGGAAACCCTAATGTGGTCCTTGTCAGTTTAGGAAAATTAATCTCAGAGGAAAAAGGTCAGCAAACGTTTATCATCAGCCATCTAGTTTGATTTACTATTAGCTTAGATAGTAATGATAGTTGTGTTTTTTTTATTTTTCAGAGCACGTCATACAAGGAGAGCCCACCAACTGCTCCGAGTGTGGCTCTGTGCTGGACTCCTGCTATTACAATGTGGTAATTATATCATATTTCACTTTTTCACTTTTATTCTGAAACCGGTACATACTGATAACATCAAGAGTATTTGCATAGAGTTACATAACATGATTGAAGCAGCTGACCGCAACTGTTATTCATCACAACACGATCAAACAGTGAATCCAAATACAGGCTGGTGGAATGGACTCTTTCCTTTTCCTGTGCCGCAGGTCAATGTGTGTTCCTTCTGTCAGTCCTGCGATTTGACCAGCTCTCCAAGTATAAAACAGAACCCCTTAAGTGGTCCCACGGACGGCCTCTTTTTGCTCAACCCTAATGAAAAGCCCCTGTGCGCTGCTGATGCTCTGCTGCTCTTCTGCATCGACATCTCAGGCTCCATGAGCATCACCTCGCAGGTGCAACAACTTTCGTGTCACTCTTCGCATCATGAGGATGTGTATGAGAGCTGGCATTTGTAAATCCAACTTTTGGTGTCTTTGTTATTTCAAGGTGTCGGAGGTAGACCACTCTACCCACAGATCCCGTCTAGAGGTGAGTTGCTCCTGACTTTCAAGCCTTTTTTAAAAGGCCAAACCAAGGCCAAAGTCACATAGGTGTGTGCACTAATGTGAACGTTAATATGGGACATTTGTTGCTTTGAATATGCAGTATTACAACAATAGCAGTAGCGATGCTATCAAGGAGCCAGTGGTGATAAAAATAATTGTGTCCAAACCAGTTTGTCCAGGAAGCCGTGTTTCAGAGTGTTCAGAGTCTAAGTGAGCAACAACCTGACAAAAGAGTGGGGCTCATCACCTTCAACTATCAGGTATGGCACTGCAGAGGGTTGATCTGCAAAGTCTCCCTGTGTTCAAAATAGTGGATGCACATTTTCCCCCCTCACTTTAATTTTGTATTTTTTTGTAAAAGAAAAATGAATACCATTGCTGCTGCTTTTTCTTCACCTCTGTATCTTCAGGTGACAATGCACGGACATGAGAACTGCACATCAAGTTCCCTGAGCGGTGCTGATTTAACTGACGTTGACTATCTGAAAGAGGCTGCGGCCAGTTTCCCCAGTCCACCTCCACTTTCACAGACCAAGAGCTTCTTACAGAGACAAGTTATGGGGTACAAAGCAAACTGCAATTAGTGTGCACTGTTTTTTGTCTTTTGGATGTTTTCACCATATGGATTATATTATATGTGTTCATGTTTATCTATTCTGGCGACTCCTTTGTTTGAAAGATTGTGTGCAAATGGAACTACAGCTCTGGGTCCAGCAGCTTTGCTTGCAATCGCAATGGCTTCCAGACACCCAGGCTCAAAGGTACGTTTGGCTGTTAAGTCTTACCAGATCCTGTCTACTTTATAATCTGCAGTTAAATGGACATCGAATTTGTTTTATAGTCTTTGCGAGAGGCGTGTGGACCCCAGAAAATAAAAATAAATAGTTGCTGATGGGACTTCTTCAGGATTATGTGGTGTTTTAATGAATAGCAGACAGCATAGATGCAGGCAGGAAACAAAAAGGAGAGAGAGGGCTGTAATAATATGCAACAAAAGTTAACATCTGGAATCAACTTTAAGTACTTGCCTACCAGGACATCACTTGTTACCAAGGTTCTAAAACTATTCAAACATAATTTTCCTGCATTCCAGACAAGAACTGAACAAAAAACTAAAGCTTGTGATACAAACGTGCACATATGTCTTGTGGTGAGAAATTACTTTTTCTGTTTTTCTAAACAACACTATCCTGATTTGCTGTCCCTGCTGAATTTGAAGGTGATTATCTGTACAGATGGGAAGGCCAACGCCGAGCTGGGGAATCTAGAAGAGGAGGATGAGGACTCTCGCACCCTCCTCTCATCCACCATCTTCTACCAGGAGCTGGGGGAGTATGCTGCTAATCAGGGGTGGGTACATATCTCCAAACGGGGAGCAGAAATGGGAACAAGTGTCAAAACATATGACATTGTACTGTTAAACAGACAACAAATGAACTTGCAGACACTTTTGCGGACATTTATATTAGTACCAGCTGGAGAAGTACTGTTGTCGCTGATTTGAGCTAGGTGTGTTGTGATGAAGGTCATTCTGAAATATCCTTCTTTCATTAGTGTGACAGTGTCTGTGCTGTCCATCGAGGGAACAGACTGCCGGCTGGAAGAGCTGGGGCGGCTGGCTGATCGCACTGGAGGGAAAGTAAGAGACAGTACGAAGCTGTGTTGCATGTTTCAACAACTGAGTCAGATTTTCCTGTGCCAGTTTGTTTATTATGTATATAACTCATCAAATGAAGCGAATGATTTCTCGTGTTTGTGTAATCCCATGGTCTCTAGGTGGTTATAGCCAGCCCCAACAGGTTGCACCCAGAGTTTGAACAGATCATTGAAAACAGGACCACAGCTACACACTGCTCTGTGACGTTACTGCTGCCCAAATCACTGCAAGTTCAACAACAACAATGCTTTCTTCATGGACTGGTCTCTAGAGAATCTTGGCATTAATAGTAACGCCTACAACGCTGACTCATGCTCTGTGCTACAGGCAAATGAGAGGCGAGAGGAGCTCGGGACACCGAGTGACCAGAGACGTGGGGAACGTGGACCCAGAAACAGAGATCACTTTCCAGTTCGGAGCCAATGAACAAAACGCAGAGGGTGAGGGAAAAAAATGGTCAACAGACTCGCAGTGGTGACTCGTTTATTTTTTTAGTTTTTTTTTAGTTGTACTAAATTTCTCAAGAATATCACAAGTGGTGCGTGCTGCCAGGTCTTGAGAACATTGCCAGATGTGGTGATTTCTGTTGTTGCCAACCAAAAAACATTAAGTCTCAATGTGAGATCTCACCGAGAGAGACATTGTGAAGTGAGTCATTAGATCTGAAAACAACAATGAGCAAAGGAAATATAACCAAATTAACCCAGTAAAAAAGCTGCTAGACTACAGCAGAAACAACAGCTAAGATAGAAACACGTCCATCTGGATACATGTCACACACTACTAGGTATTTGGAAAACAAGATGATGCTGCTGCTGCTGCAGAGACGGCCAAGAAACAAAGAGATATTATTACTGTCAGTAAGAAATGGCTTTCATTAAAGCACAGAAGGACAATTTGGTTGAAATATCTCAACAGCTATTGGCTTAGTGGTGGCTCTCACTGGATAACAGATAAGGATTCAGTCCTCTTGTAGAGGATGTGTTTTACATCTTCTGTAAATCACCCCGTACTAAAACATGCTGACAAAATAACAAAGGTTCCTCTAGTTGGTCATCTTGTGCTGCCAAGTTCAACCTGGACTTGGGATCATAAATTCTTGCCTGAGGAGAGCAGGCATCAGGTTGGGTGAAGAAGGTTTCATCTGAGCCAACTCCACATAAAGACCTGTTTTTACTAATTTTCTGAATGCTGTTCATTGTGTTTTTTCATTGTGCCAGCACCAGCTTCTGGCAGCCGTGTGTCCATCCAGCTGCAGATCAGATACAGGCGGAGGAACGGACAGATGATGCTCAGAGTATTAACTGCAAGCCGAGACGTTACTGACGACAGGTGATAATGATGCTTCCATAATCACGATCTTCATTAACTGTTTTGAATTTTCCCTCGTGCACACCGTTGTTGCGTTCGAATATCAGCACGCCTGTGGCCACTCATCAGCTTAAACCAGACACTATCCTCTGACATCTTTAATCAACGAGGCATTCTCACCCTCAAGACAACAGCTGATAAGATATTTTTTCATACCGATCTCAGTGAACCCTTTAGGCGAAGTGGTTTTCGAAATCCAAGGAGACTGAGATTGTTGCCGAGATACTGAAGGTTTCTCATCCATCCTAACATTTAGTTACAGTTACACAGCAAATAAACCTCTCATCCCAGTCGGCCTGTTTCATATGCTGAATGAAGGTCACGCAATTCACAAAAACAAAGTGGCACCTGTGTGTGTGTGTGTGTGTGTGCACAGTAGCATAATGGCAAGGCTGATGCTGTAAATGTTGAGAGGCACCCTTATGACAGCAGTGCGACTCTCCTTCTCAGCTCGGCGGTCCTGTCCTCCCTGTCTGTGGGCATCATTCAGCTCAACTCGTCACAGGCCAGCGCCGCTCTGGCTGTCAGAGGCCGCTTCCTTGACGCCAGGAGGGAAGGAGAGCTGCAGAGGGAGCTCATCGAGAAAGCAATGTGAGTAACAGTACAGACCTCTGACTACAGCACAGACAAAAGCAAAGAAAAGTGAATTTAAAAATAAAATGTGTGTAAGACAGGTGTGAATTGCTGTGTGATTGCATTGGCTTTTTAAGACAATCTTTGCAAGAAATGACACACACAGCTTCTCACAGATTTCTCATCTCATATCATTTTTTTTCCTCATTAAAATTTATATTTGAGATTTAGTTTTTTATTCCTCATGATCAGATTGATATGATCCGTAAGTTACAAAGTGTCTGGCTCTGTTCGCAGAGAGCATAACTGCAGCACAGAGGACCAGCAGACGTACCAAGAATGGGTTAAAACCATGAAACCTTTCTACAACAACATACATAACTTCACAAGGGTGAGCTTTCACTGTGTTTTATTAGATTCAGTGCCTCTTATTAGAATCACCACTCTTAATCCTTCTGTTTTTTTGTTTTTTTTTCTCCAGAGAAAATCTGTCACTTCAGACTCACAGGTAATTCATGCTATTTTTAAATGATCCTGCTTATTACTGGAAGACTTTCTCCCTGTTTTTGATGACCTTTTCCTTTCATACTTCCCCTCCTACCAGTCTTTAACAGATGCCGGGGCAGCGCTGCTCTACACCATGAAGCACAGCAACAGGAAGTCCATCTCACTGAAGGATAAACAGCGGCTCTAGCCAAGTGTTTCCCCCTTTTTGCTCGCTGGAAGCAACTCGAGTCATGAATGGCAAGGCTGATTACTGCGGACTCTGGCTGAATGAATACCTTTCAAATATGTCACAGTGTAAATGATGTATATCACAGTATAACACACAACTTAAGACTTTCTACTGTATCTCAGCATTACACGTGAAAACTGCTGAGAACATACAGAGTTAATAAGGGTGTGTATTTGACACTACAAGTGTGGTGTGTAGTTTGGGTTATTGCATTGACCAAAACATGCAGAAAGAACCTGACTCAGAAACACCATCATGCAGCTTACACCCAGACACTTTATTGTCAGCAGAGTATGTCTCATAACTTGCAAAACCATAGTTCATATGCAGCTCCATAAAGGTATAAGGTGACCTCAGAGTTAAGTTTTTATAAATATTGTGTATACTGTGTATATATTTGAATACATAAAGTTTGCAAAAACGTGCAAGAGGAAATTTAATCACACAAGAGCAGTGAAACGGGCGGCACAGTGGAATGGTGGTTAGCACCGATGCCGCACAGCAAGAAGGTTCCGGGTTCAAAACCATGGGCTGACTGGGGCCTTTTTGGGTGGAGTTTGCATGTTCTCCCTGTGTCTGCGTGGGTTCTCTCCAGGTACTCCGACTTCCTCCCATTTTCCAAAGACATGCTTGTGAGGTCAATTGGTGATTCTAAATTGGCCGTAGGTGTGAGTGTGAATGTGAATGGTTGTCTGTCTCTCTGTGTTGGCCTGCAGTGGACTGGAGACCTGTCCAGGGTGTACCCCGCCTCTCACCTAATGACAGCTGGGATAGGCTCCAGCCCCCCCACGACCCTTCACAGGACAAGCGGTTACAGAAGATGAATGAAGAGCAGTGAAGCAATTTTGCAAAGAATATGCACTGAATGTTTTTTTCATGGGCGTGAACATGCGTGAATATTGGAAAGAAAAAAGTGTCAATATTTAAAATTAGCAAAGGTAGTGAAAGATGGAGTACATACAAAATAGGACCGAACACACAATTATCCCGCCCGAGATGGAAGCCAAAGCATAGATGGACATGCGTTTCTCTGGGGCGGCCTGCAAAACACAAACATACAACTCAGAGCACATGTTTGTGGAGCAATTGAACGGGTCGCCACTCAGCGCTGGCAGGTTCCAAGAAAGCAGAACATACACAAACCAAGATTCTGTCAGAATACGCAGAGTGATGCTGAGCAGGTAGAATAACACGGCGCCTCTGTCTTTGTGGAGATCTAAGACCAACCGGACCTTGGTGTCTGCGGCCTCCTGCTCCACATCCGCCTTCGCCTGTGTGCTCCTTTTCTGGGCTATTGACCGTAGGTTGGAGGTGAACATCTCCATGAGCAGGACGGAGATGACAACCAGGACAAAGATGAAGTTCCAGGCCACCATCATGGGCTTGTGGAAGTGTCTATTAAAACAGTCTTTGGTGCAGATGTTGTCCTTGGTGCCGTTGCAGGCGAAGTCAGAGTCCACTTTGGTGAAGGGCAGCTCAGCGAGGAAGAGGATCACAAGGCGGATGCACAGGGTGCCAAACCACAGGGAGCGGCACTTGTAGTTGGTGGTTGCATCTACTGCTGTCCTCACAATGGGGATGAGGCCTGTTACTAAGGCTGCCATCGTCACTTTAGAGAGTAACTGTGAAGACACTGGAACAAACCAGAACACCACTGTTGAACTGTAATCTATTTATGAATGATTGTTTCTGTGACATTATAAAAAATTAGCAAAGATGGTTTCAGTACAAAATATCAGTGAAGCTGAGACTAAAGTGACTCTAATGTTAAGTTTGACTCGGAGTTTAAAATGTCTGCAGTACTCGTCTTTGCTTATAAGGACGTATGACAGCATTAAGCATAAAAACTGTCCACTTAAGCATTCAAAATGTCACAGCTCAATATACCATGTAGAGCTCAGTCGAATCTAAAACTGTCATTAAATGGAGTGTAGCACATGCGAGAGCTTACCTTTAAGAGCTGCAACCTCCTAATGGAGTACAGTCACTCTGGCTTTGCATTTACTCTTTTATGGGTTCAGAAATGTCGCAGTCATCAATATATGTGTTACAGTTTCTCACCAAATTAAGTGCTGACATGGTCTTACTAGGTTTTTCTGTAAGTGTAGCTGCTCACTGTCAAGGAATACTAAACAGACAATGAAAAACGTTGGTTTTGCACACAAGAAAACAAGGGAAATGACTCTTCATATATTTTTATTGATGTAAAAATGTGATACCTCTGCATATTTTGAATTGACAGCGAAATTTTTTTTTTTACCTCCCCAGCTTTTTATAAGAATAACAGTGACACAGTAAACGTCATATATTGCGAAAGTTTACACCAACATGTTAATTAAAAGAATGCAAAAGATACAATTAACACATACAATACAAAAACATGTTTATCTTAAATCACAGTCATTGATTTTATTGGTGATATGATATACAGTGATCATCGTATACTGTGCGTTTGCAACAGTACGTTTTTAAGAAGAGATTACAACAGATAAGACAATTGTATAGTAGTGTACTTATAGCACAGTATACATTTAAAAACATGAACATTTTTCAAATACCATGGTAATATAAAACAATGACCAAGCACTAACAATTTACATCAATGAGTGGTGAAATCTTTGAAAAATAACACTTTTTTGTCAAAAAAAGACCCATCATCTAAAAAAGATTTAAGGCCACTGGCTAAATATGAACAGAATAAAATTGCAAATCATTAAGAAAAAAAAAAAAAAACACTCAAAGTCCCTCTTCTTTTACTAGATACTCTGGGAGAGTCTGAAAAGCAGTAACAGGTACAGTCACTGGAACCGTCAGAGATATGGTGCTGGGCTCAACTGTGGACGGGGAGACCTCACTGGGTGGTTGAGGAGAAGGGAGCGGGTCCGTGTGAATGATGTTTATGTCACCGAGCTGTGGGGTGGCTGGTGCAGCGTCTGCGTGAGTCCGTAAGTGCTTGCGAAGGTAGGCGGCGAACAGAAAGGCTTTGCCACAGTGGGGGCAGCTGTGAGGTTTGCTGGTGGAGTGGATCTTCTGGTGTTTACGCAGCCCGGATTTGTTGAGGAAACCTTTGCCGCAGCTGTTGCAGACGTGGGGCCTCGGCTTGGGATGCTGCTTCTCGTGCTCCTGCAGGTCTGCCAGCTGTGCAAACTCTGCGTGGCAGGTTTCACACACATGTGAACCCAGTGGCACAATTTTGGTAACAGACGAAGGAGTAGAGTCAATGGAGTGAAGGTTTTCGTGGGCCTGCACTTCATCCCAGGTACCAAATGTAGCATCACAGTGAGTACAGGAGAACTGAGGGAGAGTTGTGTGGGCAGTAAAGCCTGCTGCCGACCCTGCTTCTGTCTCCTGCTGTTGTTGTTGTTGTTGTTGCTGCTGCTCAGACTGCTCAGCTAGGTGAGTTCTTTCATGTTTGCGCAGGCTTGAGGAGACCACAAATGACTTCGAGCACTCCTCACATTTGAACGGCCTCTCTCCAGAGTGCACACGCCGGTGCTTGTTGAGGCTGGAGCGCTCAGCAAATGACTTGTCGCACTCAGTGCACGAGAACGGCCTTTGACCTGTGTGGACGAGCATGTGGCGCCGCAGGTCCCAGGACGCCACAAAAGCCTTGTCACAGCTCTGGCATTTGTAAGGCCGCTCTCCGGAGTGAACACGCTCATGCACGGCCAGATCAGCTGGCTGCCGGAACCTCTTCGAACACTTATCGCAGGGATAGGGTTTGAAACCTAAGTGGGCTCGCTGGTGGCGACGGAAACTGGAAGGGTCAGAAAACATCTTGCCACACTGTGGACAGAGGAACGGCTTCTCACCAGAGTGAGTGCGGAGATGAGACTGGTAGGAGGACAGCTGAGTGAAGCCTTTACCACACTGCTCGCACTGATAGGGTTTATTCTGGGAGTGAATACGCTGATGGCAGGCCAGTGAGGAAGAGCGGGAGAAAGCCTTGCCACAGTCTGAGCACAGGTATGGCTTTTCTCCAGTGTGGGAGCGCTCGTGGTTTTTAAGGTCCTTCAGCTCTGTGTATGTTTTTCCACACTCATCACAGGCATACGGCCGATGGCCCTGGTGGTTCCTTCTGTGTTTACGGAACACCGAGGGATCTGCAAAACTCTTACCGCACTCAGCACAGAAGTATGGCTTCTCTCCGGTGTGAGAGCGCATGTGCACCTTCAATTTGGACAAAGTGGGGTAGCTCTTAGAGCACTGACGGCAAGAGTAAGGGCGCTCTCCGCTGTGCTGTGTCATGTGGATCCTCAGGCATATAGCCTGCATGAAGGCCTTTCCGCACTCTGTGCATACAAAAGGTTTCTCTCCAGTGTGAGAGCGGCTATGATTGCGTAGCTCCGTGGGAGTCTTGTAAGCCTTGTGACAGTCTGGACACTGAAAGGGGCGCTGGGCTGAGTGCGTGCGCTCATGCTTTGAGAGTTGAGCCTTGCTCGAGAATGTTTTAGTGCACTCAGAACATGCGTGTTGCTGCTGGCTTTCCTTTGCATGCGCTGAAAGCTTGTGGCTCCGCAGAACTGACAGACTCTTGAAAGTCTCTGTGCATGCAGAGCATTTAAAGAGGGGTTTGGTCTTCGGAGGCCTGCCCCTGCCTCGCTTTTTTGTAGTCTGATCCCTCACCACCTCTTCCTCTTGTTGGCCCTCTTCATCCTGAGCAGGGGGGGTGTATTGCTCTGCAAGAGGTGGGCTGCCAGGTTGAGGAGAGGCCATCTTTATATCTGCAATGAGATTATATTTTAAGCACACACAGACATCTGTAATAATTATGTAAATAAACAGATCACCAGCACTAAAATATGAGAAAAAAAACTGTTCTACAGGCATGAGGCTGGAGCTTCTTAAATGAATATAGAGAGCAGGTCATCAGTGAGAGTGTCTCATATGTACCAATAAAAAAAAAATGTATATTCCGGTCAAATAATAACAGAAATATGTGGGTGTGCATTTGATCACAAAATGGCTGGCATTAGGACCTCAGGGACAATAAGCTAACCGCTTTGATGCCAAGGGAAGTTGGCGATGCAATGTCAGAGATCACAGTGCACTGAGTAACTGACATGTGCCGGACCGGAGACAAACATACCAAGTCAGTGTGATGGTGTTGAGAACAACCGGACACACTGCGTACGTAAACCTTTTTTTTTTTTGCTAGCTTGCTTGCTAAACATTTTTTTTTTTACTAACTCAAAATGGCTGGCTTTAGGACCGGCTGCACCAATTCACTCGACAGTGCCATCATCACCATGACCGCGGCATGGATTTACCTCACATTAGCTACCTCTGCACGTTGCGTGCATTAGAATAAGAAATGTCGTTCTTACCGGAATCAGGACATTAAAAGCTGGTCGATAATGCCTCGGTACACGACTGCATTTACTGTGAGACACGGTGATTGCTGTTGACTGGCTGCGGGATGGGGGGACGGCTCTAGGACCATGATGACGACAGCTCTCGGCAATCCAAGTGTGCAACCATTTTTTTACGTTTAATGATAAAATGTCGAAATAAGTTACTTAATAAACGTATATGGCCCTCCCTGTTAAAACATGGCAGTCACAATAAAGTTAGCATATTATCTGCCATAGTGGAAGAATGGTTGTTAGTGCTCCTAACTCAGAGGCAGAGCTAGCAATGTCAGCTAAAATTGCCGTGTGGAACAGCTAAGTTACTTTAGATGTTTCGTGGAAAGCAGCAGCTTAACGGGCTATTGGCTTTTATTTCCCTTCAGTATTTGCGTTGGGAGTTATTCAGCGCTGAGCCCACCAAGGTTAATAACGAAAGATTTCGCCCACCTAGTTACTTGTAAGGGGGAAGTATTTCTCTGCTGCACATTTCCTGTTTCCTAGCAACAAGCGCAATGTGGAAGTGGGGATGGAAGAAAAAAGACAATTGGAGAAAATGGGATTGCCCTTTACATGCAATTAACGTTTTTTAAAATAATGAATGAAGATACATTTTCAGGGTTTGCCTTGAACAATTACTGCTGCAGGTATGGGATTTTTTCGCATTTGATGTCGTTTTTGTTCCGCATTTCAAAACGACTTATTGCTTTTTTGGTGCAATGTTTGTTTAGCTAGCTGTGGTGATGCTAGCTGGTAGCTCGTATACGTTAGCTCACGTATGTCCGTCAAAATTGCCGATAAACTGGTTCGCGCTTCCTAAAAAAGACAACGTGTGCGCGTTTGTGTATCATGTTCAAACAGGCGGAGACGATAAGTGTATGCAGTTGAATTGGAATTAAAGTGGGAGGAGTTGTTCTCCCGGTTTATTGACATAGCTAGCTCAGTTAGCCTGCTGGTGCAGAAATGTAGCAAAACATGTCAGGTATTCTCTATTTTTTTGTAGTTTCTAGCTAACCACCTTCACAGTAACAAGTCAGTCTTTGGTGCTCTATACCTACTACCAGAGACGTATTAAGCTAACGTTTGATAACTGTTTTAGGTTATTGTTACTGTGAGAGGAAGAAAAAAATAATTTATCAAAGCTTAACTGGGTTAAAAATGTGATGAGTTGTCTGTAGCATCCTACAATATATTCATGACTTACTGTATAAAAGCAAATAGTGTTTCACAGCTCTAACTGATATCTTTTTTATCCTCAACAGCTCAGTTTGCCTGCTTTTCCACAACTGAAGTCCCTCTCCTAATTGCGTGGAGCCACCTTTCCCTGCAAAATTCCTGGACCTTACAAGAACCGACTTCTTTCTGTGTGGACAAGAAAGACGGCTAATGCATTTATTTCCTGCATATTTCCATGCCTTGTGTCTGCTGCACTTAATTCAATCATTATCTTGTGATGGCAGTGCAAGACCCAGGCAGGACAACAGGTTTCCCTTGCAAACAATGTGGCATGGTATGTCCCAATATGCCCAGTCTACTGGAGCACATGGATGCTCATCTTCAACAAGATGAAGAACGCAAATTTAAATGTGACGAATGTGGACGTGGTTATAGACATGCTGGTAGCCTAGCTAACCACAAAAAGACTCATGAAGTAGGTTGTTTTCAGTGTAACATATGTGGTAAAGAAAACTCTAATGCTCTGGCCCTCAAGAGTCATCTCCGGAGCCACACGTCACCAAAAAAGTACTCCTGTGCAGAATGTGGAAAAGCTTTTCGTCTGGCAACACAGCTGTCTACACACAAGAGGGTTCACCTTGCCAGGCGGGCAAAGGAGCAGTCTTATAGGAAGGTAGACATGGAATATTCTGCGCCTGAAAATAGAGATGTATTTGTGAATGAACACCAAGATCATCTTAGTGAGCACTCCGCCAATGTTGGGATCTCTACAGAAAACAGCCCATCTGAGGACAAGTCGGATGTTATTTATAATGCACAATTGGAGACCTCGGATGATGCAGTGGAGCGACCGTTCCGGTGTGATTTGTGTGACAAATCATACATACATCATCGAAGCCTGACCAATCATAAAAAGACTCACCAAGTAGGAATGTTTGAGTGCACCGTGTGTTTCAAACTATTCAATAACATGGCTGCCCTCTACAGCCACCAGAGAACTCACAAGTCAAGAAGCGAGACAGACCACGGTTCAATAGACGGGTTATACACAGGCACACCACTGGACCAGTTTTCACCTCAGAGCCAAGATGCTCCTGTAAATTTTTGTCATTTGTGTCAGGTACTTTTCCCCAACGATGAGGAGTTTCAGGAACACATCCAAATCCACAACTCTTCATCTCTGTCATTTGGGCTGCAAGAAACTTTGTCTGAGAACCATAACCTTTCATATGACAACAGTATTGCTTCACCTGAGTCTAATTTCTATGTGTCTCCTGTAAATAACATTCCTTCAGTGACATCAATAGATAATCATGGAGACTTTGATCAGACACAGGAGAAGATTAGAAGTAATGGCCACTTGTACTTGGACTGTTCCGATAATCAAACCCCATCTTCCAACAGTACTCAGGGAGAACCCCCAGTCATGGACACAGACACTCTCAGTCCTACCCTGATGCCTGAAACTGAAGAAACCTCAACTGTTGATTCTGATGAGCGTCCCTTCAAGTGTCAAATCTGCGGTAAAAGCTACAGACACTCCGGGAGTCTCATCAATCACAAAAGGTCACATCAGGTCGGGATTTACCAGTGTTCCATCTGCCGAAAGAACTACCCCCACCTGGCCGCTCTCAAAAGTCATCTTCGTCTTCACAAAGCTCAGACGTCATCTTTTAACCTTAATGTTGAGGGAGACTGGCTCTCCTCAGAGCCTCTGACTCTTGACAACCAGCAGGGCTGCTTTTCTTCCCAAGATGAGGAGCAGGGCAGCACTCACCCTCTGCTTGGTATTGATCAGGAGAATGTAATTGACCACAGCACTGGAACGTTGTACCATGAACAGTTTAATCAGGACTTTTCCCAGGATATGACTTTGCATCTACCTCACAGTGAACAACTGATGCAGAGGCACATGTGTGCTGATTGTGGTGAGACATTTGCAAACATTGCCGGGATTAAATCTCACAGCTGCCCACTGCTGCAGCAACACCATGACTCTGTTGGTGGTGACTATGACAACAGTTTAAACTTCCAGGCCAGTAATGGTCACTGTGACGCTGAAAATCCAGGAAGTAATGTAGAGTTCCATGGTCTGAATGGTAACCATGACCAAAGTTACTTTGAACAAAGCTTTCATGAAAATGCGAGCAGTGACCAACTGAGTGGTGGCAGAGAAGATGATAACACAGACGAGGAAGATGATGATGGAGATCTTTTTCAGTGCTCTATATGTGGCAACAGCTACACCAGCATGAGAGCTCTCAGGAGCCATCTCCGAGGGCACACACAGTCACATGGTACTCCTCCAAGTTCAGGTCCTTCATCCATGTCCTCCCACGAGGAAGTGAAAGAGGATGAGCCAGGAGAGATGATGATCTGTAGTACATGTGGGGAAAGTTTTGTGAATAGGCAGGACTTGACTACTCATCAGCTTCTACACAACAAGGACCAGGTAGATAAGGTTAACAATTTACATATGAGCAGTGATGTTTCTGGAAGCAAGGAGGAACCACAGAACATCATCTGTGGCAGCTGTGGAATCTTCTGCACCAACTACCACCATCTTGAAAATCACGGTTGTGCAGCTGAGAGGCAAAATGAGTTAATACACACTAAAGAGGAAATGAAGGTAAATGATGTTGCCCAGCATGAAGACACGAGTCTCGTCAAAGAAACTGTAGAAGCTGAGGATCGACAGTACAAGTGTGATCAGTGTGGGCGGTCATACAGGCACGCCGGCTCCCTCCTTAACCATAAAAAGTCCCACAAAACAGGTGTATTCAGATGCCTTGTCTGCCAGAAACGTTTCTACAACCTGTTGGCTCTTAAAAACCACCAGAGATCCCACTTTGATATCAAGAGGTTAGTTGAAGCAATAATACACACCATTAATGCATGTAAAAATACCTGATGCAAATTACTAAAGCATGTTGCAAATGAAAAATAACTGATGTGTAAAAATGCAGTTCCCCATGAAGTCAGTTTTTTGTGTCAAACAGATGTGTTGAGTCATCAGGGCTTTACTCCTTGTTTGTAGACTGTTGCCTGTTTTGCAAACAAATATGCCTTGTCTCCTCCTCCAGACATACTTGCCATGAGTGTGGGAAAGCCTTCAAAATCCAGAAGCAGCTATTGAACCACCTGAAACGGCACAAAGAGAACCAAGCCAAAATCCAAGAACTCAACAACCAGATCCAGGCCCTCATGCAGATGAATGGTCCCAGGTCAGATGGAGGATTGCAGCCCTTAACTTCAAATGCCAATCAGGCTTTTACCTCTGCTCGGTGCTGCAAGCAATTGCCCGAAAGGAAGGAAGGACAAACAAAGCTGGAGACCCCCGTTAAAGTGGAGGATACTGGAGACCAGCGACCTTTTTCCTGTGACCAGTGTGGGCGTACATATCGCCATGCAGGAAGTCTAGTCAACCACAAAAACTCCCATAAAACAGGTGAATATTACTGCTCTGTTTGTAACAACACTTACTCTAATCAACTAGCAATGAAGAACCACTTACGCACACACTTTGCATATAAAAAGTACACCTGCCAGAACTGTGGAAAAGGCTTTCGAGGAAAGAGGCAGCTATTAGGCCATGTCTGTGCAGATCTCAGAAAGGATAGAGCTGGAGGAAAGAGGGGGTTAAAATCAAAAACTTTCAAATGTAAGGAATGTAAGCAAGCATTTCTCTCTGTTGACCAACTGGCAGCCCACACTTGTAATATAACCTCAGGCAGCAAGGACTCACAATCAAATACGTCTTCAGATAAAGAGGAGCGCCCTTTCACGTGCAACATATGTAACCGCAGCTACCGTCATGCAGGTTCACTGTTGAACCACAAAAATACTCACAAGACAGGACACTTCAGTTGCACCTTCTGCTCCAAGCCCTTCAGTAATCCCATGGCTTTGCGCAATCACACACGCATCCATACGCAGAAGAAAAAGTACGTGTGCCTCACATGTGGAAAGGCCTTCCGGCTCGCCAGCATCCTGCACAACCACCAGAGGATCCACAATCGGGTGGCGAGTCACTTCAGCTGCACTGCGTGTGGGAAGAGCTTCCAGGGCAGGTCCGGCCTGAAGAGGCACCGCTGCCGGAGAGGACAGGAGAACGGCACACGATCTGGGGTCCAGCAGTCAGAGAGGGGAGACAAGTGCTTCACGTAAGTTTCTGTCTTATAGTTTGTGCAAGTCTTTTTCTGTCTTTTAGTCAGCACTGTCGTAGTTTTTATAACTATATAACTGATAATGTAGCCACACTGATTGATTGTCCCAAATTAACTTGTAGCAGGCATATATTTATTTTCTGCATTTATGAATAATCTTGTTGGAGTAAAGAAGTACTTGACATATGTTTGCACTTGTTAAGAAACAGAATCACTATTGACCCGTGTCTCCTGCTGGTTTAACCTATCTGGTAGTAGGAATTAATTATGAACCCTAACCCTCACCCTGCTGCAGGTGTGACCTGTGTGGGCGCTCCTACCGCCATGCTGGCTCCCTCCTCAACCATAAAAAGACACACTCCGAAAACCTCCACCACTGTACTTTGTGTCTCCAGACATTTCCTGATCCTCTTGCGCTGCAGTTACACTCCCAGATGAGGCGTCACTGCTGCCCTGAGTGTGGCAAGACTTTCTGTCTGGTCACTCACCTGCAGAGCCACATGGAGGTGCACTCAAAGGACCGGGCTGTGGTCTGTAGCCTCTGCCAGCAGAGCTTTCCCAACGCAGCTGGCCTCCAGGAGCACCATGCCATGCACCACATGGCCCAGGGCCCCTATCAACAAGGTGTGGATGAACCGCTAAATAACAACCTCTGCTGGGACTCAGGAATAAGTCAGTCCATGGGAATGGGTGGCATGCACAACGAAGTTCCACCACCTTTGTCCCATATTCCGGCAAACATCACGGATTCACAGAAGAATAACGACACTTCTGCCACAGAGGAGAAGAGCCACGTCTGCGAGCACTGTGGCCGCACTTACCGCCACGCCGGCTCCCTTCTCAACCACAAGAACAGCCACAAGACGGGCTCCTTCTTCTGCTCTGTCTGCCAGAAAGAGTTCACCAACCTGATGGCTCTCAAGAACCACCGGCGGATTCACACGGAGCCCAAGCGCTACCAGTGTCTGGAGTGTGGGAAGGCTTTCCGTGTGTCCACTCAGCTCATATGCCATCGAAGGATACACACCAAAGAAAAGCCTTTCGCCTGCCTGCTGTGCGACAAGAGCTTTTCCAGCAAGTCTAACCTGCGGCACCACCAGAAGATGCACCAGAACAACCAGACCTATGACTCCTCCTTTAGCATGGATGCTAACACTTTTATGGACCTAGACATGGGCTCCTTCCTTTAAAGTTGTACTCCAGAACATCTAGAACAAGATGTGCTCTATTTAGCTCTTATTTATCGTTCTATCAATAATTGTAAAAAGAAGTATTTTTTTGCAGAAAGTGTTCCATGGTCCTGACAGTAACTCCTTCAAAGACATGCACATTTCATACTGACTTCCAGTCTTACCTCTACAACAGATAGTGACGTCACTGAAAAGTCTCCAGAGGGTTTATCGGTCAGCTTGTAATAAGACTTGAATGTTTTTCCAAGAATACAATGGATCCCCGAAAAACACAAAACAGGACTGGTTGTGAAAACATCAGTCTCCGCTCATTCCTCCTTAATGACCAACCAACCAACCAACCAACCAACCAAAGCAAACAGAAAAGAGCAGCCCAGGTCCACGTTAGAACATTAACACTGATGAGACGTTTTTGTAAAACCGTACTGTTATTACTCTTGCTACGTATATTTGTGTTCAGTGCCTCTGTATGTTCCTTAGGAAACAAAATATACAAACTGTATTTATCTTTGAATCATTTTGTTAGCTCTCTGTCCATGTTGAAGGACCACTCATCATACTTCTCACATAGGGCAAGCCTGTTACTTTAAGTCAAATACCTCTGGGTGTGTCTGAAGGTCTGTGAAACCATATACAAGTAAATAGTTGTACTGCTAATAATATGAGTGACATTGTATGCTAAAATGGATGTATTTGTTAATTTATTCTGTTATTTTATGTGCATATTATATATGAAAAAAACTTCTGAATGTTGTAAAACTATCTTCTAAAACTCATGTAGCCTTTAAGGAACTTCTCATACGTTGAACTCATTAGTTCTCACTTACAACGGGCAGGAATGAAAGAGCCAAGGATGGCGTGTTATTGTCCGCACTCAGGGTAAACCTTTTAAAGGAAGACACCTGACGTGTTTAACATTGTAGATAATCAGTTTCTGAACTGAGCATAGCATTCTATTTTCTCCACTTGTGCCATTTCAACAACTTAACTCATCAAATGGTTATCGAAGTCACTCGTTTAGCTGTGCATGCTGTAACCTACCCTGAACCTCTGAGAAGCATCGGTCATGTTGAAGTGCCAGTGCCTAAAATGTCAGTCGATTGTAGCAGTTTAATGTGAACAGACCTCCTCTCGCTCATCCTCTTATACAGATTTTATGTAGTAATATATATTTTTTTCCCAATTTATCTCTGGATCAGGGAACATTTCTACCTTGAAAGTGGTTCCTTTTTGCTTTTAATTTCCTTTTGTCTCAGAGATGCTTTATATGAATCAAACTGGCATGTGTGTGGTCAGCATACTTAACTCCTGCCAAGCACAAGTATTAATACAAACTTAACCAAGCTTTATTAACAAGGACGAACCAGTTTCATCTTCATGAATCACTTACTGTTCTGTGAAAAATGTGCAATTACTGATTCTCTGGGTTATTTTTTCGCCAAGTTGTCGGATGTGCCTGTTGTTCCTTCTGTGGTTTCACAAATCAGGAGTCTTGCAACACAGGGCCTTTGTTATTGTAACAGTCTAACATTATTATTGTTTTTCTGCCTTATACATTTCATGTTCATATGTTTGGCACTGGTCAGAAGTGTGAAATACCTCGAACGAGTTACTTATTGCCTCATGCAGCTTAATTGTAGAGAGTACACTGTAGTTATATAAGACGCATAGAAAGGATGAAGCTTTTACTTTGTAGTTTCCTCTACAACAATGTAGTCTCTGCGGTTTTTAAGATTTATATTTGCACATGTTTAGATGACACTTGTAGCCTAGGGATGACAGGATGTCTATAATAATTTAGAGTGTGGCTGTTTGTCAGAGTTTGACAAGCAGCAAGTCGGCTGCTGGATAATTCACCTCAGCTAGTTTTCGGGTTTTGATATTTTAAGCAATATGCTTTCGTTTAAGTGCATGAAGTCAACACAACTCATTTGTTTTGTATTGACTACCGTGGCAGAACCATTCAAAACCATCACAGGTTGCCATTTTGTTACATTATTCGTGTGTTAATTATAATGATTCAGATGACCTCACTAACATATTTTCATATGCCACAGTAGCCTGTAAAATGTAAAACGACACCTTAAGTTATAATATTTTTGTACAACGTTCTCATTTCTTTGGCACTTAACCTCCACACTCCTCCATCGGTCTCTATCACGGACTGGTAATGTGTTGAATCTCAGAGCTCTGTAAATACGAGAAGGAAAAATGATGGATCTCTTTACATTTGCAGCAAGATTTTCTTCAGCGGGAGTAATAACTGCTAGATTAGCTAAATAAAATAATAATTAAAAAAAAAACGCATATACCATACATTCTGATTTATTGAATCTCCAGTGCTCCGGAGTATCTGCTCAGTATTTAATTCATATTTATATAACTATTTTGTCACTCTGAAGCGTAGATTTTTACTTCTTTGTTAGAACTTAGTTTAGGATATAAGACCATTATTTAAAAAATAGCTGAATTTAATTAAAAGACTTGGAAAATATGATGTGCTTGTCTCTGGTTCTTCCAACTCGTATTGCAGAAGATGCCTTTATTTTTGTGGTTTGCTAATTAATAACACATGCAGCATTAAAGAAAATTGTCAGTTTTATTGTGAAAATACATTTGGTACACAAAGCAGTTTATAAGATTGCATTAGGTAAAGGAAGCCAGTGCATGTACAGTACAGTATATACAAGAAGAAATGGAAAAAAATGAGAGAAATAAGCAGGAAATGTTAGTTATTGCTTAGTAACGTCACTGGCTGGCCTGGTGGAAGTTTAACAAAAATCTTCACTGGAGTCCCTTTAAAAAAATGTGCTTCAATCTCTCACAGTGGATGCATTGCAACACTGCGAGATACTCAACAAAAATAAATAATATAAACTTTAAAAAAAAAAAGAATCTGTACGTTAAATGTTTCTCCAATTTTGCTGCCGGAGAGCAAGCGGTCCACCAACAAGCAGACAGATCCAGAACATGACCTGAAACATTGTCGTGTGAGTCTGATAGATTTTATTTTATTTTTTTAGAAGAAGCGTAAAACAACGACCCTATTCACCGTGGTTCCTGCTGCGTTTTTAGAAAATCACAAACAGACTTCACTATTACATTTTTTTTTTCCCTTTCGCCTTGTTGCAGATCTGAAAGGATTTAACAGATCAGAGTTAGCGAACGCTGTGATTGCGAGGCTCCACCTAAAAACACTGTAGGTAATTTTCTTCACTACAGTACATTCCTCACAACATTCCCACATGTTAGCAGTTGGGGATTTCATGTCTAGTGTTTCAGGCATCCTGTCCTCCGAGCGCCGGGACAGTGATGTGAATTCAGGCCTTGTAACAGACAAAACTCCATCTATTGACATTAAAAACAGACAATGACCTGCAGTGAAGGTCTGCGTTGGTCTCAGGAGACCCAGTAACAGTGCATGAGTACAGTTTGCTACCTCAATCGACAGCTTTTTATGACTGTATCAGGCCACTAAAAGAACATGGAGGTACTGGCAGGGATAAAGGCAAGGATACATTTCACCAAAAATAAAAAAATAAAAAGTAGCTACATTCAAATGGCCTTAATGTGCTGATACAGTATGTCTTACTCACATGGGATTTATCTGTCAGAGGCGGCTGTGGTAAATGTTCGGCAGATAGATCCAGTCTAACCCCGCTGAGTAGCAGGGGATCAAACTGCAGCCCAGCTGGAGCTGGAGCTGTGTTACATTCACTGGAGTCCTGCTGAAAAAAAAATAATAACCAGCACAATACAATACAGGAGCATGGACTGTAGTTTTGTCTTATCTCTAAATCCAACATCTGGAAAGGTCTTCCAGATGCATTCAAATTAAGTGAAATATAAAGGCACTCAAACTCTAAACATGATACCACTAGTTATAATGCTGTTGCTATTCCTACGGAGGTGTGAGAGTTGTGCTCCTCGCGAGTCCCGTGTTCACTGAGCATGAGCACGTCTCCTCACCGAACAGTCTAATAAATTAAAATGGTCCAAGTGTGGCCGAGGTCCACGCTGCGGTCGGAGCGTAACGTTCGTCGCCCAGAGGTTCCTCCACCTGGCTCCTAAGCGGTCGCTCCACGGTTCGGTCACATCTGTTTTGCAGAGGAAGATGAGGCTGTGGAGGCAGAGACAGTGACTCAGTTCTCCCATCAACGGTTACATCATTTTAAACAATGAACAGTTCAACGTTAACAAACAGTAGACTATGATTAGACCACTTTGTCTGCTGTTGCGCAAGCACAGCGTCTCCATGAAAATGCATGACTGCACACTGAAACTGATACAGTTTGACGCACTATAGGTTGGTGCGGGTCACTGACAGATTAACAGACTGTCGCCCACAAACTCAGCGAACTAAATCATACCCCGCTCTTTCTTCCATCAGAGGTCTGCGGCACTGATGGACAAGTCATTCAAATTCACATATTAGTCATCACTGCCTCCGCTGTTTAAAGAAAAGGAAAATGATACCTACTGAACTGTTTTAAGCTTGATAAAGTGGCCCCGCAGTTTCTTCAATGGGTTCTGTAATAAAATCGAGGAAAGACATGTTGTTAAATGACGTAACAAGCATTTCTCATAACAGAAACCGATCGTAGCAGGAGGTGTTCTGTAGCCAAATAAAATTCTGCCAGCTGTTTTACAGTTTTCCTTCCGTGACATGTTCTGTGAGATGCCTTCAGTGTTTAACGGCCTGTTTTCTCAGAGTACAAATGAACAAAATATCTCCTGCGGCATTTCATGTGGCTTTTGACACAGCTGCAGAGTCCTCACACCAAAAATGTGAACTGCGCTGCGGCCGAGTGTTTACCAAGAACTGCTTTGCTCCAGAGACGCCAAACTATATTTAGAGGATTACTTAACACCATGTTGCTTTTCCATTAATAATTCAGCCTCCCTTGAAGGAAATATTAATGTATCGTTGCCACCTCCGATGCATTGCAGAGGATGTTTAAGTTCTTTAAGGGAAAGCACATAAAGAACACATTATAAAAGTTGTGTCTTTCTCTCGGGTCTTACCACGTAGAGGCCGCTTGTGGGACTTGCGTCGATGCACCATGACCCCGATGATCAACGCGGCGCTGACCAGCACAACGGCGAGCACGGAGAAACTGGTGATAGCTGCCAGTTTCCACACGTCCGACGTCTCGTCCACAGATACACCTGTTAAATGATTCGATGCAGAACAAGAGGAACTTCAGCTGCGACTCTGAGGGAAAGACTACCAGTCAGTGGCCCCACCTTGTGCCCCCCATGTAGTAGCATGTCGGTCAAATCACAGAGCATAAAACTACATACGGCTACATACATAAAACTACAAACATGCGGCTAATATTATATAAAATATGGAAAGAAATATCAGCAAATATCAATACAAATGACAAGAAATCTTTAGAGAAACCAACTCCTGGCGGCCATCTTTGTTTAGAAACCTCTTTCTTTCTTGACATGTTTTTGGAACCGGATGCTCATTTCTTGGAAAATCTAATTGTGTGACTCTTGGTTTACTCATCTACAAGAGAAGCATGAGGTGAATGTAACTGAGGTCTAGTCACGGTGAGCTGTTAGCAGCTGCGGTCACGTTAATGTGATTCAGTGTCTTACATGTGTTACACGACGGGGTCTTCGGGTACTGCTTGCACGAATCGCAGGGCACACACACGTCCAAATCAGTGTTCCAAAACTCCGAGCTGCGGCACTGACCTAAACACAGAGAAGCAGTTTTTCTTGTAATCATGACTTGTTACATTTTGTTGTATAACACAGACAAAAGAGGGGATTACATAAAAACAGAGCTTTTGTGCAGGGATTACTGCACACTCTATGTCCAACAGACCCTCTCTGTGGAATGAAAAGTGAAATAAAGGTGAAAATAAATTCAAATTAGAGCAAACAGTAAACCGTGTGACCTGAACATGAACCTAGACGTATTTTTTTCTTTCTCTTCTCATAAAAGGAAACTGGGAAATTCCTTTTGGTCGAGAGTGCTGATGCAACTCCAGTGCCTGACAGAGAATTAGTCAGTCACTTTGGGCGCATGAACAGGCAAGACGCCGCGTGTGAAGAGCAGGATGTGTTTTCACAGAGTGCTTCCGCTGAATTGTTTTTTTGCCGCGGTGTACATGTGCGACTTCCAGAGAATGAACGCGTCTCAGAGAAAAGCGACGGCGGTGGTTTAGCTCAGGCAGAAAGCGTGTACCTCTGAGGGCACAATGGAGAGCTCTGTCTCTTTTAATGGCAGCCAGACAGCTGAGCAATTAGAGCGGTGCACTTCAGAGATGAGAAGGAAGAGACTGGCATGAAGATTTGAGATACTGAACGGTTTGGGTTTGGTTAAGAAGCACGTACGCAATAACACATCAAGGTCACGCATAAAAATAATGGATATTAAACCTCTGCAAAACAACGGTCCAGGACAAAGATGAGTGAAACAATGCCAAACATGACAGCATCACTGTTGCAAGGAAACAGGCCTTACTAATCCCTCTTCCTTCTCGGTGACAGACATGTATTTGCATAGACAACTGCTTTCCTGCCCACAATTATAACAAGAAACAACCGCGAGCCTGAATTGAGTCATCATCTGAGGCAACTTTCACACTCAGGCAGCTTTAATCATCACTGAAAGCAATACCAAAACCAGCGGAGAGGCGAATCTGACGTAGAGCGCAGTGAGTTAAACGAATGTGTGGGAACCTGCTTGAGTGACGACAACAACAGATAAGAAATTTTTCACAGCAGTGTGAAACTGGAGCGCGGACGTGACCGGGTTACTGATAAATGAAACGAGGAAGCGAAAGAAAACTGGCTCAACGTGCAGGAAACCTTCCCGGAGCCTTCCCGGCCTCTCGCGTCTCGGCGTGCAGCCGTGCAGCAGTGGCACGCAGTGGAGGAGGAAACACAAACGCTGCACTGTGAAAGCCCTCACGTCCATTCAAAACCAGCCTCGAACAATGGCACAATAGTAACTTATTCAGGCTTTTTGTCCCTTGAGATGTACCATCATATATCAAGATATTGTTGCCTCTTAATAGTGATGGAACAATGTGTGCTAACAATAGCATTTCATGGTTGTGTCTGGTCACGGAGCTATTTTTAAAATGGTTAAAAATTTGCGGTTTTCAACACCGCAAGAAATACTATTAGAAATACTATTTACATCTCATGAGGTGTGATTCTCAGCCTTTAAAGCAGGTGTGCACAGATTCAACAGTTTCAGCTTTGATTTATTTGTTTTAGTAATATTTAAAGTCCCAAACTAGAAGCTTGATCTCTAATCAAAGATGCTACTAATGTTGCCTTCACGCCTGCAGAAATGTATTTGAACTGGAGTAGCATGCTTGTTTGGGAAGGTGTGAAACACACTCAGGTTTTGACCAAAATAAGCAGAGACCCTTGTGAGGTGGTGGCATCTTTATGTCCTAACTAGGACTGGACCGTTTTTGGTGTTAACATGCTCTAGCTACCAGGTCTGCTCCCCAGATTTGAGCTAAATGCCTCCTGTAGTCATTTTTCACAGCAGACGTCTTGACTTGTCACAGCAGGGAGAGCCTAGGTGCCTTTGTGGTGGCTCATTGTCCCAGTGAGTCATGCCCGTGACTAGACCTCCCCTTGGAGGAATGCAGGACCTTCTTCCTGTGTTTAGTTTCTTGCTCCTTGCTCCAGACACATCTGACCAATCTGGAGAGAATGCTCTCACGTGGTCCGCAGTGATGCATTCAGGCTCACTTGTATTTTGTGTGAGAAGAAACAAAACCATCAAGCGGTGTGGATGAAAAGAAACAAGCTAGACGTAGGCTGTAGCGGTTCATTTATTCATCTGTGTCATCTGAGCTCTACAACTTAGAGGAAAAGAAACACGAAGCAGCCTCTGTCATGTTCCAGCCAAAACCACTAATACAAACTGAATCTGACTGACTGGAAATATTTTAGATTCACTTGGTTTTTCTCATGACTCTCAGCCAGAAGAAATCCGGGGTTTACTCTCAATCTAAAATCCAGAACAATATGCGCTGTATGAATTCCTCGATGCAGGTCATTATTAAAGCAGCTGCAGTCACAAGCCACCTGCTCAAAAAGTCATGTTCGAGGCATTTTGACCTCTAACTCTGTGGTTATATTACAGCCACATGTTAGGCCCCCCGAGACTCTTTGTCCTCCACGGCCAGCCTTGCCTGCAAGAGCTGGACTGACTCATTTTATAGTCATGGTCACAAATGTGTCACACTGGTTGTAAGCATTTCTCCCCATGATTTCAGCCCTGCGTCATCCAGCTGGTCTCAAGCTCCGGGACTGAAAAAAGAGGAGCTGAACCTTGACTGCTGGTTGACCTCTTTTGTTGTTCAAGAAGATAACGTGAACCTCTCATGAAACTGACAGCAGTATTTCCGATTCCGGAGCCTCTTGTATGTGTCGGTGGTGTTTCACTACGTAAAAAGTGTGATACAAGAACAGTTTTGCAGTTATTCTTTGCACTCCTGATTTGAAAACCTTGGAAAGTGTCGGCACCTAGTCTGAAAAAGGGGGTGTTTTTTTGGGTGTGGGGGTGCAGCATTTTGTCACGAACTGGAAAAGGGGGGTGGGTGGATCCACAGCCCATGTCCAGATGTAGAGAGGGTTTCGCAGAGATCAAACATGTTTTGAGTTTAAATATGCACTTCTTTGGTGCCTGAGGAAATGGTTGGAACCCATTTAATTATCCAAGATGTTATGTTCCGAGTCTGGTGTTTTCCAGCGGGATTAAACTCCAGAGGGCTGTGGAAACAAAGTCTAAAGCTGCCTCTTTTTTTTTCTTTTGCGTGTGTTTTCTTTAGAGACACTAAAAAATGCGCCTTTTGTGCAAGTTGGACACAGGCGGTGTACTCTTTCCATGTGTCCTGTCCTTCTCACCGAGGGGCACGGATGGATGGGGTGAAATAAGGCGATCGGAATGCGGAACCGGTGAGAAATGCAGCTGGTAAAGGAAGCGGCTCTGTAAGCAGACCCGCTATCTGACTCCATTTGAGGGAGAGCAGACCCCCAGACTCGCATCCATGTTCACAGAAAACAAATCTAAACTTTTTTTTTTGTTTGTTTGTTTGCTTTAAAGAAGAAAATCAAAGAAAACTACAATAACTTAAACAAATCGCATTTTTAACTCTTGATTTTCATAAAAGTTCGTTTGGGGGTGAAATAAAAAAATCAAAGTACTCACTTTTCTGTGCGCTCACGCCGTGGAGACTGGTCGCGGCCGCTATAATAAGTCCGCACAGTGCGCAAAGAGCGTTGGAAGCCATGGTGTCTGCGGGTGAAAAGCTGCTTGCTGTCGGCTACACAATTCCCGAAAGTTCATCTGATTAACAATCCGTGCTGGTTTTCAGCATGGAAAAGCGAGCATCAGAGTGAGTCATACGGAGGAGTCTGCGCCTTGTTTTAATAGCGCACACACCCACGCTAACAGTTCAACTCCTATGAGTCATTTCCTATGTACTGTACTGCTCGGATTCTCTGCACTCGCGACTCACAGGAAACTCCTCTGCCATAGTGTGCGGTTTAGTTCGTGTCAGTTCGTGAAAGTTTCAATCAAACCACTTCAGGTATTAGTGTTTCACAGCGTATATTTCATATTTTACGGACACACCCTGCAGTTTGTTTGTTTTTTTTGATTTTTTTTTACTCCTTCAGCCCGGATGGCTGTGTAGTCTGGACTTAATAGTGTTCTCATTGTTATTACCACGCCTGTCGACGTCATTCCATGCTTTCTGCCAAAAAACACAACTCTCTGGCATGAGTCTGGGTCCCATACGCAGAAGAGGAACAGCAACTGAGGCAAAAACAGATGACAATCGCCAGAAAAACTATCTGCCTTTTTCTTTTTAAAAAAGTCTTTGGGGAAGGCTGTGAAGAGATAAAGCTCTCATAATCTCTGTCCGCTTGAATGCGCTCTGCAGAGAGAATCTATCCGTGATCGTCTTCCACTTGGAAACTGACATTTGAATAGTGAGCGTCCCTGACGCAGGGTGGTGTTATTGATGCCTGGGGCTGGGTGTAGCCTGCTGCTGCAGTACAAATATGCAATAACAAAGCCAGTGGACGCATGCCTGGAGAGCTATCAGGCTGGCCCCTGTCACAGCATTGTCTCAGTTACTACATCTGCTCTCTGTGGTACACAAACATACACAAGTCAAATCTACTTATTTATTTATGGCAGGTCATGAACATCCAGGTGAAGACAGCCACTGCCCACTTATTTTACCTATTATTTTTTTTTTTTTCCATTATAGCCAAACCGTGAGGAAGTCTTTCTTAACTGTTCCCAAATGCCTGATAAACTTTTTTTCAGTCTTCTTCTCTGCAGCCTGGAACTTTTTATGTGCGCTTTACATGGTGTGAACTGCCTTTCCCACAAATGCTAACGTCAAACAGACGCTAACCAAACCTCCCAGTAAATAGTTCACATCATCAGATCAGAGGGGAAAAAAAGAGTTTCTCTGGCTAATTTAGGTTGGGAGCGTGTTGTTACACAGATGTTTTTGTACTTGACTGTCACGGCTAACCTTTAGGAAAGCGGGCTAAGAGGACCTGGAGCAGCAAAGCCCACTAAGGACACCCATATGAGCTGACTTTCCACTGGAGTGATTTCATCCGTAATGAGGCACTATAAGCTGCAGATGTTGTGTCAAACTCTCCAATAGCAACCATGGCAACAGGATGAACACACACAGAGGACCTTGCCCAAGGTGATCCAAACTCTCCTGTATGTGCTGACTGCGTGCCAAACTCGCTGATGTCTCTCAGGCATTGTTAATACTATAGCCTAACTAAAGACGTAAGACAATTCTGGCTGTTGTACTTCGACATATTAGAAACATATTTAGCTTTAAACGTGCAGCTCTGAAGTCTGCAAAGAATTGATTTTAATGTTGATGTTTAAAAATTCAGCTTCAGTGGTTTTATGGGATTTTCAGAACCAGCAGGACAAAACAGTTAAAAAGAAACTCTCTGGGATGATCAACCACATATCCAGGTTTTTCAATACATAAAAAAAAAAAAAAAAAAACTGTAAGTGTGCCAGGTTTGTTAAAAGAAAAGATCTTAAACATTGGCAAGAACAGCAAAGACAGCAGTGCAGAGCAGCTCAACATGTAAGAACATCACTGTGTGGACAAACAACTGTGTTTATTAACTACAAGCACAACACTATCTGTTTGGTCACCAAATGGCAATGATGTGGTAAAACAAGTCTTTTCAAAGAGATTAAAACAGGGATTCACACTCCACTGATATCCCCCAAAATGTCTGCCTCTTTGAGTAAATCTCCAGTTCCTTTGTTTTTCTTCTATCCTTTCCACTCCTTTGGTTCTGTCTACTATTTTCTCTTTTCAGTCCTCCGTTTCTATGCGGCTTAAGTGATGTAGATGCGGTGAAAGTCGTTGGCTCCGAAGGCACAGTTGCACTTGGGGCACTTCCTCTGCCGGGTGTCGTAGCGCATCTTGAGACATTCGTAGCAGAAAACGTGGAAACACTTGGTGAGCACCGTCTCCTTGTCTCGCATGTTGCAGCAGGGGCAACGCAGTTTGGCCTGAAGAGAGACGAACACTGTTAGTACTCAAGTTCGATTCACAACTGGAACTTGAGGGTGTAACAAAAAAGATTTATCATATCTCCAAAGCACAAAGTGAACATAACTTCTGTTGAGGTTCAAGCTCCCTTTATAGTCCCCATTTACCATTGCCAACCAAGGCTGTACTATTTTGCATTTTGCATAACGGGACATTACTTTTTCACTAGTGTTGTAGTTCACTGTGCTGTCAGTGTTTTTGTAATTATCTTGTCAGTAACCGGCTATTAAAGTCACTCATGTCTGTGTACATAAACAATGTCCTTGTTTTCTCACCTTGTACTGGTTGATCTCCTCCTGTAGGATCTCATCTGCATCAGAGTACACCTCCACCTTCTTCTGTTTCTCCAGCTTTCGTCTCAGCCTGGACAGATCCTCCTGGAAGACGTGCAGACAGAGCGGTTAGTGCTGCAGCTAATTTTATTGTAGGTCATCCCACTGGAACTTTACGAGTTATTTAAGTAGGTTAGGCGTGATATTCCCACATACCTGTGCTCGTTTCAGGTTGCTGCTCTCCCTCTCCCGGGCGGTGCGGTTCTCAGCCACGGAGACCTGGATCTCCTTCAGCTTGGCCTGCGTGTGCTCCAGCTGCACCTTCAGGTCCTCTGCCAGCTGTGCAGCCTCCACCGCCTGCAGCGGGGAAGGAAGTAGATGCACTCAATGAAAAAAGCTTTAATGATGAGATTCCTGAGCTTTAATGTGGCGGCGGTGGTACAGTGAGCATGGGTAAAACTATGAGTCTAGGCTTTGTGTTTCCACTTATCTTGTTTACTGTAGTTTGTGTATCTAAGATGACACAATGTTTCCCACCACAAGTTTGTAGACCTTTCAGTTAAGTAAAAGGCCGTTTCTGTTTGTTTTCCGTTATTTTTTACTTCTTTAAAGGTAAAGAAACCAGAATTACTCTCTTGTGGCTGTTTGCATTCACCAAATCAAACTGCAGATGCGCTGACACACCTCGCTGACATGATCAATGACGTAGACTGTTTTAACACTTACTAACAATGAAACACTACAGTGGAAGGAAAACTGATATGTGTGACGAACAGAGAAGATGTTAAAAAAAGGCAGCAGCGTCAGTATTTGGACTATTATAGTAAGCTGTGTCTGAGTCGGCTGATGATCAGTGCTTGGGACTCACTGTTGCCTTCTCATCTGTGTTTCAGACAAGAACTTGATAAAGACCCTCTAGAGCAGATGCTAACACCTAGTATGGCAACGCTTCTTCCCAGTGCATCTGTAAGTTGTAGGCAGTTTGTTTTTGCTCATATAGTCCCATAAAACTAAATGGCGTACACTTCCTTAAATGTTAAGCCCAAGTTATGCTTCCGCGTTGACACAGCGCAAGGGGGCGTACGGACCTATTACGTCCTTGCGGACCCCCGTACGTCCTACGCAAGGGCCAGACGTGCACCTCCCAAAAATCCTCGACGCGCGTCGAGGCGACGCAACAGCAACGCGGCAGCAACGCAGCGGCATTGGCTGTGATTGGTCCGCTAACTACATCCGCTGGAGACCGCTTTTCCGGTTTCCACTCATAAACACCGCCATTTTTAAATGTCTCCTTTGTCGTGCCCTAATTTGCGATAGAAGTATTTCTTCCTCTGCTTGAATAATTTGGAGCTCCAACGCCAGTCTCTCTGTCTCGGTGTCCATCATTCACTGTGACTACGACAAAAGCCGGAAGGTAAATAACTATACGAGGCGAGATACGTCACAAGAGTCTCGGTCGGTCGGTCGGTCACAAAAAATCATAGCGCCCTCTACCGGCGTGGCATTGAATTGCATTTCGACACGTAAACCCCACGCAGAACCATCACGGTCTCACGACTGCGTCCAAGCAACTGCGTGGCCATTGCGTGATCACTACGCGGAAGCATAATCCAGGGATTAAGCTCTAGGCGGATGTGAGCAACCACTTTCAGATGAATAACACAGATACATTTCCAAGTACAATCGCCATTAAACCTGGATCATTGTCAACACCGTCTTTGCGAATAAGTGACAGAACATGGCAAATAACAGTAGGTCATTACGTCAACACAGAATAAATCTAAACTTTTGGCGAATAGTGATTAAAGCTTAAGTAAAATTAAAGCCTGGAGTGGGTCCTTCCTTCATAAATATGTTAAAATATGTCATGATTACGTTTGAATAATAAAATAAGGGGAAGTTCTGTTCATTATTTAAAGGTTAACTGACAACTCAAAAAAGGAATGGATTTAAATAAATAAAAATAAAAAAAATGTGATAGATTCTTCAACTAAGTAAAAAAACCTAAACTGAAGTTTATGTGGTTCACACGTTGTCATGATAACCACATTTGGCTCAGTATCAGCAAAACCAATGAGCTTGTGGTGGACTGGAGGCCATTCAGGGAGAGGAAATAAAACAGTGTGGACTCTTTAATGAAATGTTGTTACTATTGTCGTATAAATGTCTGAGACACGGACAAAAACTTGATTTGTGAGTCTACAATAACCACGACAATCTAATAAGTTCATCCTTGAGTTCACGTGAATGTTTAATTAGGAGGAATTCCATCAAGATGTTTCTGAGATATCCAGTTCATGGCAATGTGTCTTTGGTTATCTCCGGCGTGGAGGCATAAAAGCAGAACTGAGGCTATGCATGTACCCAAGAGACAAGATGATATCATAAATTGCATCTCATTGTACTCCTACACACATCTACAGTACATGAGTAATGTACAGAAACATGTCACACAGAAACATGTAACACAGGAATCTCACAATTCTTCTAATGCTGCTCCACAGACCGTAGACATGTAGCTGTACTGAAATCATGAAGTAAGAGCTGACAGTCTGATTAATTGCTCCCCTCACCTTCCTCTTGTTGAGTTCTAGTGCTTGTGTCCTGACAGTCAGCTCCTTTTCCAGAGCAGCCAGTGTGCTCTGCAGCACTCCCTCTTTTTCTTCTAGCTTTTGCACAACCAGCAGCTGGGCATCCACCTGGAAGAGGCAGCAACGGTAACCAGCTTGTGACACAAATATAAACCGTAAGCGAGGTATTTTCAAGTTAATTAGTTACACTTTACCTGGGTTTTGAATGTAAGGACTTGGTCGGCCAGCTCCTCCTTCTCCTCTTTCAGCAGCTTGTAGATCTGGTTGGATTTGATTCGCTCACTCATCAGCTTGAAATTGGCGTCGTCCTTCTCCCGTAACTGCTGCAACAGCCGGCTGTTCTGCTCCTGCATGTCCTCAAAGGCCTGGCCTGTTACATCCATCTCACTCAGCAGGGCTTCCTCCTCCTCAAAAGACGCATGTGTGTCAGTTATCAAAGAAAAGTCAATGACAGATGTCAGTGATGATGCTTCTGGCCAGCAGTTTATAAATCTGGTGGGGCCTGATTTCAACAGCTCTGGTAGTGTGCACTCCAGCACTAGCCCAGTATTTGCAGCGCTGCTAAGAGACCGTTCTCCCCCACTGACAACAACACAGTGGAGCACTCAGTTAGATTAATTAATAAGCTATGTAACATTATCTAGCTAGATAAAAAAAAGCTGCATACCCTCACACAGCTTTCTCTGCTTCTTCTTTAACCAGTCAACAGTCATACAGCCGCAATTTGGTGTCCCTCTATCTTCAACAAGCATTTTGACTCTATTCTGAAGTCTGACTGCCGAAGATTCCCACCTCACTATTAATGACTACAAACCTCAACATGTAAACACACCTGGTCTGATTTCTGTGCTACACACGCGGCTTCAATTTTACTTTGCTGCATTTGCCCGTTTACGAACCGACTAGGACCTATAAACAAAAGTCGGATGAACTCACAAGTAGCTCGTTTATTGAATAGCTTTGCCAATCTGTGAAGGTCAATTTTGGCTCCGCAGAGTGGGGGAAGCAAATCAAACACATCTGACAACATTGCAGCGTAGTTGCTGTGGTTTACTTTATACCACATATAAAAGGTATAAGTACAAAACTTTAGTATAAACCATTATCAGTGCAGACTGTGTTTACCCTCTGTTAATTATGTTCTGCAAGACCTCCCAAGCATGAGGAGCTGCAGTTTATGCGATCTCAACATCTGTTGCAACCTGACGTAGATGGAAAGTTCACCACTCCTTGGTGACATGGGCGAAGATAATGTGAATCATATTAACTATAATAAGCCTCTGAGACTGATAGCACTAAGGTCAAAAGGACAATTAATATTACTACGACAAGAGAGTATTATATTATCTAATGTGGGGGTGTCTACTGTATATGCAACTCAAGTTTCAGAATTACGATGACATTAGTTAACCAACATTTGACCCAGGACAGATAATAGTTTTACATTTTAAACCTCTTAAGTGTATGCTCCCTTAATATTCCCAGATTTTTTCTTCCTAATGAAATTCCGTAAGTGTTTCAACATTTACACCACAGCGCAGCCAAGTGAGTGAGCTCACATCTGAGCGCGACGCACGCTTGAGAATTTATCAGGTTGGCTCATCCGAACACATATGCCCCCACCCAAAAAGAGTTCTACTTTACTGATTTACGACGTCTTTCCTTTAAATTGTCAGCATCAGTTCATAGTTTCTCTCTTGTAGCACAACCAGACAGCAGTGGGAAACCATTTTAGCAAAATATCTGACAAAAGGAAACGTACCATAACAAGAAGTGTTATTTAAGCAAGACTGAAATGTGTTTGACATGACTTTACAAAATGTCATCACTTCATAATTTTAGTGGATTAGATACTTGTCTGTACCAGCCTTCCATAATCTATTATCGCTTATACTGTAGAGGGTCTCGGGGATAGAGCCTATCCCAGCTGTCATTGGGCGAGAGGCATGGTACACCCTGGACAGGTTGGCAGTCTATGACAAGGCTAACACAGAGAGACATCCATTCACACTCACATGAACACGTGCGGTTTAGAATTTAGACGCACAGGGAGAAAACTCACGCACGCAAAGAAAGAAACTATATCTGCATGGTCTGATTCCTCCAGGTGCTGATTTTGATACCAGTGCTCTCTGTTCACAAATGTAAAATCTGTAAGGTAATATTTCAGAGACATAGACAAAGAACCTGTGTAAAACAGGTAGATTTCTTGCTATTAGGTAACAATGACAACCACGGCACCATTGTGCATCTTGTCTAAGAGGCATTCGTGCCAATTTGAAGAAATTTCCTCAAGGCTTTTCTGTCTAACCACCAAGTTTCAAACAATTCATCCCCGAGTGAACATGCCAAATCTGAGATTAATAAATTAAGGTTTCTGTAGGATTCCCCGTCACTAGGATGAGGCATACTTGGAGTCACAGTGACCTTTGTCCACTTTTATCCCAACTTTGAGGAGAACCCCTAATCGGTAATGACAATGATGGACACAATGTGTATTACCATATGCTAATCGTGAGACCTCAAAAATTTACCAGTAGGTTAGTCTACTAGCAACTCAACTCAGCTGATTCTATGCAGGCCACAGAGTCAGCTCTCAGTTCCTCTTTAGTTATCCAAGATTAGAAGAACTCCTTTCTTAGGCAAATGTGATTCTCACTGCGCTGGTTTCATTCTGAACACAGCTGGCTGTATTTTCATCTCGGGTGTAGTCCCAAAGGGTTACGTATGACATTTGTGTAAGGCTGATGTTTCAGATATCATTCCTTTCATGTTCATTTGCTGTTCTGAACAATTCCAAAAATATATGTATATATGTACAACGTACAAAAACAACACTTTGGTGAAAGCTACAGTGGAATATTTTGTGAAGGTAAAATATATGTCGGAAAATGAATGAAAAATAATAATGAGGAGGAGGAAAATGTCATCTTTTCTCTTGTTGAAATGAGATGTGATGCGCTCATCCTCTTCCTATTCCTATTCCACTCACCTGCTTAGTGGCAGCGAGTTTCTTCTGCAGATGCTCAATGGTCTCTTCTGCCACTCGTATCTTCCTGAGGGCATCTTCATCAGCCAGCTTCTTGCTCTCCTTCCTCTCCCTCTCCTCCAGCTCTCGCACTCGCATCCTCAACTCATCCACCTGGACAGTTTGACACAGGGGTTGGGCATTTTACTTCTGGTGTTACCAACTGCTCACAAAGAGCCTTTTGTTGCATGTAACAAATGTGAAAGGTGTACAAAAAAATAAATAAATCTAACCTCAGCTTTAGATTTGCGCTCAGCTGCCATGAGCTGCACTTTGTCTCTTTGCTCCTTTGGAGCCGATTTATACATGTCCAACAGAAGCTTCATCTCTTTCTGGGACTCCTGGGCTTTCCTGGTTAGGGAAGACAAAGAGGTTACATTAATTATGCAATTACATTATTATTAGTTGAGAGCTTGTAATCAGACCTTTAACCTTTGTGGGTTGCAGATCAGTAAATTTACTACCCACACATTACAGTAAAGTATGAGACATTTTCCAGTCTTTAGTGGTAATGGCAGGTTTCTCTGTAACTGATCACTGCTCCGTGCGTGACTGTCTTTACAACAGCTGGGCGATTATGGCCAAACATTTTGGGGGAGTAAGAGAGAAGGTGGCGTACTTGAGTTCTACTCTGAGCATCTTCAGTGTGTCCGAGTCCTTCCTCTTCAGCTCGTCGCTACGTTGCCTCTCCCGCTCACGCTCCCTCTCTCGTTCACGCTCAGCCTCCCTCTCCCTCTCTCTCTCCCGGGCTCGCTGTCTCTCTAGTTCTTTCCTCCTCTCCTCCTCTTCCTCCTGGTCTTCATCGTCCTCTTTTTTCACATCGATGCTGTCACTTGTCGTTTCCTCTAAAATCAGAACCCCGGTGTCGCCACTCTGACAGCGCAACTGTTGATAAAGTAACCAGCGTTTGCTTAGAACAGGCCTCTCAATTAAACAGAACAGCTATATATCATTCAATCATGCCGTGTACCTTATTGATCTCCATTTGTGTTTCCCGCAACTTCCTCTTGTAGCGCTGCACATCACCTTTGAGCTGTAGGTTGTGGTTTTGAAGGCTGCTGATTAAGTGTCTCATTTCTCTGTTGATTGGTCCTGAGCAAGCAGCGACAAAGAGCGAAAGACAGGCAGGTACAGAGAACAGTCAACGTGTGGTTTGGTTTTCTGTCATTCAACAATATGCATCTGAATTATGAAACTGTAAATGATGGGCTCAACCCCATGCTGCATAGAAATGACATCATGGTACAAAATATTACCACAGCGCTAACAGATAATTAAAAAAAAGTCCAATTCTGCTAATCAGTAGGTTGTTTAATATGAAGTTCATCATCCTCAGATTACTGACAATGACAAAAAAAGATCTGCACTTAAGTAATAACTGAGCTTTGAAGTGCATCAAAGTTTTTACGAATGCACCACGCTGTAGCAGGTTTACTCCTTTATGGACTTCTTGACGTGAGGGTGTGATTTGACGACATACCTGCTTGCTCGTTGGCTGCCAGATTCTGCTCAAACTCAATGCGCAGCATCTCGTACTCTTTGCGCACCTGGGCCAGAGTATCCTCCAGCTGGATGACCTCAGTCCGCAGCTTCTTCTGAAGGGACAGCTCGTCACTCTGAATGGTTGAAAACCGCAAAACAGCGTTGGCAATGTTACTAATCAGTCTTAACAATAAACACATACAGGTTTAAGATGCTGGGTCACGATATTGCAGAATAACACTGTCACCTCCATGTGCTCAATCTGTCGGAGGTGGGCGTTCTTCGCAGTGAGCAGTAGCGCCCGCGCCTCATCCAGCTGAGTTTTCACTCCAAGAGACTCGTTGTACAGCAGGGAGAATTGAGACTGCAGACATTTGTACTCTAAGGTTTCCTTCACAACCTCTTCTGGAATATTGCGCAAGTCCATCTGAAAAATCAGGATATATTGAGCTGACTGGTTGGATAATGTAAAACTGTTTCAACTGCATTGTTCCACACAGTGTCCTTCAGTTTTAAAAAATAAAAAAATTATATTCTCCCGACCAAAAGGCGCGGTGACATTACTTCTATCATGGCATCAGAATACTTACTTTAAGCTTCTCACTCTCCCTCACAGCCTCCTGGAGCTCCACCTGGAGTTTCTCCAACTCTGCCATGCGGCTGTTTGCCAACTCCTGGTTGTGCTCCAACTCAGCATTAAGACTCTCAAACTAAGATAATAACAAAGACATCATCTTATAGAAAGGTGGATAGTAGATTTGGAAATTGGTATCATGCAAAGAAATATATATGCAGTAGATCGTACAAAATTAATAGCAAAGGAGTATTTCCTTTCTTTCGAATGTCCTTTCGTCTCACCTTCTGAATATTCAGTGTAATCTGACCTCCAGGCAGCCCTCCTGAGCTTCCAGTGCTGCTGTATCCCGATTTTAGCTGCAGACAGCAAAAGCAGAACATGGATCAAAAATGAGAAACAAGGCAAGAAAACATCATGAAAACACAAGGCACACCTACAGTTGTAGTACTGACATATATAATTATATTATATATAATATTATGACAGATAACACACAAATCATTGCAGTGTGCTTCCCATACTGAATACCTCAGTCAAACATTCATAGCGTTGTTTGGTTTGAAATGTGAATGTGATGTGATGAACGCTGACGCTACTTACATCAACAAAAGTTAATTAAAGTCACACATGAGAAAACCTGGAGCCCACCCAATGAAAAAGAATGGAGTTTGGGGTCTGAACTACTTTGGCTTGCAATAATAAACTGTTTCATTTCACAAGAAGCATCTGCTGAAGTGCGCCACACCTTACAAAAAAGAGCTCTCAGAGGAGGAGAGGAATAAATAATTTGCATTAAGTTGGACAGGGTTAGAAACTAACAACAGAGATTACAACTTCATCGGCCAACAGACAAAAGCTAAGCAGAAGTTGGGCCATGCAGCAGGACTATGACCTTAAACATCAATGTGTGTTTAAGCCGCATTTCCAGTGTGTATCTACCACCAGCTTCGAACAATGGCAATCCACCTTTTAGATTGGGTTTATTTTCTTTATTCAACTGTGAATCACTGATGTGTATATTCAATAAAAAATTATAAATATGTGTTAAGCTTCAACACATTATTTTTTGTTTATGTTTGTAGTTTTATGAAAATCTGATTATACTTTTGATCAATTAATGCAAAAAAAAAAAAAGTTCATTCCTGAGACATACTTTTTTTATGCGACTGTACATGCATCTTATGACAGCTACTCTTGATGTAATGAACATATCAAAGGTGGGTGGTGCATAAATAAGAGCAGCTGGGTTGACATGCATTGGTGCTCAGAGCCTTATCAATATCAACTCATGTATAAGAAAAAAACAAAAAGAACAAACCAACGTCTTGTGGACACACAAAAAAAAATAAGGACGCACCCACAAATGAACCAAGCACCGCTACAAAAGCTGAACACATACAAATATGCAAACACACCTGCTCCATGGCCTCTGCTAGATGTTTGTTGAGCTTTTGTTCCCTGTTGCGGAGTTTCTCAATGTCCCACTGCAGGTCTTCCACCGTCGTCTCCATCTCAGACACCTTGGTCTCCGAGCTGGTCACCTTGTCCACCAACTCATTGTACTGCAAGACAACAGCTGCTTCATCAGTGACAAGTATTACAATTCCTTGTTCGCATACTCTTGACACATACTCTCCCACATACACCTGAAATATTTAACATACACACTGACACCCACAAACAGCTCAAAGGACATTGTACCTCCATGGACATCTTGTGGTGTCGACCCTGCAGGACAGTGGCGAGGTCTCGTAGTCGACTGTTCTCTTCCAGCAGAGTGTGGTTCACACTGATTATTTCAGACTGAGTATCATCCTCACAATCTACCAAAAAAGATCAACACAGTTGGGCCACATTAGACTGGCATGCTCATTTTTACAGTATGCAATTCTATAACTCAGTAATGACACAAAACAATTACTAGCAGGTAATTACTGAGCTAATTACTGCATGATATACAATGTGCAGAAGATATTGCACTTTCTTATCTATCCGTCTATCTATGAGTGCCAACGGCTTAACATAGATGGATGTGTCATTACCAAGTGCGTTTGCATAGTTACCTGCAACCTGGACCACCTTGCACATGTCATTGATGCGACTGTGCAGCCTGTCAAAAACACAGACCAAGCAGGCAATGGCTTCTTTGCTAAACAGCATGCGGTCCTGAAGGTGCAGGGTTAGTTCCTCCTCACTGCTCTGCTCCAGCGTGTTCAAGAAACCCTTGGCATTTTCACTTAAGGGAGGAGAAGGCATCACTGCATCTGCAAATGTTTGGAAAGGGTTATATACAGGGCTGGTCCCGTGCACTGGCATAGACCGTTAGTATAGGCTAGTATAGAGCATTTCCCAGAATTATCATGAAAGCACAAAGAATCCGTCAAATACAAAGTGAAGGGCTAGCACTGTAGTCTTACATATAACTGCAAATTCTGCAACCTCTGTGCTAAGAGGTTATCCCAGTGGGCATAAGAGAAGCTGAAACACTTGCCTATTAGAACACTCCATTTCTATTATTAGTATTTGATTTCCAAGTGTCATTAGATTGAGGAAAATTCACATACATTCAGATAAATAAACAGCACTTTCCAGATCAAAACTTTTTTCATTTGCTGTTCACTATCACAGTCAGCCACAAATCTAAACAGTAGCAGCGACATAGCAGAGATGCAAACCATGTAGACACTTTAAAGTAACTACTTTTGTTTGTAAAGATTAATAAGTAACATTAACAGACAGATTATAGAACTAAAATTTAGTGATGAAGTCTTTAAGAAGATTTAGTGTGGTACTAAAAAAAAGGCCAACCTGTTTTTGAATATGTTGTTGGCTCTGTTGGTGTCATTAAATCTTCTGAGCCAGCAGGAGGAGGGGGCTGCTGCTGGTCCTCCTGACGTTCTTCCTGACGGTCCTCCTGCTGCAGTTCTGACTGCTCACCCTCACTCTGAGCCTCTGGTAAAGGTGGTGGAGGAACAGCAGATGTTGGCGAAGCTAGGCTGACACCATCTTCCTCCATTGGTGTGGGGTCAGGGAGCGGTGCCGGTGGTGGGGCAGGGGCAGATGCTACAGGAACTTCTGGCTCAATACGCTTACGTAGAACACGTACATTATCTTCCAACTGCGAATTAAAGACACAAGGATTGAAAAAAACGTGTTAATCCACCGGCAAAAAAAAATGTTCAAGGACTGTACAAAGTTGAGAACTGTGCTAACTGACTAAATGTATACATATACAAATCAAACTAAAATAATTATCCCTACGTAGTGTACACAGGTAATAGCTGGGTGACTATTACATGTGGTTATGATAGCTGAAATGGGTTACAACAATGTAATCAAATGAGATTAAGTACCTGTGACCAGTAGCGATTGACAATCAGCAGGGTGGTGTCATCAGTGGCTTGTCTCTTCTCCAGCTTTTCAATTTTTTCTCGTAACTCATCCTCCATCGCCTGTCTCTGTTCCAAGCGCTCACATAGCTTCTTATTCTTGAACTGGATCACCTTCATGTCCATTTCCTCCTGCACAACACAAACACCGACACCAAGGAGGGGAATGAGACGTACTTAATGTTATTTTAGCAAAAAGTCCTTCTAATAACAATAAATGGGCTACAAATGGTGACGTGTGCACATGAATACTGATTGACTGACCGTAGAAGAGACTCCGGCTATGCGAATAGGTTCTATCAGTGTGGTGGTGGTCTTCTCCTCTTTTTTGCTTTTCTTCTCAGGTGGGCCAGGGGGGCTGTCCCCACCTGAGGGACGCTTTCCTCCCCCAGCACCTGACATCTTTCCTTCCCCTGCATTGACATCAAACATAGCATGAAATCGTTGTGTTACTACAGCTGTAAGAAACGACGGATTGGTCTGCATATGGAAAATCCATTCATTTAATGACAGCCAGGAACAACATTAGCCTTACAAACAAAACGGGTTTTAAATAGCTCACAGTGCTCCCCAGTGTTAATATATGTTAATGCACAGTGGTGTCCATCTCTTACTGTTCAAGACACTGCCTGGAAAAACTACCAGCAGTTTTAATTTCTGCTAAGATTAATGGACTTTACCAAGCCTGCTAACGCTAGCTATGCTAATGCTAACGACAATTCTGCTGGTTAGCTAAACCGCGCTCTTTGTCCATCGCTTTAAATGAATGGCGGTCAGCATTTTCATTCACTGCCAATCAATATACACATACTATATCATCTACATAAAGCCTACAGGAACTGGAAAGTATATTCAATGTTCTGGACGATATTAACGTTACAAACCGTCACAAGAAGCGGTTGAAATGTAACTCAGGGCATCCAGAGAAGTAACAGGAAACGGTTTTCTTCTTCTTCGCTTGAGTTGCTAATTCCGACCAGACGAAGCGCTACTGCCACCTATTGTTCACATTGTACTTCAGTACAGTGTGTTTAATCAATAAATACAATAAAAAATAAACAGCGTATTAACAATTGAGACATGTTGCCTTAAAATACAAATAATTGTACTTACGTGGCGTCCCACAGCGAGAACCCAGAAAATATATATTTTTTAAAAACATGCTGCAGTGTCCACTCCAGCCTCATGGGGGCGGCACTGCCCCACTCTGTAGTAACCGGCTATACACACGGTTTCGAGGAATGTGACTAGAATGTAAACAGTAATGATCAGGTTCTAGCTAACTGTGGTTAACATTGACGGTAGCTGATATTGGTACTGTCGTCGCTGATTCGCACACGACTACGGCTTCAAGATAAGATGCTTTGAGTCCAGATGGCGCCTTTTTACTGATCTCGTCTCCCTCTTGTCGTTTGATTGCATACATGGTGAGTAGCTTCCTGCTCGGTCAGTGAACCTACTGCAGCAGCAAGGCCAAATCAAAAACACATACTTTGCTGTTATGATGTGTAAAGGATGCATTTCGGAATAAATATATAGTGAGAGGAAATCTCTATGTAGTACGTAAATCACAAGTATAGCCTGGCTGCTAGAATTAAACTTAAGCAAATAACTATACTTCCTTATTAAGAGATGCCTCCGTAGTTCCTGGTAAACAAGTAGCACAGACACGTGCCTGAGTTTGTTTTTGCTACAGATTCATACCCTGTCACCATGACCAAAGACATCGTTGTTGGTGATGAACTGCCAGACTGGGTGGGGGCCAAGGAGTTTTACCAGAAATATGACCCCAAAGAGGTGATTGGCAGGTGAGTCCACCAAAACAGCCTGCCACGCAACTCTGTGTTCCTGTTTGATTATGAGGAAAACATGATGGTTTGTATGCCCGTGTTATTTCAGAGGTGTGAGCAGCGTGGTGCGCAGGTGTGTGCACAGACACACGGGTCAGGAGCTGGCAGTTAAGGTTATAGAGATCACGGCGGAGAAGATGACAGCCCAGCAGCTGGAGGAGGTGAAATCCTCCACCCTGAAAGAGATTCAAGTACTCAACATGGTGAAGGGACACTCCTCCATCAGTATGTCGCAATTCTGCTCTTTTATAGTGACACTGCAAGATACTTGGTATTTCTGTTCTCAAAGATTTAAAAAATGTTTTAATATTTTAACTGTTTTTATGTCTCCTTTCAGTCACTCTCATTGATTCCTACGAGTCCACAACTTTCATATTTTTGGTGTTTGACCTGTGAGTATGAAGGCAAATATCCAAAATAACATTATTTTTCCTCCATAAAATGTTCATGTTTGTGGAACATTGTAGGATAATATCAATCTGTTGTTTTTCATTAACAGCATGAGACGGGGAGAGCTGTTTGACTACCTCACAGAAAAAGTTACTTTAAATGAGAAGGAGACTAGGTGAGTTCGGCATCAGTAAACTCCGTTTTTGTCTGCCGGCATGTTCACACATACGCTGTAACTAAACGATTCTTAAATTAAACTTCATTAAAGGGTTATTATGATATAGCAATCATCAATAAATAGCTCAAATGGAAGCCCTATGTTTAATATTAGCTGTTATGGAAAATCCATTAATTTTATTTCTCTGAAGGAGTATGATGCGAGCTCTGCTGGAGGCCGTGCAGTACCTCCACTCCCTCAACATCGTGCACCGGGATTTGAAACCTGAGAACATTCTCCTGGATGATCAAGGGCACATCAAACTGTCTGACTTTGGTTTCTCAGTGCAGCTGCAACCTGGGGAGAAGCTTAGAGGTATGTCTGCAGGTTTTGTCTGTGAATGAATAGATGTGTGAATAGTGGTCACTCTTGCAGAGAGGTGTTAAAGATCGGTTTTGTCTGTTGTTACAATCAGAGCTTTGTGGAACACCTGGTTATTTGGCCCCTGAAATACTGAAATGTTCCATGGATGAAATGCACCCGGGCTATGGAAATGAGGTCGACCTGTAAGTCTTTCTTTTTCTCAGTGATGCAGCAGCTGTTTTGTATAGCTGTACATAGTCCTTTGTGTCCCCCATACTTCTGTTTTTAATTTTTTGCATTGTCTTTCTTGGTAAGCTGGGCATGTGGAGTCATTCTCTTCACCTTGCTGGCCGGCTCACCGCCGTTCTGGCACCGCAAGCAGATGCTGATGCTCAGGATGATCATGGAGGGTCGCTATCAGTTCACCTCCCCAGAGTGGGATGACAGGTCTGACACTGTGAAAGATCTGGTAAGCTGATATTCTGTCAACTGATTTTCAATAAACCTCAAACTCTAATGTGGTAATATGCTCTTAGATTTCCCCTTTTAATATCCACTTAACTACCTTTTTTCTTACAATGAAGCATATTTTCAAGAAACTGAAAAAATAGGGCCAATCTACAGCAGTCTAACTAATATTATGATGCTGCTCAGTATGCATTTTTTCCAATATGTGTGCACTTTTACAATCCATTTGCCTGTGATTCTCAGATCTCCAGACTGTTGGTGGTGGACCCAGCTGTCCGTCTCACTGCCGAGCAAGCCTTAGCACATCCATTCTTTAGGCAATACCAGAAAGAGGATGTGCGTGTCTTCAGTCCCAGAAAGACTTTTAGGGTGGGGTTTTTCATGACAGTTGATTTAAACTTAATGTGAAGAAGCGACTAACCTATATATTCTAACCTGCTTTCCTATCTTGATTCCGCCAGGTCTTGATAGTAAGCGTGCTCGCCTGTATAAGGATGTACAGCCGCTACCGCAGGGTTCGCCCACTAACCCGAGAGGTGCTGGCCAGAGATCCATACTCCTTGCGCGGCGTCCGCAAGCTCATCGATGGCTGCGCCTTCCGCATCTATGGCCACTGGGTGAAGAAAGGGGAGCAACAGAATCGAGCGGCTCTCTTTCAGAACACTGCTAAGATCATGCTGCTGGATCTGGAGGACTTTGAAACATAAAAAGGTCAACCTCATTCCTCAACACTGTAATTTTTATTTAACTCTCTGCACGTCCGGTTATGTCAGTGTTTGTCTTGTCGAGCGACTGTGTAATTATGAGACGAGGAATTCAGGGATCTAGACGTTTGTGTGCCTTAACGTGCACCCTGGCTCTGCAAGTTTAAGATAAGCACGCACAGCTTCTTGTTCCTTATCTGTGTTTTAATGCAAGGTTGTGGCTATTTGAAATGGTTCTTGTCAGGTCATCAAGTTTGCAGTGCACTTCGCAGTAGAGGACACATTGCACAATCATTTGATAAAATCCAGCATAGAAGTGAATGATGTATATTAAGAATTTTAACAGTTGGTCATTCATTTAAACTAAAGAGAGGATTTCTAAGCACTGTGTGTGTGAAGTGGAAATTAAAGCACTGTGATTAGTTATTTAAAACATACTTATATTAAAGTTAGTTTTACTGATATTCCAGTACAGGGAGACACATGTGAACCGTTATAATTGTTGAAAGTGTGTATGGTAAAGGATCCTGTAGCTTCAATGCATGCAAACATTCCTCTATAGGGAACACACTAATACTAACTGTGAAGATCCTTTGCAACTGTATTTTAAAATAACCACCATTCCCTACTCAGTTCATTCGTATGTCTAATACGGAGCACTTTTTCTTCAAGTGTCAGTTTAAGAAAAATACAAATGCAGATATACGTTGTACTGTATAAAACAAAGTTTTATTGACAATTAAACCTATGCTTGAATTGTCTTATTTGTTTGGGTGTGTTTATTTGAAATCTGGATGCTACTTATCCGAATGTAAAATAATAACTTTTATGTTTTTACTTTGGGCTGTGGAGGCTCTACTGCACTCATTCATTCATTCAGCGATCCAGTTGTCCAGACTTGAGCATCATTTGACCTCTGACTGGTCACTCTATAAGTGCCTTTAGGTCTCATGCGGAACCTGAAAGTGAGGAAATGAAGCAATTACAAAGACAATTTGAGTTGCGTTTCACTATAAAATTTATTTCTGCATTCATTATACTCACTCCTGCACTAATTCTCACCAAGTGTGACTTCCTCTTGCTCTGTTATAGATATGTCCTGTGTTTCAGCAGACCCATCTTCCTTTGGCTCTGCTTCTTTCTCTAGAACATTTTCAACATCTGGCACAATAAAATTATTTAAATAATTGAGTCCAATAGCTGTAAAATAATCTAAATATTTTATTTTCAATGCAACACAACATCAAATAGAACAAAGTTGCAAGGAGGTTAAAGATCTTAAGTCTTAGAAATCTATTTGTGCTGCTTAATGCCATATTATTACCTGGTACAGAAAACTCCTCCGCAGTAGGTGATCCACGATCCATCATACCAGAGTATGTCAAAGACAAATCAAGTTTTACCTGTTCAAAGATTAACATAGAATCTCATTATTCTGTCCTGATTTACCCTCATAGCCTTGTAGAGCTAAAATCAAGAAAAACTAATATGAATTAAACCAAAACTTAAAACAATTTGCACATACAATAAATATCACTTACCTGCGGAGCAAAGACATATTTGTAGAATTTGTAGTGTCTCAAATAGTTGTTATGTATGTATTTTAAGACACGGTTTCCCTCTTCATAGCTGAAAAGGTTGATACTAAAAGGAGGCCGCTGTAGTGGGCAGAGACCGACACATCATGATGACTTGTTATAATTGTAGATATGTGTTAAAATGAAACTGTGATGAAAAAAATAAAGGCCAGGCTTACACACCCTTACTGAATGACAGAGCAGAAGCTCCTTGCAGTATTTGAAACACTCATCTGTGTTGTTGAGCGGAGTTTCTGCAAGACGTTTTAAACATGTTTGAAAATTGATTATTTTATCATTTAAAAGTTGAGATGAAAGTTACATGAATACACGTTTAACTCCAGTGACAACTTAATTTACTCCTATGTACTGTTAATACTCCATTAACTGTACATAGGTATGTGTGTATAAATGTGTATATGTTGTAAAAAATATTCTCTATGTTTTCATGTGAGGCTCTGTACAGACTGTGGCAACACATTTCTCTAAAAGGACAATAAAGAATCCAGCTATCTAGAAATGTATTAAAATGTTAGGCTATATATTTTTAGTAATTTATCTTATTTTGTAAATATTGACTAGTGTAGGGATTTGAAAGATATTTCACACACCAAGTTTCCTCATGATTAGTTTCATCTCCACCTGTTAACAATGCACATTAACCATAATATGACTTCACCTATGTTGGCCTCATGGATGGACTTCATGATGGACAGGAGAGCAGAAGTTTGTTCTTTTTTGAACCTGTGCTCTCTACAGAAGAGCACAGTCTGGACATACAGCTCCAGCAGAACGCCTCTTTTTGGTTCAAGTAGGTCAACTCCAAACACACTGCACAAAGCACTGTGACAGGAAAAAAAAAAAAAAAAAAAAGGTCAGTGCTGTGTGTTTGTGAGTGTTCAGACACGGATGTGTTTCTGATCATAAACAGGGACGGAAACCTCTCCAGATCAAGTATAGACTGCATTTTGTCGATTTTCTCCATGTCATGGTAGCTTACATCTGTCCTAAAAGACATCGAATGAATTCAGGTTAGACATAAAGTTAGACATGGTGTAAATAAAGCTGCGTACAATTAAAGGGCTTATATATAGCTCTCACCACAGCATCACTTTAGCTTTATGGCCGTGTGGTAGCTGAAGAAAACAAAGATTAAAAGGCAATACTTAATGCTGTATCCAAGATATATTATCAATTTGAACAATTAGATTGATTTAGATTAGATTAGATTAAAATTTGTTGAACCTACCTTTATTTTCGCGTCCATTATGTAGGCTATGTCTTTAACTGAAACAACGTAGTCATAAATTAGCCAAATTTAACAGCTAAAAACAGGCGTAGTATTGAAAAACACAACCCACATATCAAAATATCCAACTTTGTGGTGTAAACACTTTTTGTTATATAAACGTAAATGGGAATCCCCACATTTACCAAAACAAGCTTCAGAGAAGCTTTCCTGTTTGGTTACGTCCTCGTATCCTAGCAACACACTTCTTCCGGTTTATCTTCCTACTACGCCCCGATAAGATAAAATACTATAGTATTTTTAAAAAATACATTAAATAGACGTAAACAGATAACGTAGCATATTTTAAAAAATAATGCCAACTTTTTTTTTATTTAATTTAATTTAATTTAATTTAATTTAATTTAATTTTTCTAACTTCATACAAAATGCAGAAAGCAAAGGGCAGCCATACCAGTTTAAAAAAAAAATCACACAAATAAAAACTTTTTGGGGAAGAAAGCACAACTCCTCGGTGCACTTGCACACAAGTGTTACATATGAAACCTGATTGAATAAAATACGTAATAAAAACAAGTATTTTCATCATAAATTTACAAGACTTAAAAAATACTAAACTATGAGCAACAGATAAAGCCAAGAAACGACTGTGTGATAAAAACAAAAGTAAATGTAATAAAATAATAATAATTTATAATAAAATGGAATCTGACATGGCACTAGCCTACATAGGCTGTTGTACGTTAGCATAAATCATAGCTTGTTTTTGCCTATTTTATATATCAGCTTGCAAATCATAATCAGTCATTAGTTTCACTGCTTTTTGCCAAAACCCAACATTGGCAAACTCTCAGTCGCAGATAAATTAATATCAAGAGATTTATAATTACAGTATTTTCTTAATAAAGACAGTGGGTTGTCTGCTCTTATCCTAACGGCTCTCCATCACTGCATGGTATCCGTATCCATGGCAACGATATAAACCTGACCGAGTGTCCCGCTAGCGTAGCCGCTTTTTTTGTATGCTTTCTGGGTAGTTTGGGACGTTTTAGTGACACACGAAGCGTATCTGGAAAGTGAGGCACATCAAGTCAGAAGCTTTAGAGCAATTTGGTTGAATGCAGCGGCTTCCGTGTTTACGTCTGGGTAAGTGATGCATACCGCCGAGTTAAACACACTGGCAGGAGCAGGGCATCACCTTCTTGTTTCTCTGTCCTCCCGTCTCAGTTGTGACAAAAGGCCTTAGCTCCTCCATTAAAACACCCATAGAGAGCTTGCCTTGTTCAAGAGACTGCCTGTCCACACTGACTGAGCTGTGCACTGTAGTTTAAGAACATTATCCCCTTTTAATCCACTTTGCCTTCTGCTACATGCAGGTGGACAGACTGGCAGATGGAGCTGGGTGGTACAATCAAACGGCTGCTTCCATACTTAATTGCCCTGAGTGATTTTCCTTTTGGATAACGCTTTTTAAATGTTCTCACACCGAACCTTGATGGTGGATTTGAAGGTCTGATTTCAGATATTCTTAATTATCCTCTGATTGCTTTTTAGTCTTTACTCAGACATGGAGGACCCTGATATAAGACAACAGAAGCTGGACAACCAGGTAATTATACATTGAATACAAGTATGTCTCGTCAAAAAAATATCCCAGACATTATTTTGTTGACTTTATATTACTACAACAATCATTTATTACAACTTTTAAGTTTGATGAAGTAGATTTTTAGCACATAATCCTTTGGCAAAAACATAAGCTCACACTGACAACAGAGCATTTACTGGAGCTTATTCTGTTTCATTACAGCTGACAAGTGGCTAAAACTGAGGGAAAGCTTTGCAAAAAAATAATTTATTCTTGAGATCTTGGCTGTGTCAGAAACACCTGCTGCTTGGAGCTGCTGCTCAAATTGAAGGCACAGTCTTGTTTACAGTGCACTGCTCTGTATATGTGGGCTTCTATCCATCAATATCAGACAAGAATAATAGCAGTAGAGGTTGCAAGGCTGGTGCATTTGACGTCCTAAATCTTTAAATCTTTCAAATGTAGAATAAGTTGCTCAACAGCATTAGCTGGCAATATTTACAACAGAATATTCAGTATACGATAAAAAAAAAAAGGACAACAATATTAGTTATACAAAGACTGATGGTAAAATAATTATCCGAATAACCCCAAGTAATGAGATGACAAACCCTTCTTAGGTAAATTATTAAAACGTGGCTCATAATACGACGATGCTTAGGACCTGTTTTTAGGTGCATTAAAACAGCAGTACCTTCAAATGCAATAAAATGTTCTGCTACACTCTTCTATAATCAACACAGTGAAAACTAAAAAAATCGCACGTTAATAAAATATCATTATATGTCCATGTGCAATATGAAGAGAAAAAGACACATACTTTCTCTTGTTTTATTTCCGTGCACAAAGTTTGAATGAATACTCAATTGTCCCACAGAGAACCCTACTGATAAAAAAGCAGCAAAAGAAGAGGGCTGATTCTCAAATGGTGGTAGCCAATCGGGACAGTCGACAAAAGAATCGAAAGCACAAAGCTGCCTGCTCTGATGAGACGCCTCTGTTGATCAGCCAGTCCCTGAGCAACACTTCTCTGAGTGGTTGGTATAGTAAGGATTTTACAGAATACGCAATGTAAACAGTGTTTAATTCAATTTCTTTTAGTTTGATAATAGTAAATACTGTCGTTTTTGTTTGTTACCTGGAGATCAAGTTGAACATGCCCATGATAACCCACTCGATGAGATCACATTGGGTGAATGCGACGTGACAGCAAGCATGGCGTCGCGTGAGACGTCTCCAGAGAAGCCTGTTACCCCAAAGAAAATGGACTTGGAGATCGACAAAGACCCTGAGGTGAAATGTGAAGGGGAGAATGAAATCCAGGTGGAAGGAAAAAAGACGAAGAAGAAGGACACGAAAAAAGCAAAAGCAAACCGTAAGGGTTTAACTTTTGGGACCCATGTTGTCTGAGACAGTCTTGTGTTTTCATGCATGCTCATGTGAAGCTAAGATACACTTTGCTTTAATAAATTATTAATCAGACTGCTTTTTTCAGAGGAGGAACAGACAGAGGACATGGAGAAAGACAAGGAGAAAAAAGCAAAAAAGAAGGACAAAGTGAAAGAATCTGGAGACACACAGAAGACAAACAAGACAGCCAAACAAGAGCGTAAAAGTAACATCAATAAGACATCTGCATAATATGCTGTGTATATATAAAGAGAAAAACTGAGCTTAAGAGCAATGTCATCATTTGCAGAGAAGCATTTAGAAGAGACTTCAACCCCTGAGACAGAGCCAGTAGCGGAGGCTGCAAGTCCAAAGAGGAATAAACGTGATGAAAGTGATGAAGAAGAGGAAAACGAACCCCAAAGTCCTGTGCATCAGACACCTAAGAAGAAAAAACAACTGGACACATGTAAGTGATAATGTGGCCCAGTGCGCTAAAAGATCCACAACACTGAAAAGTTATGTGTGGGTTAATGTTGCACGTGTTCATGATCTCCACAGCAAGGTGCCAAATAAGTGACGAGAGCAAAGACGAGGAAATCCAGGAAAAAGAGAAAAAGGAGAAAAAAGGAAACAAGTCAGACAAAGCAGAAAAAACAACGCCGAGTCTAGCATCCCTTAACTCCAACTACAGGGAAAGCTCATCTTCAGGCAGTGAATCTAATGGAAGAGTCAGTAAATAATATACTTGGGATATTATTTCTTTGTCACAGAAAGCACATGTAAACAGGAAAAAAAAAATGTCTCTCATTTCAGTCAGCTTCTCCTATGTCTGTGGAGGATCTCGAGAAGTTTGCCCTGCGCCCTGCACCCAGAGATGTGACAGTCCAGTGCAGGGTGACCAGGGACAGGAGAGGCATGGAGAAAGGCATTTACCCGACTTACTACCTCCACATGGAGAAGGAGGACGGCAAGAGGGTTGGCACTTGTGCAAAATTTTGACTGATCACTGTGCACACTGATTTTCTTGTAAACATATTATGTTGTTTTCTTCAGCTGCTATATTTCTATCAAAGCTTGACTAATTCTCTCCCATCTGTTTTACATTGTGCCACCACTAAGGTGTTTCTAATGGCGGGCAGAAAAAGGAAGAAATGCAAGACATCCAACTATCTCATCTCCACTGACCCGACAAATCTATCCAGAGATACAAACTGCTACATAGGAAAACTGAGGTACAACTGTCTTTTATTTCTGCCTGTGAAAGAGGGTTTAACCAACTGAAATGAGGGCATTTGGTCATAAAGTAAACTATTACATACCTTAAGATTGCCCCTGGGGCATGAATGTATATCCTAGAAATTGTTGCAAATCAGCCAATCAGAGGGAAAAGTTGTAATGTTTTAATCGAAACCGAAATTTCCAGCACGCCTTACAACTGTCAGCAAGATAAACTAAACCAAACCTGCATCTGAATTGCTAATTTAGAGACTTTAGATCGTGTATTTGATCAGATTTCTTTGTTTCAGGTCCAATGTTCTCGGTACCAAGTTCACAGTCTACGATGGAGGCGAAAACCCAGAGAAAAAACCCTTCATCAAAGAGTGTGAATCAGTGCGGCAAGAACTGGCGGCGATTTGCTATGTGAGTTCAGCATACACATCCCACTTTTAACAGCGTACCAACAAAATATGCAACATAATCATTTATCGTGTTCCAGGAGACAAACGTGCTGGGTTTCAAGGGTCCCCGGAAAATGACAGTGATCATCCCTGGCATGCTTGAGAATGATGACAGAGTGTCCATCCGTCCCAAAAATGTATGTCCGGAAAAACTCACACTGTAAAACCTATGATGGCGTACTGTATGTGTAGTGTAAAACACACTTCAGGTGAACTGACGTCTTAGCTTATTCCAGGACCTAGAGACTCTACTGGGACGCCATGCAAACAACAACACAGACAAACTGGTCACCTTGGTGAACAAATCCCCGAGCTGGAATGAACAGACTCAGTCGTATGTGCTGAACTTCCACGGACGGGTCACGCAGGCCTCTGTCAAAAACTTCCAGATCATTCACCCTGACAACGGTAAGGTGACTCTCTGAACAAATGTTAGAAAACTGTCTTTGTCTGGCGCAGTAACTACACTCCCCTCTTTTTCCAGATGATTACATAGTCATGCAGTTTGGCCGGGTGGCGGAGGACGTCTTCTCCATGGATTACAGTTTCCCTATGTGTGCCCTGCAAGCCTTTGCCATTACCCTCTCATCCTTTGATGGCAAACTGGCCTGTGAGTGATCCAATTTTGGCATGCCTCAAGTGTTGAACTAGATCCCTGATCTGTAAAGAAAAGGGACGTTTAAATTAGAACTACACCAAGGGATGCACCAATACCTTTTTTGGCAGACCAAGTACGAGTTCTTTCATTTAGGTTCTTGCCCATACTGTTAATGATTAGTTAACAGTTCTAACAATGATGTTCATAATGTCTTTATATCTAAAACAGAGGGAATGATATTTAATCCAGCAGGAGACAAGGCAGTCTGAAATTGTCTGAAGGTATTTAAATTTATTGCCATTTTCTGTGTGTCAGTGAAGCATATTTTTACAGCTGCAGCTAAGGTTGCCTTCATTCTTCTGATGCCATTGAGGTCTCCGGAGCACGATCATTGCAGAAATCACATCCGACGCCAAAGAAAAAGATGAGCTCACTTTTATGGTTAACTCCTCAGACGAAGCCAGTCCAAATAGCGTGTTTTCCAGAAGCGTCCACTAGCAAGCAGTGAGACAGTTTGGGAATTAAAATTTGGACCCAAGTGTTCCCAGAGCCAACAACGTGGGAAGCCGTGTACACAAAGTACTTGGCGCTCAAGTGGTAACATCAGCTGTGAGTCATGAGAACACCACTCCGATGTAACATTTGGTGTCTCGAAGCTACCAAGGCTGACAGTTTAGAAAGATAACAACCGGTTAACTTAATGTAGCAAGTGTAAAGATGTAAGGAAAGAATGAGGCCATTGGAAATACTGTTTTTTTTTTGTTTTTGTTTTTTTCTCACTATATTATAAAATTACAAAAATAACAATTAACTTACAATACTACAATAGGGGTCCGTTCATATGAACTTCTCACCTGAATGTGGTAAACACGACCCCATTTGAAGGCAGCATGTAGCGGCCACGCTATTAGCATGATACTGTCTGTTGGAGCTGTCTTCCAGGTGGGAGTAGGCTACGGTGGAACATTTCAAATGTCCAACAATTGTAGGCTCAACTGCCATCGCATCGGGAGCACATCTCTCAGCCAGATAACCTGCACTAGATGCTTCCCACCTACACATCAAAAACTGGCTACATACTGTAACCCAAGATTCTACGAGAATAGGTATACAATGTGGTCACTCAGTGGTATTTGGTGTGGTTGTATCTTTTCTGTTTTGACAAATATGAGTATGTGTAGCTGAGCAAACTACAGGTCTGATACCTGGCATTGGTATCTCTATTGGTGCATACCCGATCATTTTCCACATGGTCATTTTTTTGTAATCTGGTGGATAGTAACACTTTGTATAAACTAGCTATAGGGCTGAGGTATAAATGTCACAGACTGCAGAGAAGTTTTATTATTATTATTATTATCCTGTATTGTTTCACCACTGATTTTGTATTGAGACATTTAAGTTCATACCAGTTATAAATGGTTGTCTTTTCATATTTGACGGATGTGTAAAGGACTTGTGCAATTACAATATCGAGGATCACAAAACACTACTGGACAAATATCAATTGACGTCATACAATGTTTGGATTTCATGTTCCTGTATATCTACTTTGTGAATTATATTATTAAAACGTTTTTCTTGTTTATCAGACAATCACACTCATTTCTGGCACATGACTTGATAATTATATCATGCTCTTGGCACCACTCCCTTAGATCTTCATCGGTGTGAGTACATGATGTTTCTTCTTCCGTGTCAGTGGCTTTATCACAAAAAAGAAGGAAACATTTTTTATCAAAGTGCTAAAGAAACGGACTTTTATCAGATGCAGCTGCATCTGCACAAACTTCAGATAGAGCCAAATATGTCAGGACTTCTGTTCTTGCACAATGTGAAGACTCGAAAACATTTCCATCTCACAAGAGCGTCAGCACAGACAAATACTGTTTCACATAAGGAGGGCAGAAGTCATTTAGGTTTCAATAAATAGACATAGGCCAACCTTATGCTCTGTGGTAAGGCCAGAGGCACACAAGTGCTATGATATTTTTGGTACCAAATTCAACTGAAGCGTCTGGTAAGACACTGACATGACGCTGAGAGATACAGTGCTATTTCTACTTATTTCCTGTTCAAATGTTCTACTGTCTAGAAGGTCTATTTACAATGGAGGTTTTTGAGTGTTGCCTTCGCCCACTTGCTGCAACATACTTCACGAATGAAGTTGAAACATTATCAACAGCTCCTGGACCCCAAGTAAACGGATTTGTAATATGCATTTGTCAAAATCTTCAAACCATAATCCATTTTTTTTTTTTGTGCTAATACAACTAAAAAGCCTAACCAAAACTGACAAATCACCTCAAGTGCAGAAGTGTATGTTTACAACATCCAAATCAACAAAATCACAAATCTTAGAGGAAATGTTGCACCTCACCGTCAACTCTTATCTTTTAAAGAATCACTAGAGCTCACGACCGGCATTCGCTTGATCTCCTGTCAGTGCACTACACGTTGCACAACACTCTCGTAGGTTGCACAATACACTTCGTTTCAACTCCAATGTCAGGTTACTTGTGAAATGCGAAGCATGATGAATTAAGTCTCTTGGCATAGCTGACAAAGGTGTACATTATGTAAGTACTTACTGCCAAGTTCAGTCTTCTCTTTCCAAAGGTTTCTGTCCATCGAGGTGTCTGAAAAGGCAATAAATGCGACATGAATTGAGAGAATAAAAGTTTTTTTTTGTTTTTTTTTTAAAAAGATGGGTATTGTTAATTTAGTGTTAATACTGTGGTTTGAGACATTTTAGAGATCTAGTGAAGTTCATTTCTTTATTGTTATAGTTCATGGTATGGTATCTGGTACTTTAGATTGCAGTGTTTGCTATGGATAGCTCGTGTATGTCACAAAACTACATTAAAAAAAAAGTATAATAAAGTAGTAAGACAGGCAAGAATCAGTTGATATGGTCTATTTCAAATGTGACTCACTACAGAAATCAAGTGTTTGGCAGGCGTCACTCATACATTTCCTTCTCTGCAGATTTGACTCAGTTGGGATTATCGAGGACACGCAGAAACATTTCAGGTCGGGCCTATTTGGTTTACGCAATCCTTTTTGTTCTGCGACAAGTTGAGCTTTAGAGAACAATACAAAACCTGTGTTAGTGTACTTTTGTGGGCTAATCAGCTCAACAATCAATGAGTTTCACTGCAGTGCGGATATGACATGAATGTCTTCAAGCTTGGTGCCTTCACAGTTCGTTACTGTACAAATGAAGAAGCATCATGGGCACCTGCAGAATGCATTTCAGTGTGTAAAACATTTAAGGAATCAAAGTACTTCAAAGGTTGTATTTGTTTGATTGGTTTCTAAAAAAAAAAAAAAAAAAGCTGAAAAACAGTCCAAAATTTCATGAAGGACCACGGCAACATTTATTTTTGGATCATGAGATTATGTGTGGTTTAGCTGTAGTGCTACGCCTTTAACACACTTTCATTTACAGCCAATTTACAAAAAAAAAAAAAAAAAACACTTCTCCCACCAGTGACATGTGAGTGATAGCTATTGGTGTGAAAAGATCAACTGGTACCTCCCACTCTCAGCATGCATTAAAAAGCTGTTTAAGGAGGGCTTGAGGCCAGGACTGCTTGATCTCAGGGTTGAGGTGAAGTCTCGGCTGGCTGGCGCGATGGATCTGCATCCTCCGCCGAGACTGCAGCTGATGCTGATGATTGTGCTTCTGCTCAAGTCTGCCAACGTCGCCTGGCTGCACGGAAATCCAGTCACAGGTTACTCATTTGTATTTTGCTTCACACAAAAGCTAAATAACTGCAAAATGAAAGTGCAAAACAACATATATGACATAGGTTCAGGGCATTTGTTATCTGTTTGACCCCATGACCTTCTGGTAAAAGTTTGCAATATCTATAAGGCAATGTTGTGTACAAATGGATGTTTGGGATGGCTAGTCGGTAAAACAAGCAGGGTTTAAGTGAGGACAAAGGTCAATTTCATCCATGTTCGCATGCTCTTAAATTTATCTTCACAGCCCGTTTACACATTTAAGCAGAAGCAACTAGTAGTAGAAATGTGTTGCAATTTGAACATAAGTGTTGGGGAACTGTGTTAAAATGCATCCGCAAATTTTAGCTAACACTTTTAGAAGTCCGATTTATAAAAACGAAGTCGCATCCTCAAGTGTATGCTCATTTCTACTGGAACCTGATTTTAGCTTCATCTGGCACTGTAAGTCATAGATAAATGAACACCTCCAAAGAGTGGACTCACAAATGAGCAGACCAAAGTATTTTAACATCTTGTTCCTGATCTCGTCTGCAGTATAATCAAAGCCAGTGTTTAGTCAGATGCAGGTTTTGGATTACTGGCTCGACAGTCGTGTAGAATCTCAAACACACAAGACAAATAAAACACTGTTTTCCAGGAGCGGCCGACCGTCTTCACTGCGTGAATGATTACCTGCAGATCATCAACTGCTCCCTGAGCCTCACGCCATCAGAAAACTCTTCAGACAGCAACAGCTCCTACTGGCTCATGTTCACAGAGAAATCTTATCAGTAAGGCACTTACTTTTATATTAATCATGGGTCACCTTTAATTTGATGATGATATTTTACCTAATTATTGATTCTACTTTCCTTCCAGAGAAGTGGATGTGTGTGTACTGACAAACAAAGACGGGATTTATTTCTGCTCCTTGAATAAATCCCAACCAGTGCCTGATGAAATCGCATTCTCTGATCTGGACATCTACAGCATCTCTCTTTGTCACAACCAAAATGTTGGGACCGAAATCTGTGAGACGCTGGATGATGCATACATACCTTCGAAAAACAGTAAGTAGCTCAATGATTTGGTTTGTTCTCACAGCCATGCGTGTTCCGTAAGAATCCTAAATGTTCTAAAACCGCTTGCACCCTCTCATCAGTTAAACCAAACCCGCCGTGCTGCCTCACAGTCCTCCACAACTCGAGCCAACACCACTTCACTTGGAAAAGCACCTACGAGGAATACAGTTCTCTCACCAGCCTGCCTGACAGGCTGAAGTATCATCTGCATTACTACAAGAGAGGAGACAAACACACGGTAAGATTAAATGAACAATTGCTGTTAAAACCTACTGGAATCAGTAGCTGGATAATTGTGTAAAATATGGATATTTATGCCACAGAGGACAAAAATCTAGAAAATGCACAGTTTAAAAATAAAGGTTGACTGTCTGAGTGCCATGACATTTTTGAGATGACAAACTACCAGCGGTTTCATTAGCGGCCAATGTGGCTGTCAGCTCAAATAGGTGGCAGACTGTGGGAAAACTGACTTTATCTGACCTGCAGGTCTGTTACACCGCAGACGCTCTGACGTGCTATATCAAGAGAAGGATATATTTAACCGGGCTCTGTTTTCACTGGTCGGAATGGCCTTTAGCTTATCACATGAGTGAATGAGATGCAAGATTCCCAAACAATTCATGGAACTAAGGCTTGAGGAATAACGCAGGAATAAAAATGCATTTAATCAACTGATCAACTCAGCGGGGCTATCGGGGGCCTTTTGGAGCAGAAGCGCCGAACCCAGCGCGCAATAATGAAATGAAGCTGTCTTGTTTTGTCAGGTCAAAATAGTCAAGAAGCCTGTCGCTGTCCTGAATGTAAGTATTTGGACAGTTAGAAGTGTCTTTTTTTAGTCTCAGCCTTCCATCAGTATATAAAAAAATATAAGGAAGATAGTGCTTCTTTAACGCAGTGTCCAAAGTTTTGAGGTTCAAAGGTCAATAACAGGCCCTAACAGTCAATTAGGGACACTCTCAGTGCTTCAGATGCCTTCAGTCGTTCTTAGTCATGCTCTCACCGCAGACAGCTCACTCAGACTGGATGTTGGAGTCTCTCGGTTTGGTCTTCAGCAAGCAGAGCACAACTCAGACCGAAATATCAGACGATTGACTTGGCTAGACGACAACATTTCACCTCTTAAACCTCAGAGTTGTTGTCCTACTGAACCGTAAGACGTCATCCAGTGAATGTGTAATCCATTTAGCTGAATCTCTTTTCACTATCGTCTTTCACACAGTCCGTCCTATATAGTTACAGCCTAAACTTGGCTCTCTAATGCATATCCATCATTTTACAAAATTGTAACTATCCAAATACTCAGTCTGGTCTGTTAGTATCACTTACAACATTTCCCCAGTAATAAGATTCCACCTTTTCCTTATCCTTTTCTTTCAGGGGACTAATCTTAACACAGAGAGTAAGAGCTTTTCTGTGGATGATGAGCATTTTATGCCGGGCGCTGAGTACACTGCCCGAGTACGCTCCAGTCCCAATCAGGGTGCTTTCAAGGGGGAGTGGAGTGACTGGTCCTCTGAGGTCCACTGGACGACTGAGCCAGCCGTGACAAGTGAGCACTGTGATCTTTAATGCACCCTTTTTAGGTTGTTTTTCTAAAAAAAACACGTGTATTTCAAAGTCTGCAGTTTTCAATTTGTCATGTCCTCCCACAGGTTTAACAAAAAACCCTTTATCTAACCGAGTTTCTAAACTGGGCACGGTGCTCATCCCCTTATGTGTGATGGTGCCAATCGTTTTCCTTTTTTGCTGTGCTCATGTTAAAAAGTAAGGCCCTCCTAATCAAATCTCTGATCACTGCAAATACCATTTAAGAAAAGGGTGTTATTTTAAATGTAGTGTCTTTTATATTGCAGGTGGCGTCAGAGTGTCTTCATCCCGACTCCAGCTCCCTACTTCCACACACTCTACACTGAGTGCCAGGGAGATTTCAAGGTAAGTTTATCCTGTCACTTCAAACCATACAGACAATTATCTCGTGAGGCTGTTCCTGACAGCGGCTGTGATTACAGAGCTGGGTGGTTGCACAAGAAAACACAGCAGACATGGTGAAAGCGGAGGAAACGCTCCAAGTTGACACCCTGACGAAATGCGCAGATGTCCAAGAGGAAAGCTGTCCGCTCCAGTTCCACCAGCAGCCGATGGAGGGCAGCTCGTACAGCAATATAACCCCCCCGGTGTGTGATGACGCCCTCCTGGGGTTCCCGTACGCTGTGAGCACCATGGCTCCACTGTCAGCTCAAGGGAGCTTGCTGAAAAGTCTGAGCTCTGAGTTTGGGAGCTGTGATGGAGACTCCGGTTGTTGGCTCAGCAGCGATACGTTCATGGAGAGGGACCCTCCCTGGTACTGCAACGAGTACTGCACCCTGAGCGCCTTCCAGCAGTCTAGTTCCATCACAGCAGAGCTTCATGGGAGTTTCTCTACTAAATCCTTTTCAACAGGGATTATCAGAGTGGAGTGAAGCATAGAAGTATATTTTTACACGTAGCAGCCAGAGAGTAAAAATTAAAACTTCCAATAACGAGAAAATGCTTTTGCACAACGCTTCATCTACAAGTAAACTACTCAGTTCTATTACCGCAGTACTTATATGTGCACCAATCGGGCACAACATTGAAACCATCTGACCAAATATTGTGCATGTCTCCGTCATGTCTCCAAAACAGTTGGGACTCATGAGGGAAAAGGCACAGAGCTTCTGACGGGGGTCCTGTGGTGTCTGGCACCAGGACGTCTGTAGTGGGAACCTTTGGAAGGTCCTCTGTGGGTCAGGCTAGTTTCACCACCTCCTGCAGATACCTGACCGGTTTGGGATCTGGGGAGTTTAGAGGCCAGGTCAATACATTGGGCTATTTTTCATGTGTTGTTTTTGTGGTGTGGCATGTTCAGTCATGTGTCCAAGTTACAGCCACATGGATACCAGGGCCAAAGGTTCACCAGCTGAACTGAGATTATCAGTGGTTTTAATGTTCTGGCTGATCAGTGTCTATTTTGCCATTAAGGTATTATGTGACCAGTTCTCATCTTTGTAAAATGTTATTTTTTGCATAACTTACATGCTGAAACATGAACTTTTTTACTAGTGTTAAATATCTAAATTGTGTAAAGATTGTACAAACAAAATAAGCCTGAGATTGAGTGGAAAGTAATTGAACGAATTATTTTCTTTAATGCTGGAGAGGCCTGAGAAGAGCTTGGTGTATGTTTTACTCCTTCAATAAATAACATGAAACCTTTTGTAGAAAGTTTTATTATTAAGCCAACACGTACATGAACAAAGCACCATATAACCTTAAAGTCTGATACAGAAGTAAGCCTACCTGCCTCAGTCACTGTGGCCATTTTTATTTATTCCATAGCAAACACTCTGAATAACAAAAAGACAGCCAAGGCAGCAGATTCTATCGTATATTACAGCATGCTGAATAGAAAACCTGGGAAAGAGAATTAGACAGAGCCATCTAGAGACACTAGTGAGATACAACAGTATAAAAGTGCCATTCATTATACAGCAGTTGAAATACTGACAATGAAATAAGCTAATTTTACATTAAATTTATGGAAAACAAGAAGGGAAACAAAAGGAACAGACCCTGTGACAGAGCAAAATAAAACAAAAAGACATTGTCTTCCTTTTGACAGCCAGCTTGCATGGGGTTGATGAAACTGGTACCGAGCTGTGTCCCTTGCACCACATAAGACAATTAATGTTTAAAAAGAAATAACCAGGGTGCTGAAGCACCCATCCCCTCCCAGCATAATGCGCCAACCGGCAATTAAGAATAAAAATGATAGGTCAGAGGAGAACGGATGGCACAGAATGTGTGGAGTTTAAATAGAAGTCTTTAAGCAAGTCCCGATGTGAGAGGAGCACATTCATTGAGAGACTGAGTGGGGAGGTGATTCTTGTTAAACCCATTCCTTCTGCCGCTGCGGAGCGCGTCTTCGTCTTTACGAGGGGGAGAATTTTTTGGCTTGTGCTCGAACTCTTTTTTCGTATTCTACTCTGTTTTGGCTAGAAAGGGGTTAAAGATAGTCATTATGTTGTACTGATCCACTATTTAATTTAGAAACAGACATTTTTTAAACGTTTCAAAAAATAAAATCATATTTCAACCAGTAAAAGGAAAAATTTTAAATTCAGGCATCCTACAAGACTTTTCATGCATTATAGTTGGACATGGTGTGCCCATCATCCACCCACCCAAACTAATTATTTTACCCGAAGAGACATTATTATTAATATTATTAGCATGTCATCAAGTGTGATGATATAACACTACTCAGAAACAAATGTTTTTTTCAAGCAAAAGTTCAGTAAACACTGCAACAGATATTTCCTAAAATATGTTCACATTTTAGAGAACATAACTAATATAGCTCTTGTTAATTATGTATTAGCAAATTGATCTGAATGTTATTTTCTTATATCCCAGAAGCTGTCTACAAAAATGTCTAAGTTAGCCTGAGATCACTAATCCTCAAAATGTTTGCATCGCTAGCCTAGCATTTTAGTTTCAACCCTACATCAACCTAACGACTGAATTAATGACCTAAAATAAAATTAGATCTACCGTTTCCATTACCATAATACTGTTCCTCAATATGGCTGTATTTTAGCTCATCACTATCGATCAAAAAATAAATAAATAAAAGATTTCCCCCTCCAGGCGCACATACACTTCCATTTAAGCAGTTTAGTTTGAGTTCAGAACTAAATAAAAGTTACTCACCAGTAGATTGTGTAAGCCTCTGCTTGGGCTGGATCCTGGATATTTGGCTCATTTAGGAGTTCCTGGATACCTAATAAGATCTATTGGATAAACAAACCAAGAACACACATTTGTATTGTAATCATATATTTATCGGTTTTGCGTTTCTCTGTAGGAATGTTGAAAGTATGTTGCTCACAAAAACTTTTTTTTTTTTTTTTTTTTTTTTTTTTTTTAAAACTTGGTTCATATTTAACTGAAATATTCAAAAACATGTAACCCTGATTTTCCTACAGCGTGAATAACGGACTGATTAACTGATAAACTGAAAGGTTCAGGCTGTTATCCAAGATTTTACATGACTATGCCAAGACAACAAAAATATCCACAACTGTAGGTGTAAAACGTTTTTTTCCCCTGTGTGGTGTGATATAGACACTCCATATGCTAAATGTGTGAATAAATTATTTGAATATATGGATCTAATGGCTGAGAAACAGGATGAAACCTAGGAAAGATTTTTTGTTTTTTCTTCCCCAAAGATTTCAGGCAGGTCCAGTGTGTGAATGAAGTGTCCAAAGTGTAATCCAAACCTGCTTTATTGTGATGGCTGGTCTCCAGTCCTTGTCCTCCTCGAGAATAGATAGGCATACTGTGCCTGACGGATACACATTTGGATGGAAGAGTGGAGGCTCAAATTTACCTGAAACACAATAAAATGTTAAGTGCACCCATGTTTCAGATCCATTACAAATGTCAGACAAGATGAACAAAACCTACAAATGTCACTGAGCTTTTCTACAGCTGGACTGTGCCACTGAAGGCAGCGGATTCTGTTGTTCACCTGATCTGTGCTTTCATGCCATTTTAATGCGACACTGCTGAGACAGCGCCTGTTGCTGGATTGGACTTCATGTCACAGTGACCTGGCCCTGTGTGTGTGTGTGTGTGTGTGTGTGTGTGTGTGTGTGTGTGTGTGTGTGTGTGTGTGTGTGAGACCCATAGTGGTAGTGTAGTGCTCTGACAGACACAAGAATACTGCACATCTCGTTCTTGAAATCTTTCAACCCTTAAATCATTACTGGTTGTGCAATGCTGTAAAATGAACAGTAAAGGATGCATGCATGAAATCATCCATTGGTAATGTATGAAATGTATAAAATTGGACCATTTCATACATAATAATTATAAAATAATAATAATGAAAAAACAACATGGGAAAAGCCTCGTTTGTTTTCCGTTACTGTGAAAGGGTCAACACAGATTTCAACCAATAACAACCAGGGTATCGAGCATGCCCAGCCCTGCTCAGCTTTAATGTGGACACTTATTTTGACAACAGTATTCGCACAGGGATCACTACAGTAACTCTATAGTGGAGTTAGCACATGGCTTTTCAATTGAAGAGATTTGCGGTTCTATTAGCTGACCAAAAAACAGGATGTCTAATTTGGTCAAAGATAGTTTACAGAAGTGATACAGCTTACATACATGTACAAACATGTTTTTGTCAACTTAATGGGACCGTCACGAAAAAAGACGACCTACATTAAACATTTGTTTGTGTTTCAGTGTTTATTTCGAATATGCAAACCCAAAATAAAAAAGAAAAGGCAAAACATTTAAACATAGAAATACATAATCGAAAAGGAGTGAGAAGAAGAATAACTACTGTACTACTGTAGCTGAAGATTATTTTTAATGAAGTAAATGGAATTAACAGCAAACTACTTTTAAAGTGTGAAGTAATCTCAGCTACGGTTGTATCCGAGCTGAAAAATGTCATACGCACTAACTCACATTTTGGAGGTGAAGAAGGGTAGTCGTCCTTGAACAACATGCGCAGTTTGAACAGGCCTCCTTCCCATGGAGTCTGAGAAGACACAATTATTAGCTCAACACCTAAAAATGTTTCATTTTAAAAGTACGTTTAAAACGCCATTTGTAATCAAAGATGAGGTTTTTACATCTAGTTTGACCCCTAAAAACCTAAAAATCATGTATTTACCAACTTTGCTGATACAACTGGAAATGAACGATCATAACATATAATCTTATGAATTCTCTACAGAAATGACATAGTTTTATAAGCCGCAGGTGTTTACGCAGGTGCAAACAGACTTTGAAACACATTACCCCCTTCTTGCCAGGAATAGCACATTCCCAATTCATGAGATTCATGGTTCCGTCTGGATTTTTTGTTGGTACAGCAACAAATCCCTAGAAAATTGAAAAAGAGTTTATTGTCAACATATCTGTGTTTTCTTGAAAGGTTGACAGCATTTAATGAATGTGAAGTTGCAACAAGTGTATATACTTAGACAGTACTCACAAAGGGATGGTCCTTCCGCCATGCCTTGCGCTCCTGGGCAAGCCGGCTCAATGCAATGCCTGACATGATTTGTGAACTCCTGGAATGAAAGAAAAATTGATTGATTGTTCAAAAGAACTCCACAAGCCATTCATAAAGCTAAAAAAAGCCAAACATTAGTTAGTAACAGCATATCTCTGCTGCATTTTATTGTAATTATACCTCTGGGTTGTGTAGGCCCAATTTAAACTAAATGGCAATAATGTATTTTACACCATTTTATTTTTGAACCAGTTTCCCAAATTAAAAACAACTGTTTTCGCCGAGATTCTGCGAATGTAAATAAAAGAATATAAACTCCCTAAACAGCAATTTTATGACTTTAGGAGCAAGCCTTCGTGTGCTTTCGCAGTTTTGAATCTAGGCATGATATCAGAACTAGATACTGTGATTCTAATGGCGTGAGTACAATTATTAACTGTGAGAAGTTAAGCGCTCATCATCTGTAAAGTGAAGTAGTAATTGTCACAGCATCAGAGGTTGAACACCTGACATAACCCCAGCAGTGTGTTGCAGTGATCAGCTACAGTTGCCTGTGTACCAGGACTCCTGACACACAGCTTCAACCACACCTTCATTTGGGAATTGGTCCCTCCTCTCTAGATTGATTTCTAATAATGAGCGGAATCACCTGCATACAATTAAGAGTTGGACATAAATCAACCTGTCCGTGGCCCATCATTAGAGGTTGATTGTCCTGACTTTTATTAGCTTATATTGTTACAAATGTGTTGCCAACCTGCTTTGATAGTTATTAGGAAGCTCCATAGGAATGTCTATTGATCTCTATAGCAACGATGCTTTGAAGGAAATGAAAAGAAAAACTAACAATGTTAGCAATCACTAATAACTGCTTGCCAACGCGTCTTCTCCCAACGCAACACAGTTTGACTATATATAACGCACCGACACTTTAATATATAATGCTAAAAATGTACATGAGCTTTGCGAGTAGTATGTTCAAAAGTAGCGTTTAATCCGACATGTTTGGAATGCTAAAGGGGGCTAGCCACGTTAGCCGGTGTTGATACGGGTCTACGGGAAACGGCTTTTCTACCTTTTACGAGCTTGTTGTTTTAGACGTAAACGCCCCCCGGAACCTAAACACTTCTTGATATTTTATTCATTTTGTGTTCACCGAGGTTTCTGACATGGCTGTTGTCAAGCAAACGTTCACCAAATGACAAGCGAAGCTATTTGATTAGCAAGCTAGCCGGTTAGCTTGACAAGCTAACTCATGTGCGCCAGAATTGTGCTACATCCCAACAGGCGCTGGCGCAGTTAGCGTCTGACACGGCCTGATGCAGCACAAAAATGCGCAAATGTACTTGATTTGAACACAAATTCGTATGAAGAGAAAAGTGACCGCACCATTTCTTCTAACGCTTAATAATGCCTACTCCGTATTAACAAACGGGTGTGTGAAATATTGCACGGGTATAAACCATATCACAATCCATTAAAGAACAGGGACAAAGAACGGCAGAGCTAAAAGGCGCACATTTATGCATTACCAAACTAGCGAAAATGGCGCAAACTGAAGCGGGTAAAATGTCATGATACACGACAAAAACGAACGTTTCCGTAATAAAGGTGTGTTCCTACCTTTCAGTATGGCTGCACTTGCTCTGATAATTAAGCGAAATGAATTAATCGTGCTCAAATCCCGTTAAACCTTGTAAAGTTTCCCTCCTGAAAAAACACCCGCTTCGACTCAAGCTAGGGACAGCTAGGCGAAACAGTCATCCGTCGTTTACTTCCGTCTTTGCTTAAATGCCCCTAGGAAGATCCGACTGCGCATTTCTCTTTTTACCTCTGTGTTTTCGGGAGTATGTCTTTAACTACTTAGAATTGAGGTGAGTTCCTTTATCAGGCTAGTTGTATTTTAACTTCCGCTCATTCGAGCATCTTAGTATTTGCTGTAAACACACAGAAAACTACAAACACCTCGTTTTTGTGGTTGGTGAAGCTAATCTTGCGGTCGTTGCTCTTCGCTCATGCGCCGTAAATGTCACTCCTACCCATAAATGAATAAAGATTATTCTGTAAATAGAATAATTCGCAAACGAACTAATAAAAGGTAACTGGTGTTCATTTAATAGTGTATGTGGGCTATAAAAATGCTGTCCGTATTTCATGTATTTGGAAGGCGTTTGGTGTCCGATTCAATGACATACTGGTTACTATCTTGGCTTGTATAACATCTTTGACCAGTCCAAGGACCGTTTATCAAAAAGACTGCGTCTGACAAATCAAATAACGTTATTTGTACAGTCATAAGACAGTTTTAACCTGACATGAGATTCGTGTCTGTCAAACATATAAATTCGCACACGTTTTATTTTTTCAGGAGTAAAAAACACGTTTTTTAAAAAATGTCTCGTCTACATTTAAACAGGCAATGTTTCGGGCAACTCAGTCACAAGAACGTATGTTAGGGAACTGACACAAGAGGTCGCCATTACTCCAAAATTATGATTACTTGACTATGACATGACTATGTTTCAAGTGTACCTAAGATGTGTGATAATTGTGAAGATTAATTTAATAAATTCTTGCAGTTTGGAGAGCCATGAAGTAAACACACAATAAATGTATACAGACACCGGTGTGAATGACAACATTTTTATTGGGTTTACCTTATGCAAGACCATATAGATCTACCCCCTTAACCCCCATACTTTGTACATTTTAACATTGCATAAGATCATATAGAAGTGATCTATGTAGTGATATGAGAACCATATTCATAATGTAATTGTTAGATTGAGGAAAAATGACACATTCATTCCCTCTGATTACAAGGTGTGATCATCAATCATGCATTACAGTGGTCTGTGGCTTATGACATGAATGCATAACAAACTGGGCACTTAAAAGTATTAGGCTACAGATTAGATAAGTTTGTCCATCACATGAAAGATGATCAATGCCAGATATTCGACCAGGCATCCCGTTTGTGAAGGGCATTGAATGTAATGTAGCTGCTGAAGTAGACAGGTTAAACACTTCACACAGAGCATATCAAATGAGGTTACAGCTGAACCAAGCAAATCAAACACAAAAACACTTTCAATCACAGAAGACTCAAAAAAAACCTTGGCGCTGAGCAAATGCAGGTTTGTTGTTATCCTGTTGGAAGTGAGTATTTCCGCCGTCAGAGAGAGTGGTTGGAAAGCAAGATTGTCTGCAACGCTCAAGGATTGGCTGTTAGAAAAGGATGGGATATCTTAACATCAGTCAGCATGTTGGGAGTGATTATCAGCTTGCTGGGAGTGCTAGTTGCCGTTGGTGCAGTCACACAAGTCAGACGTAGGTTAACATGTGTGAGGGAGTGCAAGATAGTACGTAATTGGAAGGCTTCAGAATACTATAGCAAATGTAAACATAGCCTAGCTCTGGCAGGAAATCCAGTCTACTATGATTGAACCTCTTAGCAGATCTCAAATTTTGCACTTTAAAAGCCCTTGTGTGTATTTGTGTTCATATATATGTGTGTGTGTGTGTGTGTATATATATATATATATATCCGTCAAAAACATGCATCCATATTCGTTTCCCCGACAATATAAAAACAGTTTTAGTCAAGTGTATACGTGTACATGTGAGTAAATGGAGGTTCGTGTGTCATTAACAAGTCTATATATACAAAGTGTGCCAGCATTAAGAAAAGTTTACTCATCCCTGACACTAAGATCAATGTGTACAATACACATAAGACATTGGATTTTGGTCACTGGGAAAAAGGCAACACTAAATGATTATTTGTGAATGAAATATCCAACCTATCAAAACAACACGTCAAACCTGAAAACAACTTTCTATTTTTAAAAAAAGTGTCCTAAAATGCAGTATTTACATGAACATTACAGGCTGTAAGCAATGTGCACAGTGCTTTCCACTGTAGTGCTTGTAATGCTGTGTACGAAATCTACACAATTCAAAATGCTAAGAAGAATCTATCACACTGCAAGAAAAAAATACATTTGTTTTTAAATGTAACAGTCAAACTTCATAGCCAGCCAAGTATAGCTTTGTTATTGGTTATCAAAACATGTTCCAGGCATGTTGTCAGTGAAAGACACCGTTATTCAGCATCAGCCGTTTTAAACCCAAGCTCGGAAATCTCTGTACAAACAATGCAGAACAGAACATTGTCAAGACTTTTCTCATTTTTAAAGATCCAGTATAAACAACTTCCATTCGAAGCTGCGGTTTCTATACAGTGTACAAAACGTGCAGTTTTCTTAAGAGTTAAATATTAATATTGAATTTGGATTATTTACAAGGAAACAAAATCCTCTTGATATGAACGGAAACTCCTTTACTGCCGTCTTGAAACAGTTCCAGTCCCCTGACACCACAAATACCTTCCCTCAAAAAAAAGATCTTAAACAAGAGGTTCCCTCAAAAGTGAGAAATAAGAATTAAGGATAACTTAGAAAAATTGCCATTTTGAGAATGTTACTTTCAGACAGGAAAGATAATATTGTTGGAGGACATTTTAAAATGTTGTCACTATCTAACAAGACCACACTTGAAACGTTTTTTTTTTCTTTTTTTCTTCTCTTTTTTTTTGGCAGTTAACTTTGGATTTATGAACACGAGGAGGACTCAAACTAAATGAGAAGTCCAGAAAAAATGTTTGACAGAATCAGCTTTATATATACCTGCATTTCAGAGAGCCGTCTTACTACAAATCCACATTTGCAGATGACGCAGTAATCCCCATCTCTGTACATGTGGACTTCCAGAAAACATAGTAACTGCTTCACCTCCCAGCACACAGCGTGTCTGTGGGTACTTGGATTACTAAGGTTACAGTACTTCTAGCAACAAAAGTGTCTTGCTCCGCTCCACGTTGCCATAAACTGGCAGATATTCCTAAACCTCAAAAGTCAGCATAGTGTTCGTTAAAATGGAACCTTAATATTTCTGTTCATAAAAGCCCCGTTTAATTACCTAATGCCCCCTCTACCTACACAGTCAAATCGCAGACACATTTTTTTTGTTCATAGTTTATCCTCATACATCAAGGTTGTTCTTTGTTTTGAAAGGGAACACAGAAAACAAATGGTTAATCAAAGTAAAATTATTCCTCCAATACATCTGACATTATGCGTGTTGTATAGTTGGGATCCTCATGATCACAAATCTCATTAAAAAAAAGTGTTTAGATAAACATTTTTTTAACAGTTTGTTTTTAGGGTGAATTTCATATTTTAGCCCGGCTCTTTAATATGCGCTAGATTAATGCATAATTCCCTTCTTAAGATCTCTAAACAATGATTTTATGTTTGATACTCGGTGTTAGAGAGACCATACGGATCCCTTACCAGACCTTGAGTTGGAGGATATAAGAATTAACTCAATAGATGACCCTGAGTGAATCATTGGCCTTGTATGATGCCGGCCATATTTTATAGCATAAAACATTTGTAGGTTACAATTCCTTACTTTCAGGTAGAAAAAAACAAAACAAAAAAAATTGCCGCTAATTCAAAAAAACAGGTCCAGTTTAAATGTACAGGCACACATTGTCAGTAAACAGACGTATTTACATCAAGAAATAAAAACAAAAGTGGAGGGAAAACACAAAATGAATGCAACCCCACCAACACCCCCCTCCCCCTTTAAATCTCTGTTGTGCCAAACGTTCTTCCACAAAGATGATATGTTTGCATCATAACACCTGGAGCTCATAATACTGAGTCCTTTTCACATGCGGGAACCCCGTTCCTGAAGAATCTGCGGAGACAAAATAAATTACGCAATGAACAAATGCACACACAGCATGGTCAGAATGTCATTTAGTACTCAACAACTGTTCAGTCTCCTACATTTCAGTGGTCACTATTAGATTTCTACCTCACTGAAGGATGCTCTCGCTCTCTCTCTCGCCCTTTCTCTCTCTCTCTCTCTCTCTCTCTAAGCAAAGTGCACAAATGCTTTCAAGGCGAGTTGATGGTTTCCGTGTTCACACATCAGCGCAGACTTTGAACACAGATGCGGTTCTATTCATACTGCAGTTTAGGCTACGCTTCAGTCAGCTACATATAGACCAGCTATTTATTGTAGTATTGTGAGGGTCACTGCCCTTCACATCAAACACAGAAAATCCCACAGGGGATGCCTGTGGGCGTTTCTGAAAGTCTGGCTGTGACTTGGCATTTTTTTTTTTTTTTTTGCAGCAAAGCAGCTAGTTGCAGACTGGGCTGTGGCTCCATGTCAACAATTATTCCTTTAGCGCCATGTAATAGCCTGCAGTCGGAGTTTGTTGCCTTCCACTCCTAAGGAAGGAAAATCTGCAATGTACAATAACATTGTTTAATATAAATAATGGGCGGACACATTTTCCTCAGCATCACGCTATCAAGGTGACTGATATGAATCAGTGGCTGAAAATATGATTCATTGCTCAGCTCTACTCTGGATCCTTGTTGAAATGCTTCATTGCATCCAACACTCTTAGCGCACCGTCTTGTTTTTAGGACCAATCAGTCTCCCACGTTGGAAAGAGGTCATTTCAGAAATTCAAGTACGCTTACATTCTTTGCAATGGTAAATTAGTGCTCAGTGATGTGGCATGAAATCCATCAGACAATTGTCAACTTTTACTGCAGCAGCAAATTAAACTGACCAGAAATGAATGGATTATGGCCGAGATCAATAATTCTGAGAGCTGTGTGTATATTTTGGTGTACGGCCTCGTCCTGATGAAGATGTTCGCTGGGTGGGTGGGATGTTCGCTGTGACATCCCACCCACCAAGAAGTGAAACGGTCTTCTGTAAGATGAGAGTTTGCAATATTTTTTTTTTTTTAATATACTGGAGGAGAATGTTTTTTATGAAGGGAAGGTCACTTCATTTTTTTTTTTTTTTTTTTAATAAATTTTCCACTGCACTAGGATCTAAACTGTCTTTTCTCTTGTGCTTAATCAACTTTCCTTGATGAATATATCAGTGGTCTGACTTTTAAAACCCACCCCAGTAACACTACAGTCTACTACAACTACTACTTCAGAGAGCCAAATGTCAGAGGAGCCCACCCTCCCCATTCAATGTTATTTTCAGAGCGAATGAGTCCCAGTGCAGCAGCTGATGATGATTCAGCATGGCCTCCATTAAGCAAGGCCGCGAGGATGTCAATAATTACAAGCGTGCGATACAAATGGAGCTCTTCCCATCTGGTTTCAAAGAGAGCTTCACCTGCAACAAAGCACCCAGTCTGAGCAGGAGCCATCTGGCTTTTGCCTGAGCTTCGGCCTGCAGATGTCCAAAGCTGATTTCCAACCTGGACTCCGCTGCTCCACTTTAAGCGTCTTATATTTGCTGTTGCCGTCTTTGAAATCAAATGCGAAAAAAGGGGCATCGGTGTGAAGGGAAAAAAGAACAAGCTACGGGGGCGTGGTGGAGGGACTACGAGGAGTTGAGTGCTCACCAGTGAGTCACAAGTGCTCAACCCTAATCAGCCATTCATTCATTTCATAATCCGTCTCTTCGTCCTTGCTCAGAGCAACATGCAGCGTGCAGGCAGCACAGAGGAGGACAAGAAAGGCAGGTTGGACAATAATGGAAATGAATGAGAGGTGTAAAAAGTTGGAAAGGAGAACGAGGTGGAAACTAATCTAATGGATTGGTGGGGATGTACATCAATAACTAACATGCAAAACTCTAGGTGAAGCACACAAACGTATTTGCCAAGGGCACCTTCCTACCGAGCTCATTTCCCTGGTTACAAATGTTTGCATACAAGGGTGGGGCGATGGACTATCTACAACTAGCTGAGGCCATCTCCGGTTGTTTATTTGAGGAGGTGATTTTCATTAGTTTATTATTCTCAATTAATGAACTCCCCGCCAACCACAATATTCATGTTCTTGTTGCACTCATTTCCATCTTTGACAAAACAGAGCAGTGACTAAATGCTGAGTCGCCTCTATGGTGGATTGGTGCCGAAAAGCAACAGAAGCTGGTGGATCGAATTTGAAAGCTGCATCAAAAAAAACAAACTGCACGGCTGTTGCATGCTGATTGCGCACCCTCAATTATTAGGATGTTATGTTATCCACACCTGTTCAGAGGACTAACTTAAAGGCTGTATCTATTCAGTAACGTTAGATTTCAGATTAAGACAGCAGATGTCAGGGGGTTAGAGGAAGGCAAATCTATTCATAGATTTCTCAAAAATAATCACCACGCTACAGTCGATCTTAATGTAGAACTACGAACAAAGACGAGTAACGCAGTTTCAGTCAGGCCTAAAATGTCACTAAGCGTGTCACACGCACGTCCAAATATATGAGCAAGATAGCCAGTGTTTAAACTGTCACTTTCATGACCTCTGTTTGCATGCTGGCCCCTAGATAATAAACTAAATCTCTACTCCATCTACATGTGTAGGTGTCTTTAGGAGTGGGTGTGCTGAAAGGTGTGCCTTCTGTGTCACGTCCAAATCCTTTGAGAAAATGTCAGACCTTGCCAGTTGCTCCACTAACCTGCAAACCTGTACTCTCTTAATGCTCCTAGCACGGATTAAACTCTTTAGACAGATCAAATCTAGCATGACATGACGTTTTAGTCGGTTAATTAGGTTGGAAACGCCCTTCTGTGGTGCTGGAGGAAGTTATGCTTAGACCTGAATCTAAACAGCACTGCAGCAGCTATGACAAAAATCACGTGTTTAATTCTAACATTTTATGGTCTTTTTCTCCGACTGCTTGCAGTTATTCAGACGGTTTATTTATTTATTTCACTGAGTATTCACAATGTACTCCTTCATGGGGATTTCTCATCAATAAACCAGGAGGTGCCCTCAGTCCCCCGGTGGCGTGCTCATAAATGCAGACGCATTTTAAACCTCCAGCACAGGCCATCTTTCACATATGTTTGCTGTGGACGGACTTTCAACGAGCCTTCCCCACACGCTTACCTTAGCCTTCTCACTGGGCTCACTGTTTGTCCCGTATGATTGATTATGCAGCTCCTTGGAGACTACACACAGGAACTCGGCTTGGTCTTCGTTTCCGTAGTTGTAAGAGGAGCCGATGCTGACCAGCTAGAAAGATACGAGAGCAGAGCACAGGGGACGAATTAGTCTTAGACTGATGAAGTAGAGGCAAACAGTGAGTTGCTCATGATGGGAAAAATTAAAGTGGGAGGATTTTAAATGAATATAAAAGAGGTTGAAAACCAAAGCAGCACAGAGAGTCAACATGGTCCTGTAACCTAAACTCTTAAGCCTTCTCTGTTTATTATAGATGCCATTCTGGACAAAACAGGACTAGTTATATCGATTCGACATAGATCAAAACAGTTCATTCAAATACGATCTCTAAAACTGCTTAGAGATTAGTTACCTCACATTTAATAGACTGATACCAACCAGAAAATGTGGAATAGAGTGGAGATGACACATAACAGACCTTGGTCAGATTAAAACTAAAGATGCCATGGTTATACAACTGCAGATAAGCCGTGACACTAAAAAGGTTAATCCACCAATAGATGGAATATTGGACTCACTGAAACCATTGTCAAAAGTTTACAGCTACACTGTAACATTAAAAAATTAAAACAAAATTTAAAGTGGATTTTTTCCAGGACCTGCAGACACGTTGGCATGAAACATTCAGAAAGGTAAAACAGAAAGGTATGGAAGCAATCGTACAGACACAAAACCATCGGTGGTAAACAAAATAAAGTAATGATGAGAAAAGAAACGGCGCACGGACATTATGAGCAGATAGTTATTGACTGAAAACAAGTGCAGGGACTTGACCACAGGAAGCAAACATGCTGGTTGAAAAAAATCAATGGCAGAATGGTGGATTTGACTTGATAGGACCAGGCTTGTTTAAAGTGAAAGTAAAACGGAGGCTTTGAAAGCTACACTAACTCCCACAGACCACCAAAAAAACACTCAGTAACAACCGTCGATTCAGATCCATTTTTAAGCACTTCGACTCGAGATCTGTCAGTATTAGCAAGATCCAGATGGAATATGTTGGGTTTCTCTCAAACGCATCCATTTTCAAGTTATATTAATGTGTCATGGTTTGTCTGAATGAAAATACCACTGAAAGCAGTTTAACTTTGACCTCGGTGCACTAGATTATGTCGAGGAATAGGTGTGGTGTGAGAGAAATCCTACAAATAACATGTTCAAACATATCTGAAAAAATACCGGTGATAACCTACTGTTCCCAGTCACATCAGCCTGAATGACAGACAAGGAGGACAAATAAAAGGGATGACGTCTGTGAGATCGTTAAAAACAAACAGCATGCATACCTTGAAAATAATGAGGGGAAAAAAAAAATAAATAAAAAATACAGCAGTTCCTGTTCCTGAATATCTGTCTTTGCTGTTGATTATTAAGTGTGTGCGCGCTGCAGGCTACATGTATACTGTCTGTACCCAGGTGTGCATGTTCAGACACGCATCGCCTCATTAGCCGCCGCTGCCAGAGACTTGTTGTTGTTCAGAGAACTCTCCAACATCAGGCCTCAACGCAGCAAAAATAATCTACACTAGCTAGGTTGTAGTCCACTCGTCAGGCTCCTAAAAGGCTCAACATGCAACATAACGATTAAACAAGCTGTAAATATGTACGGCGTTTTAAGCAGTAGTAGGTTATTAAAGCTCTTCGCTCCAAAATCCCCTGCTGGGCTGATGGTTTAGCTTTAGGCTCCGAATCAAGAGTGATTCTAGGAGTTTCCCCATCTGACCTGCATAAGGAGATTAGTGGGATTTCAGCTCTGATGGGAGATCCAGTGATTCCAAGTCACAGAGAGATTCATTCACACAGAAAACATGCTCCCAACATCTAAACATGCTGTTTCACATTGGAAACATCAGTCTTACTCAGTTTCAACTCAACACAAACTTTGATCTGGATAAAAGATACAAGGATTACCTGCTGGAAAGAAAAAAAACATTTCATCTCTACCCCAAAATGGCTACTTTGAAGCAAAGAAACAGAGAAAGCTGCTGATAGGGTTACAAACTGTGAAGGCAGTATGAATAAAAGAAGAAAAAAAATTCACAGACAAGAACATAAGGTGTCAGGTTCTCTTAGCCTCACTGGTGAGCAAGCAGCACAAATGAACACTGAAACTCAAAAGAACCAACAGCTATGTGTCTACTTGGGACAAACAATGGCCAACGGGGTGTGTATGGACAACATGGGGGACCATGCAGTGACCAGCCCGTGGACAGAAATTCGTGGGACACACCTCTCCGCTGTTGTTTGGCAAAGCAGACTCCTCTCCCTTCACCTCCCTTGACACAATCAGCAGAAACTCTGACTGGTGGGCTCGCCCGTAACCTATACTGACAAGCTGCAACAACCAATCAGAGCACAGAAGGGATGCCCGGATCATGTATGCGGACATTGAGAAAGATGCGATTTGCTTTTTTGGCTTTTTAGCCGTTTCCAATATTGAGGATTGGACTTTCTGGGTCATCGTGAGCATAGCGGGGTGGGTGAAGCACATGAAAGGAGGATTGCGGCTGCAACCCTGCGGCAAGAGATTTACCTGCTCAAACTTCCAGCCGTCAGACATGGTGGACACCATTTGAGTCAGCTCCTCCTCCTGGCACTGCAGCACCCGGTACACATGCTTCACTGGAACCTGGGGGCAGAGGCGGACATGAGAGAAAGGGGAAAAAGAGAAAGAAAACAGAAATACCTCAGTGTATGATTTTTATTTAAGCAACAAAATTTTGTTCTTTAATTTACAGGAAATCACGTTTATTGAGAGCCCACAAAAATTCATATACCTGTGATGTTTTGCAGTCGCGTTCCCTGATCTTGTCCTTGATGAGTTTTATTAATGATGTGATGTTGTAGAATTCAGCTTCTTCTAACACGCCTAAAAAAAACAACAACATATTTTTCAAGCAAGCTAATGGTGTTCCCTCTACTATACAGGCTGCATCATTTGAAGTAGAACATAAGCGCAGGTAGCACACAGTCAGCCTGTACTTGCACATATACTTATACACTGCAAATCATTTGCAGTGCACTTAAGATGTGGACAGGCATGTAGGCAACTCGGGACAGATTGCCGTTATTTACCCTGCAATAACTGGCATCACTATTGCATAGATATCAAAGCATTAAGATATTTAACATTAGTCTGTTCGTGTGTTTATTAGCAAGCCTTCATTGACATTCCATATGGAGACGTTACCTTCCTCTGCCAAGTCCCTGTTGAGCACCAGTTTGCCATGCCTCAAGTAGTTAAGCACTGGCCCGAAGTACGTGGGGTCTCTGTCTATGAGATAGGCACCAGTTTCATCCTGAAAAGAAAAAAAGGAAAAAGGTGGGATTAATGGAAAAACACTGTACTCAGGGTTTTGGGTTGTTTTGGGTCAAAATCATGACAAGAGAAGATTAATATTTTTGTATGTCTACGAGTCCCTTTCAGAGATAAAACAATTTCGTTTCCTAAAATCCCACTGCTCCTTTTAAATGAATCTCTCAATGAGCTGGCGTACGCCTTAATCGAAGCATAATCTGGGTGGAAAAATACCCCCACTGCGCATCAGCAAACAAAACTCAAGGGATGAAAATTACGAGGTCAGCTCCTGCGCTGATAATCTCTACAGAGGTTGAGGGACGTGCGCGCACAGAGCCGCACATGTAACTGCTTGGGGATATCACCTCAGTATTCCCACAGGCCCTGGGTTTGATCCTGATTCCTTCACAACCGCTGGGTATTCCCCTATTTCTGTAAGTACTGTGATTAGACCGTCTTTGTCTCGTGGGGGTAAGAGGAGGCTAAAACAATTAGAGCAGAACAGAAAAAGATTTGGAACAGCGGGCCGGATCCACCAGGAGAAAGCACCTTGGCTTAGAACCAGCAATTAGCCCAGTCTGGTCCGTTACATAGTTGGCCTCACGCGTAACACAAAAGTCAGTTTGTGGGGCTGTCCAGCAGCAGTTTGGATCTGAAAGTTGTGTACACTGTGACATTCACTGAGTCAAACTTGACCTTTAGTATAATACTAAGCAAAGAGAAAAGACGTTAAGCAAATTTTGTGCTAATCCTCACAAGCTGCAGGATGCTTGACCGTGTGGCTTCAGGAGAAATATTGGCAAACGAGCATTGCAGGTTGAAGTGACATTATTTACCCAAGGACGCTTCAATATTGTCATACACTGCAGCCCATGACCGGAATAAACAGCCACGCGACACGTGTACATTCATGGTTGGCTTCATCAACGGGAGATGGACCCAACTCAAAAACCCATTAGTCTTTCTAATAATGAGAGAACGTCCCAGTGCATTTTCTTTTGTAATTAGTCTCAGCCCTCTCATCTGGTTGACCTCTTTTCCATGACAGAAAATACTCCACCGGAGCCCAGCGGAGCTCTATTCTGGTCTCAATGCCCTGTGTCAGTTTCTTACACTTCCATAGTCGCTGAGCTTTAAGCACAAGTACAGGTGGGTCTGCATGGATCGCAAAGACGGGGCCAAAACCGCTCAACTCCTCACGTCCAAGTTACATGGTGACTGGTTATCACATAGAAGCTCCCACTCCTGGCTTCTCATTTGTCTTTTGAACAAATGGCCGCTAGCATTCATTGAAAAAATTTACAAAAAAAACAGTGCATGAAAATATGCTTTACTGTTGTTCCTGGACTTTGACGACCTTTCCTCTCCTGCTCCTCCAGAAGCACTAAAAGTGTTGTGACAATGCCAGACAAATCTAAATTAAATTACACTTAATAAACACAACAGGCTTTTGTGCTGCCTTTAAATGAGGGTCATTTTTTTTTTTTTAACAAAAACGAACATCTCTTGAAGGAGTCACAGCTGGGAAACGTTCAATAAGGTCAGAGTGTTTGCCGACAATTCCAGGAATGGTGGAGGCGGGTGGTGAGTTAATATATTGTAATTTAATTATATTCAGTGTTCTTTTATAAGAGAGAAAGATGTAGATATTCTCAGCTGACGAGTCTTTTCTTTACACCTTTGCATTTTCTATATTTTCAAGTTGCTGAACAGTCAGCCTCGGTGGCTTCGAGGCAGCAACAGTTGCCGAACAGCTGTGCTCTCATGACTTAGGATTGATGATACCACTTGGACGCCAAGCATTTTGTGTACGTGGCTTCTCATGTTGTAACCACGAGCTCACGAGGTCCATCTGAAAGCAGAATTTGACTCATCATAGCCGGAAAACAACACCACCAACATCCGTAACAGGTTGTTTATATTTTTATGGAAGCTCTGTCTGAATTTTGATCGGACTTGGAAGGGTTGAAAAAACACCCTGCAGTATTTTTACTTAGAAAACTAGGTGACATTTCCCAGTAAGAAAGGGATAGGAGTAAACAAAATTAATTATGGCTGAATTCCGTTTAGCTGATTCGGTTAAAGGGTTCCCGGTATTGTTTGAGCTGGCTCACTATTGCGCCAGGAGATTTGAACAACAGCCGTTATTGTCATTATTAACACCTGCGCTCATACAATACGTCGAGTCAAAATGTCTGCAGCACTACACAAACAGTACAAGCTTGATATGTGCACACTCAGGAGTACCTCATGTGTACTGCACAATGTTGTGAACTTGTTGCATGCAGGCCTGCTGTACAATGAAACATGTTTGCGCTCGGCTCAGTGGAGTTGGTCTTCTTAGCGCACATGTATTTATGGGAGACTTGGGGCAATAGTGCTCCAGTTCACACACAGGAGTTGATTATGGGGGCCCGGATGCCGGACCATGTAGACAAAGAGGACAGTGTCTTTAATTAAAAACAAAAGGCTGTGTCTCCAGGGGCCCAGGCTGGGGAGCACTGGGCAACAAACAGAGGGCTAGGGACCATGAGGGAGTAGGGGGACGGCTGCTGCTGAGTTGTACTGTAGAAGGCAGGACAAGACGTGGAAAACAGAGGAAACAGCTCACCTTCTATACGTTTTAAGATTGGGGACAGTAACAGAACATTTTAACATTCGACAGTGAAGAGCAACAAACCCCAATTATAACTTAGAGATGTTTATTAATTAGATACAGTATGTGGTGAACAACCACTTAAACCAAAGAGTTAAGATGACACCAACAAATACACATATAAGTGTCACCTCTGCCTACAATAAGCACCAGAAATAGATCAGTTTAGTCTAGGTCAGGCGAGCTACATGGTGTTTTAGGTTTTGGCCTCAAAAAATATTTAAGCTGAAAAGCCTTTCTGCCCAGAACAACTAGAATAATGATAAAGCAGGGCTAACCATGGTTAGATTCAGACCACAGACCAGACAAGTTAGGTAAACAGAAGCTAATCAGAAGGGTGGGTTTCGCAGCAGAGGGAAATGTCGCGTATGAACCTTATCATTCTTCTGCTGCACACAATACATATCCTCCCACAGGAAATACCACGGTGACCCACCCTTCAAGCGCATGATGTCCAAAAAGGCCTTCTGCAACACTCAAAAGTTAATCCTTAATTCGACAACAAGTAACAAGACGCTGTAAGGTTTGCTGCTGAAGACAACAATAAGTGTGCATGAAAACGTCATGAAAAACATGGAACCATTGATAAATTCATGGATATTTACTGCTAAATTTCACGAAGGCGTACACTAAATTTATCAGGAATACTACAGAAATCCTCAAAGAAAAGGCAGCAGAGAAAAACAATTAACGCCGTCACGTGAAGCCGAGCCAAGTCGCGTGGGCCAAGAATAAAAAGAAAGAGGACATTATCAAAAGCTGCTCTGCATTCACGAGTGGAGATGGAGTAAAAGCCCCCAAGCAGATGCAGAGCATAAAGATGCTTCAGGAGATCTTCTGAGTCACATGACTCTAGCTACTTAGCCAAGTGGAAGTCTGTAGGAGCGAGGAGCCCCTCTGGAGTACAAGTAGTAATGGCATAGTCGAGCAGGCGTTCATCTTTTAAATAATACACACCGCACATCACGGTGAGATTATATGAAACTATCTCACATTTCAAAATATCTTATACTGACATTTTAATACAAGTTAAAACATTTTTGCCAAGGCAGGGAGGAACTTCTTTTTTGTATTCTGCAAGTCAACACCATCAGTGCATTTTGCAGAACAAATTATGACTGAGGAGTGTTTCTGGCACTCAGCGAGCAGCTCCTTTTAAGTCCCCTAAAAGCTTTGCTGCCGTGATGAGAGGCAGTTAAGTAAGCTCCACAGCTACGCTGGCAAACCAGGAGATTATTGTAACCTGCAGCTTTCTCTGGGCAGGCCAGGGAATGTGTGTAATAATAGAAAAAGACACTAGATGTAAAAGATTGATCTTTAGTGCAGAGTAAAAAAAAATACCACCCGACAACAATCCACCGCAGCCTGACGCAAAGATCGAAGGTCTGATAAAGGTGTTAAAATGAGACTTGAGTCACACGTGATCTGTCAATAGCACTCTGCAGTGTCCTGCTGAGCACTTACCGAGAGAAGACAGTGCAGGAGGAGATGATATCACCGTTAAATATTTACATCGCCTCCCACAGTGTGCTCAGGCACGACATACAACCTGAATCCGGCATTAAACGCAGCCACATTCCCCTCACACACGCAGCAGAAAGAACTTCTGCAGGCACCAAATGGATATAAATATGAAAAGAATAAGATGTTGAAAAAACAAGAATCCTTTGTGATGGGTTGCCTGAAAAATTGATGCAGCTCTCAAAGCTAGAAAGCTGGGTCTCTGCTTGAGTGGGTCTGAGTAGTTGGAGAGCAGGAGTCTGCCAACGGGATAAATGCCCATTGAAGTGCATCTCTGAGCTCGGTGACTGGACAATTTTGAGAGCAATGCATGCTAACAACTGAGAAGCAAGAGTTAGTCACTTCAGCCTTACAAACCAAATCCAATCAATACCACTCCAAAGTGACAGCAGCGGTTGACATTTATCAATTCTGGCATAAACCATTTGAAAACATGACTTTTAAACACAAGACTCTCAGCTGTTATGGCCGTGCACATGACAGCACTTCCACCACTTTCTCCCTGGTCTACCCAAATGTGCAAAACAAGCTCCAGTCAACAACATGAATAATGCAGTTCTCCTCAAGAGTCCTGCTGAAGCACATCAGACTGCGTGACTGAGAGCTGAACCAACCCCTCGTTTCCTTGGCTCGGGAACACAATACTGCATTCGTCCAAAAACAGAACTCATCACTGATCTGTCCGTCTGTAGACTTCCTATTCACACACGGCAATGTGTGACACACAAAAAAAAACATGACACTTTCTACTCGGTTGCAAATAAGGCATAATGATTTCAACGTATACATTTTTTGTCCCAGTGCCAAGTTGCCTAATGTCTAGTAATAACCTGCCCTGTAGTGGGAGTTATCTCGAACCAGGCAGCCTGCAGGAGAGCAGCACGGCGATGGCTTGAGAGTGTGATACACCCTTAAGACAAGGGATTGCGATGGACTGATCCGTTGCTCATGGAGGATAAACTGGCAAAAAAGCAAGCTGATTATTCAGAGATTAAGATATTTGCATGAAAATACGAGATGAGCCACGGTCTCAGCTTAGCGCAAACGGGGGCAGGGGTGAAGATTAAAATCTGGAAGTAGATGAAAACAATGAATAATGGGGCAGTAAAATGAACGATGGAAAGGAGAACACAACACTCTACGTATACAGACAGTAATACATTGTATTTAAAGAGCTGGGGGGGGGGGGCTTTCAGCGCGCACACACACACACACTTGGCTGTTAAAATGGGCAGATGGACAAACAGAGAGAATCCGGCTTGGTGAGCATTGAGGTCATTCATGGAAATGAGTGACTACATCCCGAGCTCACAGTTGTCAGCAGCACCTCACCCCACCTGGCAATGACTTATGTAGTCATTAGGGAGGACTCTTCAAAAGCAAAGAGGCAGACTACCTCAGAGCAAACACACAAAACTCAAAGGGGGAAAACACAAACTGATTGTACAGACATATATGTAGCTACTTTGACAAATTTATTATGACACCAAGTTTAATCACCGGAAAGACCAGAAAAGAGCTATAGAAGGTTTGTGAATCAATAAGCATTTGAGATAGTTGTTCTTGCAATATTATTCTGTAGCCAAATTGATGATAAAAGTAACTTGTATAGCCTGTTTTTATTTGTTCCCTGAAAAACAACTGAAACACACCCAAAGCTAAGATTAAATAGGACAATATCTGCAGCCACGGTTAACTGGGTTACACTCACTACATCGATCAAAGTTAGACAAAGTAACTTCTGATTTTCAATACTGTCCTGAATACTTAAGAGGGGGAAAAAAAAATAGGTTGCTGTAAAGCGTTGCTATTTGACATTTGACACCTCGAAGAGTGCAACGCAATGCAATGGCCTCAGATGGAGGAAAGTTTCCAACTACTGTGTCGACTTGATATTTCCACTGGAAAAAAAAAATGTCAGATAAAGCAGCGCTGTTTTTAAGTGTGAACGATTTAAACAACACATATGTCTAACGATGTGATCTGGCAACTTATTTTGCTGAAAGAGACACACACGCAAGCAAACACCGAGATCGTATATCATGTGGTGACTGTCGGAATCTAGTTAGCTTAGCGGGCTAGTGCTAGCTAGCCCCTAAAAATCGAGTTATCACTAAACATCTTGGTAAAAACGTATTTTTACAAAAACCGTGGTCAAATTAAGCAGGCTGATAAGCACTGATATTAATCATTCTATACGCGTTAGAATGACCTGAATATATAAAAACAAATTTAAATGAAAATAAATTGGAGTTAGCCAACTGCGCTCCTAACTACAGCGCTGTCTAGCTCAACTAGCTTAGCATTTACCTTGTCGGAGTCGAGCTCGGGGTCAGCTTGGCTCAGTCTGTACAGAAATGATTTTGGATCTCGACACAGCGTCTGTCGCGTCGTTAAAAAATACGTCCCCCCGACATTCAGTCGAATCCACTTTGACGCCCCGACGCCCGCTGAAACGTTTCTCTCCGCCGGAGAATGGGCCAAACATCTCCGGTGAACGGAGCCGCTTGTCTCGGAGCTGTTCTCTGCCATCCCTCTCCTCGCCTCCTCCGCCCTCGCCTCGGCTCAGTCTGTGCGGCTGACAGGAAATATCGAAGCTGCAGCCGCTGACTTGGGGAGTCCACGATTCATGCAAAGTAAGCGGACAGCTCCTCGGCCACTCCTACTAACCCACTCCACCAGCACTAACAGACACTTGCATAAATTATTCCAGAGAAAAGAGGCCCTCCCCAGCTTGATCTCCTGACGCTTAAACACGGAGAACCTCTTGATGCCGAGAATGTCATGAAAACATGCATCATTACAGGTGCAACTCAACCAGCTATCAAGTATTAAAATTAATTTCCACAACACAAGAACACTGATATTGGGCCGGTACTTTATTTACATGCTGCAAAATGTGAAATGCCATCGCCACTGAATGCTGCTGTTTGACTGAAGTTATTAACAGACGACAGGACACATGGCTTTATTTGTATGCCTAAATCCCTACATGCTTTAATTACAGGACTACCAAGCATTAAGTGGAAAATTCATCATTCAACATCTACTGACCTAGCGCACAAATAATCAGAGAGAGAATGAACAGATTCATTAAATTATCAGAATATGATTAAATCACTGAGCAAATAGAAAATGTATGATATAGTAAGAAAAAAGCTGTAAAATATTATAGTTTACAATAATTATTCACATTCAAAGGCTTTACATCTCAATACATACACAACATGGCCCCTGAACATGACTTCAATCCAAATATGATTCATATATTAGAATTTAAATAACACAGAATGAACTATAGGCTAAACAATAGCCATCAAATAACCTTATACAAGAATAAAAATACAAAAACTGTATCCTAATATCATTGCATTACTTGCTTCAGATTTTAATAATACATCATCTGTACATCACAGTTCTAGTCAGTTACAAGCCAGGTATTCCATACACAATGTAACCGACTGCCATCGACTTGATTCAAACAATTTTTCTAGAGAGAAACACGTCTCTAGTGTTTCCTCAACTTAATAGACAGATACAGCAATTTCATCGGTTATTTGGATCAGATAGATATCCTTTAACTGACATCCAACCACATCGAGCCCTTGGCCCCAGGGCCAGAGGGTCCTATTCATCTATACTCCAGTCACACACTGCACACAGACTCAGCTGAAGGAAGAGGACCTTTGGAGAGGACCTTAAGGTACTATGTCAAAAATTAAAAGCAGTATGATGATACATATTGCTAAAACAAGAGCACAAGTTAAATCAATCGCTTTAATTTCTATTGGGCCAAACATCAGAATGAGAGAAAAAAAAAAAGGGGGCCAATAAGCCCGATGAGGCAGTTTTGCCATCTTGTCCAGGGACAACAGCTTTACTGTGATTGCTTGCAAGAATGATAGTATGTGTATGTGTCTCTGTTGATGAAGGTTTTCTGTTCAGCATGGATGGGGTTGTCAGCACATAAGATTTTGTTTTCTATAGGACGTACTGAAGATGAGCCGACTATTCCACCGAAAAAGAAATCGAAGAATTCACACCACAAAGAAATAGCCAGTGAATGGTACAGAACAACCAAATCATCCAAGAATATTTGCTATGGTTGCCAATGCAGTCAAAAAATACCCACCTTTAAACTTGAATAAACTATATCTCCAGTGCCCTAGGAGAGAGAAGCGGACGAAGCTGAGCTACAAAACTGGCCATGCAGGAAAGATAAGCAAGTTATGATTAGGAAGTACAAGCTAGTGGCATGTTTACCCACCCCCTGTTAGCAAAACATCCTCAGTAACGGCTATGGAAGGCTCACACTTAACAGAGACTGGTTCAGACCCATGTCTCACTGCAGATTGCCACTCTGCTTTGTTACATAAAGACCTTAATTGGACTCTAAGTACCAAGTGACTAAAAAAACAACTCAAATATCGTGGGAATACTTGGGCTCTGACAAAAATATATATAGGATCTGAGTTTGGTAAACGTGTGAGACTGAATCAATTTACAGTATCTGTTACAGCTATAGAGTATATGCGCTAAAAGTGGGGCTTGACTACAGCTTGCACGTACAATGGAGGATCAGGATATGGTTTAATTAAGATATCATGACAGGGTCTGGTCACAAAAGCTAGGTTTTGTGTTATCACTGAAGAAGCAGGAAACCAGTCCTTGCATTTGAGATAGTCCTAGCGGTACCCAAGCTTGTGTCACTCTATGAGACAAGCTTGCCCTTCTCTTCTCCCTGCAGAATGTACAAAAAAGCAGATGTGCATGGTGGAAGTCTTATCATCCATACATGGAAAAATGCAATAGAAGCCTCACAGAGAGCACAAAGAACAAGCAAAGCAACCCTGAATCCAAAGTTGTATTTTCCCCATGGTTCTACTCAGGAAAACAAACAAGGTCTAGATGCCAGCGTCTCTAAGAGTTTGTTTACATTGCGGTGATGAAGGGCACTAAAGAGGGTGTTACTCTGCTCAGTGATTGGCCTCAGAGCTAAAGAGGAGTGGGCACAGGATGAACTGCGCTCCTATAGGCCAGGGTTTTGGTGCCTTTGATAGATCTTTCTCCACACTTCCTGGATCTTCTTGCACCATCTGTCCGCGTTACCGCTGGGGTCCATCAAATAGTATGTCCGGTTAGGCTGCAAACGAGACAGGAAGCAACATAAATATATACATATTAAAAGGCAAACCACATATGTGAGGATAGTCTAAGCAGCCGGCAAACATCAGAAATAAATAATTGTGTACCGTGTGTACAAAGAAGGTTTTGAAGTTCTTGGCCTCTGGGCGTAACTCTAAGGACCAAGGAATCTCCCCTTTCAGGACCCGGTTTACAGGATCCACATAGTACAGGTGTGGTCCTTCAGTGAGAAGCAGCTGTCTCCGTCGAGCAAATAGACCCTGCAATGGAATGCACACATCTTGAGACATTAGCTCACCAACAGAGGGGGCTATAAGGCCAGGGAGACGTTCCACAGCATAACCAGGAATTCCCCTTTACTTCCTTTGAGTTAGCAGTCAGAGCAATGTCATAGGAAGTGACCTCATGATGCAGAGTCAACTTATACAGGAAAACACTGCAGTCTTCCAGGCATAAAAGTTTAAATCCCATACAGCAGGGTTATGTTTGAAAGGCTTAAATTACACATATATCCCAATTATATAACTGAAACTAAAAAATATTTGGCTTAGATTTTTCACAAACACATACCTTTCGTTTATCCACTGGGCCCATTTTTAGGATCAGGTTATTCTCCACAAACTGGTGCCTGTGCAAATAAGCACATAAGCACAAATAAGCAAATAACAGATTACTGACACTCTTTCTCTTTCACTCAAACAAAATATTACATTATAATTAAGTTTCTATGATAAGAGCAAAACTTTAATGCAAGAATAGTTGAGACATAAATACAACAATAAAGCCCTGTGTGAAACACTGGCAGGGGTTTACCAAGGGTTTCCAGTGGTCTGTTTGTCCAGCAATAACCGCTTCTCTTCTTCCGTGAACTGCAGGTCCAGCTCAAAGGAGTTGTTGTCCAGGTCATGGATGTACTGTTCGATGTTGCTGCTGGACCTTTGCGGGGGTGTGGATTCGTGAGGTGACAGGGAGTGTGATGAGCTGGACTGGGCCACCTGCATGTTGCTGAACTGGCTCAGGAGGTCATCGTACTGAAATTCAAGTCAGACAGGCAATGTTAGAAAAAGAAAAGTGATGTTTTGCTGACAACTTCTAAGTCGTTTAGAGTTTTGGGGACAAAAGAATAGATATCTACGCTATAAAAAATGTCTTACATTTCCATAGCAGTCCTCATCATCTTCAGACATAGCTGGCAGGTATGGTGTGAGCTTAGGGGGTGTCTGTAAGTGCAGATCACACCAGGAGATGGTGTCGAAGAATGGGTGCTGCTTTAGAGGGTCGTACCCTCCCATCTCTTCACACCCAATCCTCTTGGATGGGTCCAGTGACTGAAGGAACAGATACGGCATGCGTTTTCATTCAACAGAAGCAATGCATTGTAAATGACCACTCGTTGAATTGTAACCTACATGTATCATGCCATATAATGACCTACCAAAAGCTGTTCAACAAGATCCTTGGCTTTGGGGAAGAATTTCTCTGGGAACTCATACTCCAGCTTTATTATCTTCTGGAATATTAGGTACTCATTTCTACATCATGAAACACAGGATGAAAAGAAGAAAAGAGAGAAAGAGAAACTTAAACACAAGTAAAATTTTGTTTGCCAGATTCACATTTGTGACACTGAAATAACCTGAAAACCCAAAATACAAGCTGATTAGCATTAATCATAATTTCAAGAAATATTTACTGCACTGTGACAACATCTCATTAGTACTTACCCAGCTCTGAAAGGTGGTAAACCAGCCACCAGCTGATAGATAATACATCCCAAAGCCCAGAGGTCAGAGCTAAAAGAAAAAACAAAAAAACCAAGGTATAAATTTACAGAAATGATGTCCTTACAAAATGCCTAAAAACAAACCTCATTACCTCTTGCAGGCAGATTTCTCTGTTAGGAGCTCTGGAGAGACATACTGCGCTGTTCCAACAAAGGAGTTCGCTCTCGCTGTAAATACAGGAAACAAAGTTCAAGATACCAATATACTTTTTCCTGAGATCGACAAGTAAAATCAGGACTGTGGTTATACCTTGTTTACTGTCTGATGATAACTGTTTTGCTGTTCCAAAATCTGTTATTTGGATGTGCATCTCTTCGCTCAGAAGAATATTTTCTGGTTTCAGATCTCTGAAATGTGAGGAACATCATGTAATTTATGAGTGAAACAAACAGTTATCACTGAATGAAAACATCATGTAGAAAGGAAAAGGGCAACAGCTTACCTGTGTATTATGCCCTTATTGTGTAAGTATTCTAGAGCACAAACTATTTCAGCCGAGTAGAATCTAGTACAGGTCTCATCAAATGAACCAATTTTGCGAATGTATTTCAGGAGCTCGCCGTTCTTAGCATAGCTGAGACCAAAATCTAGAAAAATTTGGTCAAGGAACTCTCTTTTTAAACACAAAACATTTGGTAACTTATCAAGACACATCATTCCTTGACAAACTGAACTTGTTTAAAGGATACACAACTTCTCGTCATCTTGAAATGTGAAGTAGAGTTTGACGAAGAATGGGTGATCTAGATTTGACATCAAATCCCTTTCTCTTTTCACGTACTGGGCTTTGTTCTCCTTCATAATATGGCGCTTCTCTAAAATCTTAACTGTAGGAGAAAAAAAAAATAAATCAGTAGTAAAACACCCAGCACATTTTTAAAAATTTGATTGTAAAGAGTAATTCGCCCAAAGCTGTTGCATTGTTACTTACTTGCATATTCTTTCCCTGTTACCTGCTCTCTTGCCAGGACAACCTTCAGATAAAAAATAAAAACATGGCATGTTACCAACTTGTCAGATGTGGGAGGAAATCCAAATACACTCTGGGCCAATTTGTTAATTCACCTTAAATGAACTGAGACTGACTCATCCAAATACACAAATCAAAAGAATGTTAGCATGTAGCAACATCTACTCAGGTATAATTTTAAGTATAAGTGGAATGTCAGTAGCATACCGTCGAGAAGGAGCCCTCTCCCAGTATCTTGCCAAATTTGAAGTCTTCTGGCCTCTTCCTGCGTGGTTGAGGGGCCTGGACGGCTGGCTGTGTGCTGGCAGACCCTCCTGCGGCACGAGCCTCTGAGGCCGAGCCCTCCATGCTGGGGCAGTGGCTGCTGCTTGCGCCTGGGATAGCAAGTGGCGAGCAGGAGTCAGGGTGGTTTCTTACCATTGATGGATGCGAACGGGAACAGATGACAACGCTGGGCTGAATGGGCACAACATCATACTGAGAAAGGAAGCAAAGAGAACATATTAGTCAGTGGGGTGATGCAGTAAAAGACAAATCTGTTATTTAAGTAATACTACTACTGAATTTAACTTGGAAAATATGCAAGGAACTGGATCATATGGCTGCTGAATTAAATATACTGCTGCTAACACTCTTGGTGGAATATTTTAAGTTAAATATACTTTTTAGACTAAGACCACAGATCAAAGTCTAGTTTTGATAAAGACATGCAACTGTTGAAGAAACCACTTCTAACACTGGTGGTCCCACCCTCCGGTGTTCAAGCTGTAAAAACGATGTCAAAGTTACTGCTTTCATGTGACAGCTGTACTTACTACCACTACTGCACAGAACTCTTCCCATTTGTATGTACATAATCAAATTGACATGGCAGCTAACGAACACAAACAGAGAAACCCACCAACTGCCTGTTGACGACTAAGAGAAAGCACACAGCGACAGGTTGTGATCTCAAACTATTCGTTAGGATCTCGTGCCAGCGTCAGTTATTTATACCTTACGGAAGAACAGCAACAAATAGCGTATAGACCAGTTTACAGCTCAGTTAACATTAGTTTGTTCAGTTGGCCTAGCTTCTTCTCATTCAAAACCAAGGTGTGGCCATTTAGCTGACTATTCCGGACTTGACTGTGTGGTTGCCAACTGGCCATATAACTATCTACCGACCCTTTACTATTAGTCGACCGCGTAATGGTTGATAATAAAACGTAAGCTAACGTAATCATAACCCCGAGTCCTCGGGTAACAACAGGCCTGTGCGAACTTTCTTTGCTAACTAATGGCTGCTAGCGGGCTAACGTTAGCTCCTGCTGCCTTGTCAAATAATGCCGGCCATCACTGACAGCGAGTTACCAACTAAACGCAAACAGACAGTCCAATTAGCTAACGTTAGCAAACCAGGTAACATAAGTAACTTCAACACCTCATGCCATTTTACGAAATGTTAATCGTGTTCAGAGTTAGTGTACTGGCGTTACTATCAAAATCTGAAAGTGAATGAGTTGACAATCGAACAACACAATGTTAACCTTAAAAAACTATCTTGTAACGAAAGGTGGAACGCAATAGAGCTAATGTTAGCTTGCTAGCAAGCAGGAGCATCGTTCGAAAGCGCGAACCTGTTAAGCTAACGTTAGCCAACAGTTGGTGACCAGCAGAAATGGTCGTACGTCTCCTAAAACTAACATCTACCACTGATAAACGGTTCATCGTGTCCAAATAAGCTGAAGAACATTTAACAATGCATCTGGTATGGTCTTTAACAACCCAGATTAACGTAGAAAACACTGGGTGTTGTGTTAGCCAACATTAGCAAGCTAACGTTGCTAGTGAGTCGTAACGCTAAACGATCTTTTGCGGCTAGCACCGCTCTTCAAATGAAGGCCCGACATAACTATTATTGTCACACAGCCACTACACTGTACATTTTGAGCACCGGCTTCGAACCGTCACTCGTGTTAAAGTTGCAACACTTACCAGCTGACTTGTAGCTCTTGCCATGGGAGTTTTCCGCGAGTATTTATTTGAAAAAAAAAAAAATAATAATTAGAGAAGCTCCAGTAATGGCTGCCTCTGCGCCTTCATTTTCGAGCTGTGACGTCGTTCCACAACAATGTTACCGCAGGACAGCAGAGGAGAGTCCCGCTGTGTCCGCCCCCTCGCCACATTAACAACCTACTGAACTTCATCTTACTGATAATACTGGAGTCTGACGGCAGAAAATACTGCAGTAGACGTGGCCGACAAACTATCTTTGCACCGCTATATTTTAGATAGTAAAATAAAGCATGGCAGCGAGGCCCATCTACAGGTCTTTTACTCAAGTCTACACCAACTTTTGTGTAGAAGCAGTCAGCACTCGCATGTTCATTTACTCCTCAACTTATTATCCATTAAAACATGTTTATTCATGTGCAAATTGTATTGTTTGGAGTCTGTTTACTTGTAATAACACCATTTATTGTATCTTTTTTTTATTTTATATTTTTTTTTACATATGTTTGATACAAAACTAGAACACTCTTTACATAAAGGAGTAAGCAGTATTAAAACAGTTTACACCAGTCATTGTATTAAAGGGATTTGTTGTAAATATGCTTTATTGTTAAGTCTTTGATTCAGTCTTCCTCTTCATCAGGATGATTTGAGACTGTACTTGACTCCTCGTTGCTTTCCGTTTTCTCATCTTCTGCGGCATCTTCGTTATCCTCGGAGGTGTCAGTATCTTCGCTAGAATCATCATCTTCAGGTGCACTAAATACAAACATGACAATTTAATGCTGTCAGTCACAATATTCAGAAAACAATTTAAGGTAAATTCAGATTCTTCGATTTTCTTTATTGGCTAATAAAACATACAACTGGGAAATCCAATTAAAAAAACATTTGACAAACTGGCGTCACTACAAGGGACTGGCACTAAAAATAATTTGTCAATTTCTACATCACTACAGGATTAGTCACAGACATAACTTATATATAATGCCTTAAAGTTCTAAACTGCATGCTTACCACGGACGTCTGTTAAGATTCATACATTCTACTCCAGAGTTAACATCAAATGGATCTGTGAACACGACAAATAGAGAAGCTGTCATTAAGAGGAACATTTGCTTCAACAATACACATGCAACAAAACACATGGGGAAATGTTCCAGATAATAGGTCGACTCTGAATCACTGGCCACATTTCAGAGCCAAACAGACTCACAGGAGGAATAATTAAATTAGGAAGTGAAAGAAAATGACAATTCAACTTGATTATCTGGCTAGAAAACAACACACAGACCATTCATGTCAGTGTTCAGAGAACTATGAATCAGATATCACAACTTACAGTGACCTTTATTTTCCAATGCATTTCATTACACATAGCCAATTCAGATGATTGAAAGCGTCAATAATTAAGTTATATCCCAAAAAGAAATGTGAGACCAGTGTGATAGTCCAACAATGGTGAGTCATTATAGGAAATTGAGCAGAATTGTTATGGTTTAGACAAAGTTCCCTAAAATGCAAATGTCACTTGTGACTGTGCCATTTTGAAGGTGAGCTTTTCTACAATAAAGTTTAATAAACTAAAATAAATTATGCTATCCGATGCTAAAGGACAAATAAGGACAAATGTGGGATGAAAACCAAAGAGACCCCAACCACCATTACTACACAAACAAAAGATGGGACCCCATCTTACCAAACTCCTCTTCATCTGGTTTAGATGTGAGGAACTCCTTTTCTACTGAGAGAAGCTCTTCCTCTGACTGACATGCGGCATAACGGTCAAGAAGAACTCTGTTGAGCTCCAGGAACACTGTTCCCCACTTGAATTTCCTCAGCAACAGCATTGCAAGTTCCTCAAAACCTGAAATATCAGATACAGTATGCTAAAGTTTTGCTCACATAACTTACAACACACTACAAAAATCAGTCATTAAAATAATACAGTGCATTGGTCTTGTATAACTAAAGCAAAGCCCTTACCAACGATGCAAAATGTGGCAGCAAATGCCTCAACGCAAGATAACTTGCAAGGCTTTCCGTAGTTGACTGGGTTTGCAGCTACGAGGTACGGCAGTAACCTGGGATGAGTTCCGACCATTTTGTTGAAGGGCGTCTCCTCCAGTTTGGCCCAGGAACAATCGATCACTGCTAGCCCATTTCGAGCCACAATCTCCCTGCACATAAAGGTCCACACAAAACCTTTTTTAATAAACCAAGTTCCTTCACATTTGATGACAATAACAGGGATAAGTAAGAAAAATAATAATTTAAACAGAAAACGATTAAAAACATAAGCTTAAGATCAAAATTCATGGAATAAATTTTTACTTTAGTGTGACACCTCTGTGTCAGCCAGTTATATCAGTCATTAGTAAATACAATATCTGACTGGTAGCACTGATTTTAATGGAGAGTATATGTGTGTCTAAGTATGGAGGAAACAACTCAACAAACCTGTCTGCGGGCGTCACATACTTTGTCCCCATTGGACTGAGTATGAGCCCATTAAACCTCTGATTGAGGCGCAGGTTGCGTACAAAGCCCTTCCGCACCAATTTTCTGCCAGTGCAACGTTTTGGATCACAGTGACCCAGCTCCCACATGGCAAGAGGACAAGGCAATTTCACCTGTGGGGCCTCTGCTCCCTCCTCTGTGTGGAGGCTTGCTGAAAAACCATGGTGACAGAAAACAGAAAGAGCATGTTATGATGCGAGTGTGAACACCACACAGATACACAGCTATAGCCTCTGCCTTAATATTTGAAATGACATTTGAAAGAATATTTTCATGACAGTTCTACAACAATTAAAATGTTTCTATTAGTTAGGTAAACGGAAGTCTTGCAGCACACATGTAAAACATGAGATAAGCACAAAACAGCTGAAGCATTATTTTATGAATAGTTATGATTACCTTCAAAAGCACTGTGCATTTCGTCTGTAAAGGTCTCTAAAGATTTCCCTTTCATTTTATGCCGTTTGTCTTTACCCTTGTTGTCAGGGCGCACATATTTGCCCTGTTTCTTTCTTCCCATGATGTATTCTGTTGTCTGCAAGATTACTCTGCCTTAAAACTAACCCACATCTGTTGAAGTGCTTTAGCTTGACATTAGCTTGTTAGCTATCCCACTGACAGCCGTTTGCCTTTACAATGCATACATGAAAAAGTTTCGTATTTTATCTACATGTACAACATTTCTAAGTTCAAAGACCGTATCGCTAAGTAGTTTTAGTGTCCGTCAATCCCGCGGTTATATAATTTTAAATTCAGTTTAGCTAGCTTTAGCTATTTGTATCGTGGAAACCACGTCGCAGTTGCATGTGTAAACGGCGCATGCTCGGGATTTATTTTGATCACATGACTTGTCACCTGACGAAGACGAACAAAGCAGGAAATACAGCGAGAAAACTGAGAATAGTCAGTCAAAAATCAACAATGTACAGTTTGTATAGAGGACTATCTAATTTAATAAGGCTGTTGATAGTCTGTGCGTCTCTTTTCAGTAAGTACTCCTCTACTCAAGTGACACAGTTACACTAATAATCACCAGATGCGCCACATTATACTGCCATGCTGTGCGTTGATCTTTGTCCCATATGGATTTGCTTTTTAATGCAGTTAACTATGGATTCGCCGGTAAAATGAAGATAGTTGAGGAGCCAAACACATTTGGGTAAATGAAGCAGTAGCATATTTGTCATGTGAGTGCACCTTCTTGACAGGCACCCCATCCTGACCCATTTCCTTTGCGTTTAGGTTGAACAATCCGTTCATGGCTCAGGGAAGCAGACTACAGCCCAGAGTGACTCCATCACCAATATCTGGTAAAGCAGTGACAAATTTTTAGCCAGCGTTTATTTGACCACGTCTTAATACGCTCTAAAGGTTAATGAGCTACACAGTAGATGTTGACTGAAAGTTATTGATATTTTATGTTGATCAGCCACTGAATTCATGTCATCATGTTAACAATTTTGTCCCCCCTAAGGCCCAGCGCATCTTCATCGGCTGGCTGGGAAGTGCTTCAGCCTCACAGAGTCAACGTAAGTATTTATTGTCACATACAAAAACATGGCAGCTCTCTCATGTTTACGACATTTTTTTTGCTGATTGTAACATTGATCCATGTGGCATCTGAATATGTGGAAACGTGTAAGGTCCTATTTGTGTACCTGGTCATTTCGCAGGTATAAATATGAATTCTGTCCGTTTCACAACGTCACTCAACATGAGCAGTCGTTTAGGTGGAATGCCTACAGCGGGATACTGGGGTAAGAAGCTGCAGTAACATTTTATTTTGACACTTTTATTGTAGATAGAAATATGTGAATGATTGGCTTTGGGTTTGTTGTAAGAACAGATCATTGTGTGTTGCTTACAGGATCTGGCACGAGTGGGAAATGGCAAACAACACTTTCACAGGCATGTGGATGAGAGACGGAGATGCTTGTGGAACCAGAAACCGAGAAACAAAGGTGTTTATAAGTTTCAATGTTTGTGTTTTGTGTTTTGTGCTGAATGCAAGGCTATTAAGGAACTCTTAAAACCGTAAACCGTAACTGTATCTTATCATATTGCAGTTCCTTTAGATATTTGCTCTGAGAGTTGAAGGACCACTGTCAAATCAACTCATCAACTCCAAATCAATGTCACAATTAAATCAGGAATTTGAACAAGACTGTGTCACGTAACTTGTTTCTGCAGGTGATTTTCATCTGCAGCACGAGCAGCAAGCTTGCTCAAGTCTCAGAACCCAGCACCTGTGTGTACTCTCTAACTTTCGAGACCCCCCTTGTTTGCCATCCACATTCTCTTTTAGGTAAGATGAGATAAAACTTCTTTCAGTCTGCAGAGTATGTCAGCGGCGATAGTAATTACTTATCATTTATATGTTCTTTCAAAGTGTACCCGACTCTGAATGAGAATCTACAAAAAGAATGGGATGAAGCAGAGCAGGCTCGTTACGAAGGTCTTATTACTGAGCAGGTGAGTTTGGCAGGTCAAATACCCAAAGTGATTCAAACGGAACTCCTCGGGCTGTTTGCATCCAATGTTTCCACGCTCAGTCTTGCTCTCCACGGTGCTTCAGCGCTGTCTTTAGTGATTTATCAAATCTTCTCTCGTCCGTATGTTTGCTCCAGGGATACAACAATCTCTTGAGGGATATTTTTGAGGATGCAGGACTCTTAAAGAGCCACAAAGTGAAAGTCAAGCTCCCAGAAGTTTCAGCAGATTCAGAAAGGCACAGCTCTTTACAGAAATGTACTGAGGTATGCAAATTTATTAACAAAATTATCCTAATACCAGACCAATAATGTATGAAATCAATGGCAATATTACACAGAATTTCATTATACTGTCCTTCATAATTCTTGTCTACAGGACTACCAAAAACAGAGAGAAGAGATTGAGAGGCTGCGTGCTCTCCTCACTCTGCACAATATTCCTTTTGATTCAGAGCCAAGTAAGTGAATTCAACTGGGCAGTTTTTGCTAATTTTAGTCATTTCCATTTGTTTGTTTTAACATGTTTTTCTGTGGTTTTGTATGTCACAGTTGAAACAAAAAGCACAGTGAGTTCAACAGTTAAAGGTCAACGCTTAAGAGGAGACAATGGCCTCATTGATCTGCAATAAAAATCACCTGGACCAAGTTTCCTTTTAAAAGGAGCCGTCTGGATTTGAAGAATTTGTTGTTCAGCGTGAGTGACACGGACAGTATTGCGGTCACCGTGGCTGACGGGAACAGAAAACGGAAAAACTGGCTTCATTACTGGATCACACTCGTGCGGGACGTTTTTCCAACTAAAAGCTGGCTCTCTCCAGGACTTTCAACAGAAAGCATCATATTTTTTACATGTTCAACACCTGTGTGCATGCATCATCTTCAGAAATAAAAATGATTTGGGGAACAGTCTCCAAATGTTTTACACACTTTTTATACAGAACAAATGTCCCAGCTGTTCCCAGCGTAGACATAAACCACCCCTTTTGTCTTTCACACTTTTTAATGGTGAAATCTTGATGCCTTGTGCCAGGGAGAAGGCCTTACATCTATAATATTTCATCTTTAACAAATACGTACTTTTAAAAAAAATGAATGCAACTTTTGGCATTTAATGAAACAGTTTTAGTTTCACAACTAAAAGGCAAAAGGTATGCAAAGTGTCTTAACTGCTTGTGCAATGCTCGAAACAGTGACAGAAATCTACTAAAATATCTTCACGTATCCAGGAAGTGAAGTCACCTCCAGCATTTACTTCCAGTACGTGAAGATTGTTTCCTTTTTTGTGTTTGTAACCTGAATTAAGTGTCAAAACACTTATTACATCAATAACAATAAGACTTGCAGCTACTTTTTTCAGTCTTAATCAGTGCTTGTTTGTGACAGAGAGAGTGTGACCCTAGATTTAGTATGTGGTCTAATAGAAGTTTGCATCTGAAATTAATAACAAAATAAGCAGATGTATGGCAGACGAGCCACCGGCTTTGACTATGTTTTCATCACCGGTGAGCTGTCAAAACAAAACACGCTCATGGTGACTACAACTAGAACGGATAAGGAAAGTTATTTACGTCAGTGACTTCACTGGTTGTGGGCCTTGACACGCGCAAACATGTCCAGACTACAAACATTCCTGAGACTTTTAACTGCAGAGGTCTCTCAGCTTCTTGTTTATTACCTCCATGGATCCACATCTGTCCTAGATGACATGGTAAGGGTTTTGGGGGGAAAAAAAAGGTTTCATATTCTAACATATGGTGTTGCTAACTGATCGCTACCAGCAAAAATGCACTCAAGGACCGTAAAGAGTAACAGGCACGGTTTAATTAAAAATACGTGAGCAATGATTTAAACAAATATAGGATCACTCCAAAAACACTACATACAAAACAACAGCTTCAGTCCAGATCAGAGCTACCATTCAGTCCTCTGATGAGCTAACAAAGTGAAGTCTTTTCCTGGTGAATTAGTAGTTGTGGGTCAGGATAACAACTGGATTACTTCTCTGGCTCTGTGTGCCCTCTGCTGGACGAGCGTGTCCTCTGGCGCTTGTCCAGATTCTTCCACCAGGGATACGGCCTTCTCCACCGTAGTGTCCTTCGCCCTTCCTTGAAGCCCCTCCAGGTACTGAAGCAGCACAGAGAACTTCTCATCTGGAATCTGATTAGAAGAAAGACATTATTATTATTAGATTTATCTTGCTGTCTCTGCACTAGTTTACATACTAAAGTAATTCTTGACAACCTTAGTAAATCAGTCTGTATTCCAGACAGATCTAAAATACCAGTACTCATTTTTGCATGACTGATGAATGAGGGGAAATTCAATAAACTTTTTGTACTTTATTTTATTTGTTTCTCGTATTTGCCCTTTCTTAAAATGCTAAATGTCACTAAACATTTTGAAGAAATTATAAAAGTTATTTGTGTAACATGCCAACCAAACAGGAAGACATATCTCTGAGGTCACAACCTCTCAGTGTTTCCTCTTTTGCTTTGGGTAATTATTCTAGTTTCATTTCATGCCAGTTGCTGTTCTAGGTTTTGTTTAATGATAACAAAATTGGTATGTCTAAAGAATCGGGGTTATAGATAACTTTAAGGATTCCTTGTTACAGTAGTGTAATGCTGCTAAACGTGTACAGAGGAAAATGCTGCGTCTAGCACTAAGCCTCAGCTGAAAACATCAAGTCATAATGCAGATTCATTTTACCTTTTCAGAGTCGAACATGTGCTGCAGTAACCACGTCTGCCTGGTCTTCTGGAACTTCCACGCCGAGTTGTTTTCAGCCCAGCTGCAAAGACAAAACCAGTGGGCTGTGGGTCACTGTTGCAAAAAGCTGAAACTATATGTGCAGGGGGTGGGAGCCATGCCATGCACACGCAATGCAGTGACAACTGGCCTTCAACAGATGCAACAGTTCTGGATCTCATAATGTTTCTGACGTAACATTCACTGTTCTTTGTTCTCCTGCATACATTAAAAGGGTCAGGACTATGATCTAGTGTTGACCTTTAATAAAGCTGTTAAAGAGACACAGTTTAAATGAGGTAGAGTCTGTGATATCCTGACTTTTAGTCCTTATTGTACCTCAGTCTCAAAAAATATACTACACTTCCAACAAAGCAATGTTTCCTTAGAACCTGACTTCCTGATGAATATCTTTAAAACTCTTGTAACATGTTTGTGTCTAACAGAGACATCCTTGATGAGAATTTATACTTTATACAAAGATTTCTAGGTCCATATATAACTGCTTAAACACCTGAAAGATATCTGTGAACACAGAATATGCAGGTGCAATGTTTTAGACCCATCTATTCCTTGTTTCCTGGTTCATGGGGAAGCTCTGGACCTAAGATGTGAAAGACAGGATGCCATCATGTCGAATAAATACATTAACTCTTACCACGTGAGGTAATCTAAGGCCTGCTGAGCTGCAGTGGGTCCAGCTGCTTCGATCTTCTCTGAAGTCACTCCCTCTTTCAGCCTCTTCTTCTCTTCCTTTTTCAGGATCTTCTTCATCTTCCTCTCCAGGACCCGCCTCTCCTCGGGGCTCAAGTCCTCCTCTCCCTCAAGCACACGTATCCCCTCTTGAGGACTGGGTGGATCTGGAATCTGTCATACCAAAGCAAAACATGGGTGTTAGCAGGGTTTACTTTTCACACATCCGTAAATAACTCAAACCGACTTACTGACTGAAAATGTGAATTCAGTTTACACTTGAAACATTTCACTGTCAATTTTCTTTCACCCCTGCAGGGAAATATTAACTAACTGCAAAACAAACATTTATTGTGCTACCTCATAAATGCCACTGATGGCTAAATGAACTTTGGATCACTTCCTGTCACTGTGCAGCTCAGAGGGACGTTTCCTGTATATACAGTCTTATGAGCTCACCATCACACGCGTTTATTCTGGATGATGGTTTTCTGCTGTGCCCAACAACAACTTTCAGCACTACATATGAAGCATGCACACTGATCTTCCGCACACGCTCTCAACCGTTTAAAAATAACCACCTGCTTAAATGAGTTTTTCTTCAGCCACAAAAGAATTTGAACTGCAACAAAGGATTTTTAGTTTCTAACACCTCTAGCAATAGCATTTTCTTCACTTTGTGATCGGGTAAAATTGAGGCAGCAGGACAACTAATACTTTGCAGAAAACACACACTGAGGAGAACTGAACTTAAAATATTTTCTCTGCTGCAGACTGTGACTAAAAGTGCAACCTATAGACCGCCTTCTCTCTCAGGCACTGTGTGGAAGTTAAACAAGGGACGCAGTATGCCCTCTGATTTAACAGACCTCAGTCATGGTGATGAAAAAAAAAAAAAAAAAGAGGGAGGGGAGGGAAAGATTTTGATCACATGGCCACGAAGTCATTTTGAAAGTATGCTACCAGAGTATTGCCCACAGAAATATAAAAGCCCTTCGCAGTGAGCGGTCGTGCCCATGCAGCCAGCATCGTTTCGAGGGTTTTGACTCAATCGGGAGCGTCGAGCCGGTGGATACAAATCAGACAAGGGGGGTGCAGAAAGCAGAAATGGTAAGTGGAAACATATGTTCTTACTGAGGAGGCAGTTCCCCATAGGAGAGCAGACAAAGACTCACTTACAGGGACGTGGCTCGAGAAAATACTTTCTAAAGATTTGTTGAATCTAGCTGGATCTGTAACAGTGATCCGGAGTCGAGTCCCCACTTCAGCTCAACATTCAGTTAAAGGAAATGTGTGTTGCAAGATTCTGTGGCGAACCCATTCAGTAATTCTCAGGCTGAAGAATAGCAAGCACTGATTAAAATGTTTTAAGAACAGCTTAGATTACAAACTAGGTTGTTTTTAGGGCGCATTTCTGTTTGTTTTGTGCAATAAAAGAAGATAAGATTTACAGAACCTTTATAATCTGAATTTAGCTGCATAGATTTCGGTTCATCCCCCATCAGGAAACGCTTGACAAACAAGTGGAAGTTGACACTGAACATGCCAAAATTTCATCAGCGGGTGTCGTGTGTTTTCATTCACAGTCTAATCAAAGCACGGACTTGCCCTCCACTCAGACGAGCATCACCACTACATTTTCCGGCAGCTCTACCATCGCAGTCATCAGCACCACCATCGCGGACACCTCCACCTCAGGAAGCAGCTATTCCTTTCATGAAAGGATTGCAGCCAATGACATAATCTCCAGAGCAAACTACGTCTACAGCTTCATTGCTGGCCTGGGATTCTTAGCCGCCTGCTTCCTGCTCTACAGCTTCATTCAGACCTACAGGGCCCAGAGACGGCTGGCATGGCTCGACTGTCTCCTCTGGGTTTTTTGTGGCTTCCAGCTGCTGCTCCTGCTCCTCTCTCTCCACGCTGCGGCTTACAGACCTGCCTACCTGAGGACCACAGGTTTGGGCTGTGCTGCCCTCTCCTTCACCATCAACACAGCCTCTCTGTGCGGCCTGTTTGTCTTAGTCCTCATGGCGTATGTCCTCACCCTTGATCCGCCGTCCAACGCCCTGCTAAGGAAGCCTAGGGTCTGTGCGGCGTTAGTGATTGTGACCTCTGTACTGATCTCTCTACTGCTAGCTGGGCTTCGTGGATCCGGTGACGGTCTGCAAAATGAGGGCGAATGTTTTATGGATCCCGTCCATGCTGGCGCCTCATATGCAGCCGCCCGGCTGTGTATGGTTTTCCTGATTCCCTACATCCTCCAACTGGGGCTTCTCATAAGTGGCTGTGTCCGGCAATGGAAATCTAAAGGACGTTTCCTCTCTGGCTCTGAGGAAGGCCCTGTGTTCCTCACAGTTGCCGCGGTTATGTTTTTCTGTCTGCTCTTCTACAGCGTGGTGCTGGTGAGGGGAGCTCAGCTCGCGAGGGAGGGGACCCTGAGCCACCACGAGCGAGCGTTTCTGAGCGTGGCAGAGTTTGTGCTGTTCTCAGGGAGCAGTGTCACCCTGCTGCTAGTGCTGTTCATGCACAGGCCGTGCAGAGAGAGTCTTCACAGTGTGACCAGGCAGCTGAGAGACTGCTGTCAAAACCCAGGGCGCGCGCAGCCCACTGGAAACATCATAACTCCACATATTGAGATCACAGACACGCTGCAGGACATAGAACAATAAGGACTCTCCAAGGACAGAACTCTTCTGATGCATCAACAACGTGTGGGATCCCACATATTAGAAATATGCTTATTCTTTAAAATGCCTTTTCTCTTACTGACTATGTAAAAGTTTTAACAGAGGTGTATTTTTTCTCTACAGTGACTATTTTCAAATGTCTTTTTTAAATATTTTTTCAATGGAATTTACAAAAAAAATAAATGCTGTCCATGCTCAGAAATGTGACCCATGTTGCCAGAGTCCTTATTGTTGTGGTAGTATGGGAGGTTCTGCATCTCCGAGACACATTCTTTGACAAACCTCTTTTCTAAGAAACAGATTCTGTTTGCATAAACCTGATTTTGCACAAAAGCCCGTTCAGACAAAATGTCTGGAAAAACCTGTGCAACTCCAAGAATGCCACATAGGAAACATTTAGTCAAGGAAAATAAAAATTAGATTCTAAGCTTAGGCCAACAGTGTCAGGAGTTTTATGCAATTATGTTTTTAAAAGCTGTCGAAGACCTAAAGTGAACTTTCCAGCGCCGTTGAAGAAAACTGAAATGAGTTCTAGGAATAACCGGCCTGCATGGATTGCATCAGTGCCAACATAAAGCGGCACTAAACCAGGGACCAGTAGGAAAATTAATATAGATGAAGGGCTGCACAAGACGCCGGTGTCAGGTTTAATGTCACACTTCATAAATCACACAAGTTACAGATGAGGTAAGGGATTGTAGAGGTTACAATTGAAAATCATTCAATGATCATGTGCTGCATTACAGCAGTGACAGGGCATGTGATCTGCAGTGGCTGTAAACCAAAACAAAAAGAAAAAGTTCTGCTACATAAGCTGTGTCTGAGTTTTATGAAGAGAAAGATTAAGTGGGACTGTCTGTGTGTCCTTCGTCTTGTTTTGTGTAAACACGCTGTTGGTTGGTCCTAGCTCATAGTACCAATTCCCATATTTACATATTTTAACATTATACAGCCATGGTCGAGACTGCACACTTCAGTACAAGTGTCAGCCATGTCTTATATAATTAACCAAGCAATAAAATGCGCCCATATAAAAAAATATATATATATACATATGGGATGTTCAATATGAGCACTTACTGTATCGCTAATAAGCTGGAGCAACAATCTACTGAAAACTGTCATGTTGGGCCGAAAAGACGCGAATTATATGTTCGCCTGCATAATGTGTTTGTGTTTTGTGCTGTAAGTGGTGGGTGGCACGACGACACTTCTCTGGATTTACTCTGACGACGGATTTCACAGTCACCACCGAAGGACAGAGAGGATTACAAAGGCTGTGTGCGGCACTGGGGAGCAAAGGTATGTTTGTATGTTTTTATAGAATTAACAAAAAAGAAGTTAGTTTTAGTTTCCAAAGTTAAGTCACTGTATCTGTCGCATGAGAAATAAATTAGTCCGGTAGTTTTTAACTTAACAACTTTTGCATTTTTAAGCTGTTTTTAAAGAAGCTTACGTCTTAGATGTTAGATGGTGGGGTAATATCAAGAAACAACAGGAAAGGGGGAGAACTGGAAGTCAATGCGCCACAACAACTACTGTCTCGAAATGATTTAGACGCGCTGGGGTTCATGGTTAGCACTTTAAACGCCTGGCTCACCAAGGACAAAACCACAGTGATTTCGTTTTGCTTGCTCATAATAACCTACACGATCAGTTAAGTTACAGAACTCATGAGGATTAATTGGATATAATATTCAAAACCAATGTTAATCTGAGACATACATAATTTTTAATAGAAACAGCTGAATTTAATGACAGTAAGCTGTTAATTTGATATAATTTATTATGTTTGCCTGACATGATATGTGATAGTATGTAACCCATACACCAATCAGCAATAATATTATGTCCATGGACAACTGAAAATGCTGCCCTCAAAGCTGATGTTAGAAGCAGGAAATGTGAGCCAGTGGAAGGATTTGAGCACCTTTGACAAGCACTTAAATGCTTGACTAGGTCAGAGTATCTCCAAAACTACAGCGACATTACCAGTCGAAAGTGGTTTAAGGAAGGGAAAGTGGTGAACCGGCAACAGGAAAATGGGAAGCTAAGGCATATTGGAGCACATGGGGAGCAGAGGGGAGTGTTGTCCGATCCAAAAGCCGAGATGCTGTTAAAACTGGTTCTCATAGAAAGGTGTCAGAACATGTGTTGGGTACTACGTAGCAGCAGACCAGTCAGGGTGCTCATGATGACATCTGTGCACTGCTAAAAGCACTTACAGTGGGTATGTGAACACCAGAACTGGACCACGGAGCAAAGGAAGAAGGTGGTCTCGTCTGATGAATCACATTTTCTTTACATATGGAGGCAAAGTAAATATGTACCGCACATGAACAATCCCTTGAGTGCATGGCTGGTCTGCAACAATGTACAGGCGGTGGTACGTATCAAAGTAACCTCCACATAAATGCCAGGACCCAAGTTTCCTAGAAGAACATAACGTAATGAACTCATCAATGGTATTCACTTCACCAATTGGTAGTTTTAATGTTGTGGCTGATCGGTGCATACTTATGGGAGATTTACAGATTTGGTACTAATTAACATACAGTATATTCAGTGCTGTTAAACATACTGTTATTTGTTGAAGGTGTGTACAGGGGTCTATTACAAACTGTTGACTCACTGAACTTATTCTCTCTGTCTAGAACAAAGAGTGAGAATCAGCTCCTGAATGATCCAAGAAGTTCCCCTGATGTGAAAGAGGAAACTGACGGCACCACAGATTCCACAGGAGCTAAAAACTAAGAACTATGACTTATCTTAGTGGGTGGATACTGCTAACATCAGCTGAACAGAAAGTGTAATATGAACTCGACCATGTATGGAGTCTACCGAGTCATCACTGAGAATAACCTCACTGTTCAACGGAATGACACGCAGGCAGTCATCTCTGATTTGCAGCAGGCCGCAACAGAGGATCATCATCGTTACATTATCAGCCTCTTCCTCTCCAGCTTCTACATCATAATCCTGTTTCCCGTTGGCTTCGTTGGGAATATCCTCATCCTAATCGTCAACTTGGACCACAAGGGTCGCTTGTCTGCCCCAGACCTCTACTTTGTGAATCTGGCCGTCGCTGACCTCACTCTGGTGGCCGACTCTCTGATTGAGGTGTTCAACCTGAAACAGGGCTACTATGACAAAGCCGCCCTCTGCACCTTCATGAACCTTTTCCAGCAGGTCAACATGTACAGCAGTGTCTTCTTCTTGACCTGGATGAGCTTCGACCGATTTGTCACCCTGACGAGCTCCATCGGTCGCAACATGCCACATGCGAGACTCACCTGCTGCCTCATCTGGGCGTTATCATCCCTGCTTACCCTGCTACCCTTTGCTATAGCTCAAGTGCAGCACGCAGGAGAACTCAATTTCTGCTTTGCCAACGTGACCCAAATTCAGTGGCTGGAAGTGACGCTGGGTTTCTTGCTGCCTTTCTGCATCCTGGGCGTGTGCTACTGGAGAATAGCACAGGTGCTCCAGCACAGCCAGAGAGCGCCAGACAGCCTACAGCAGAGGCCTCGCAGACAGAAAGCCCTGCGAATGATCTCAGCAGCCGTGTTAGTCTTCTTCCTCTGCTGGCTCCCGGAGAACGCGTTTATAAGCGCTCACCTTCTGAGAGGCGACACAGATGGCGGCACACTGTGGCAGGACTACCCCTTGACAGGTCACGCTGTGAGGCTGGCGGCCTTTTCTAACAGCTGCCTGAACCCTCTCATCTACGGCTTCCTCGGAGAGAGCTTCCGGGTAAAACTGAAGCTTTTCCTCCAGGAGAAGACCAAATGCTACAAGCTGCACAGGTCAGCCTCTGGGAAATCTATCTACATACCAGCCAGAAGGACATCCATGCAACACACAACAGACCAAGTCAGTCCAAACACTTCATCTCCAACATCCCCCCTCAAACTATTATACGGCCCTCAAATAAACTGCATATAGAATGTCACGCATACCGCACGTGAAAAACATCTGTGCCATGAGATTAAAGACATTCGTTAAAAGGACAACATGAATGCAAGGACCCCAACGGCAGCAAAAATGTATGATTTACAATAAGACTCACTTGTGACTCACTCTAAATGAACGATGTGAACATAAAGAGCCCTGTGGACTGAAGAACAACACTTCACTGGGTCAACAATGGCATTATGAGCTACGTTATAAAATTTTAACTACCTTTGGCTGTGTTTCCAATACCCTGACTCCTTGTTTGAAATCAACATCATCATATAAGATGAAGTTCTTACCAGCACTAGTAAAGAATTTTTATAGCGTTGCGTTAAGGCAGTAACTGGTCTAACGATGACATGGAGGTAGTTTTGTAAGTATTCTTAATGGTATTTTTTACTATTTGCACAAGGGTCGTGAGTGTAAATGTTCACAACACTGGAGCTGACCAATCAGAGCAGACATTTCTGGAAGGGTGTGGCCTCTCCAGCTTAGCTTAGCACGCCAACAGCACTATCACAGGCACTTTAAAAAGGACATACTTTCAGCAGTTAATATTCTCACCTCAGTTTGTTTTGTCTGTCTCTGCTCTGTCTTTTGCTTCTTTTTGTGCTTCTTGTCCTTTTTCTGTTTTTCATCACCACTGTTTGTTACAATCTGTACCGGAGCCTCCTAAGAGAAATAAAATATTCAAATTATTTTGTGACCGTGTCAGGAAGTGTCATTAATAAACAGGCATGATTTATTACCATGATGCTCACCTCTGTTTCCATCCTTTTCTGTTTCTTTTTTTTTACTTTAGTCAGTATTTCAGCAGCAGGAACTTCACTGTCATTTGAACTCTGCTTCTTTCTTTTAAGAAGACTGGAATCTGATTTCGTAGATTTGTCCTTGGCCATGAGATAAGATTTTCCTAGAAACAAAAACAAACGTGTGTGTTACTGAAGAGCAACACACTATGTATCAAGTTAGGAATGGACAAACAACAAACCAAAGAGAGGAAATGTTCACTTTCAGAGGTAAACATTTCATGACTCAACATGTTGCCCTCAAAAAGAAATACATATGAACCTTCAGCTGTGTAACTGAATGGAAATGTTTCTAGTCCCAGAAAATGAATGTTACGGTGGGCACCGGGTTTCTGACGTAGAAATTACAGCTACACTAAAAGGACAAACCTGGACCAAAGACAAATTGTGCGGCACAATTTGTGCCACACTTTTTAAAATAAAATCGTGCACCTACTTGAAACAGCGAAGAAAACGTGTAGAACTCTGGTAAGCACAAAACAAGCATGGGAACTAAACCCGGAAGAGGTACTGCTCAGCTGAACTGTGATTGGACAAGTATTTGTCTCCGTTTTTTTTCCCCGTTTTTTTTTTTTTTGTGATAGGTCGACGGTACATCAGAAACTTTCGGTGAGAAAACTGCTGTAAATTTCATCATGTTTAAAATAATAAAAAAAAATGTCCAAAGTAGTTAAGCATAATATTAGATATCTAAACAATAGAAAATAAATGTAATGAATCATGGCTGCGGCAACTTATAAAGAATCGTATCCCCTTTTAACCCCAAATATGGTATACGCTTAAAATTTATTCAATAATAATATCAAAGATATTCTCAAAAATATTTATAAAAGAAAGACAGCTTTGTAGAGGAATTTTAATTTTCTGCACACTTTAGCGAAGCGGACCAAATTATCGCCTTGTGTCTGCATCGGAAGGATTTCAAAGTTGCACAACAATGTGTTACATGACCTAAGAGAGAGAGCATTTGGTTAGAAAACCGCCGGGTTTCATTGACCAGACGTTGTGTAAAGTAAAATGCCCAGTTGCTCGAAATGTCTACTACAGCAGGACGAGTTTTCACCGGTCTGACACGGATGGCGTTATGTCGAGGGATATTTATTCACAACAGAACAACGACCGTGAGGTTAGTGTCAATCTGGGTGGGTTTATGGAAAGCATGTTGACTGCAGTGTGTCAGTGGCAGGTTAATATTCAACGAGCAACAGTTTGTAAACGATACCAGGCTATGAAACAAAAGGGTATGAGTCGTTATGGATAACATTTACAGTTTTATAATTTGTTGAGGCAGCCTTAGAAATTGTCTCTAGATGGCATCATCACTGTGTCCGGTCCACCTCCTGGTCAACAGAGGACACAAATTAAAACAGAGGTGTACAATATGTATATATTATTATAGCCTGATCGATATTAGATTTTGAGGCTGACACAATGATTATATTTCAGGGATGGGATTAAAAAAAAAAAAAAAGAATGTCACGATATTCCTTGTTTTACATAATTTCCAGTTGTGTCATTGCTGATTATTTTTAATTAAGAAATGTTCCGTGTGGGACCTCCTATTACATTCAAATAATAGGACTCATTTACATCAGAAACTATATTCTTCTATGATTTTCATGTCATTTCTGTTACTTATGGATGGACGAGCAGCAGTCTACCTGTAGAAATTACCTGTTAATGTTCTCTATCATAAGTCCACTCAACAGTTTGACTTGTGATTGAATTAATATCATTCATTTAACTCAATATATAATCGTTGTATTACAAGTAAATGTCTTGCAGTAAATGTACACATGTATTTAAAGCACACTGTTGGTTATGTATCCTAAGAGCAAACCCTGAATATACATAAACTCTTTTAGTGGGGAGCAACAATGCCTAATATTTTACTACTTTATTATGTCTTATGTAATATAATCTAGCTGTGCGGATGAAATAACTTTAGTTAACCTTGATAATTACATAAGTGTAGAGTATTTTCCATCATTTTGTCTTTACTGATGCCCTTTTATTTCTTTGAAGATTTAATAGTGTGCGGTCCATAGCCCAGAGCTCCCAGCTGCTGGCCAGGTCCAAAAAGCCCGCAGATGAAGAGGTAAAGGACGAGCCCATCAAGTTTACTACCAGTAAAGCGAGTCACAGGACCTGGAAAGTTGAGCGGGCGATGGGGAGCCAGTTTCAGCGGCCTTGGTGGAAAGTTCTCCCCATCAGCCTGTTCATTGGCAGCTGTCTTTTGTGGTTTGCACTGAGAGAAGAGACTGACATTGATGTGCAGCTGGAGAAAAACCTGTATGAGCGCTTACCTGGCTTGCTACCAGAGGAGAAAGACCAAAATAAATCAGATTAATGCAGAACTTCAAGATGTATATATTAGTTTATATTTATTGTGACATTCACATCTGAAAGTGTAATGGAAACCGTCCATCACTGCGGAGTCATGAATTTTCTCCCTGGAACAAATGTAATGTCTCATTGCCTTCTGAGGTGTCTGAATCATGTGGATTAAAGATGACTGAGCTAATCACTTTCGCTTTACAATTGCTGTACATCCAAACAATTTCAATGCACCTATTCAACTTCAGTTTACTAGTCATGTTTTTGTTCTAGTCCTTTAAGAAAGTGGGGCTATGTCAGTGAATCCAAGTGAAATACTTAACCCACCCATGTAAAGCACAAATACTCATCCACAAAGTTGAGGTAGCGGAAAGTTTATTTACAGCACAAGAAATCCTATGACATGCACACACAGGATTTAACAGTTATCCTAAAATATATTTGCAAACCTGAGAAAGGAAGTGGAATATTTGTACAGATATGAAGCTCTATTCTACAGTGAACAGGACAATTGAGAGAAAGTTGATTAAAGAAAAAAAATGTATAAAAACATGCCTAAACTACAGATGACAAACCATGTGGCATACATGCTGGTAATAGTTCAAGATTTACAAAACAAAATCCCAGACAACCCCCACCCACCCCCACTAAAAAGATAAAACCCAGTGGAGCCTTTATGCACGCTCTCCTCTAATTCGCCTGGCCAGCTGAATGTCCTTGGGCATGATGGTGACCCTCTTTGCGTGAATTGCGCACAGGTTGGTGTCCTCAAACAATCCAACCAGGTATGCCTCGCTGGCTTCCTATATAGGGAGAAGGAAAAGTGTTTAGCGCCTCACTGGCTGACAAAATTCCAGTTTAGCAAATGGTAAGACTAAGCAAAGTGACTGCACATCTTACCTGGAGAGCGCCAATTGCTGCACTCTGGAAACGCAGATCAGTCTTGAAATCCTGAGCGATTTCCCTGACAAGACGCTGGAACGGCAGCTTCCTGATTAGCAGCTCAGTGGATTTCTGGTACCGACGGATCTCACGCAGAGCAACAGTACCGGGCCTACAAAGACAGATACGTTACTCACAACCCTAAAGGACACGTCACCATAGCAGTGAAACTTGAAAACTAACAAATGTGAAGATGCCATTACTGAGACACAGTGTAATCCTGATCCATATAAACACCACTAATACAGTGATAACACTTAAGTTGAACAAAGGTGTACCTGTATCTGTGGGGCTTCTTCACTCCGCCGGTGGATGGCGCGCTTTTCCTGGCAGCTTTAGTGGCCAGCTGCTTCCTAGGCGCCTTTCCTCCGGTGGATTTACGAGCGGTCTGCTTGGTACGAGCCATTTCTTACTTGAAGGTCTGAAAAACAAAAAAAATAAAACGCAGTCAGCAACGAATAAAATCCCCACATAATCACACCTACGTAAGCGTCAACTTCACCGGCCCAAATTATACTTTCGTTCTCTCTCTTTTTTTTTTTTTTTTTTTTTTTTTTTTTTAAAACCAATGACACATGCGTCATATCCTCGTTAAAAGGACAAAAACATCTGCGTTACCATTGACAGTTACTACAGCTTAAACAAACATTTACCATAAAGCGCGGCATGGTTGAGATTTTTGTCGGGGAGCTCACAAATGAGCAACTCAGAATTAACGACAACGTCTACAATACAAAATGGTTTTACATGGTACACCAGGGTACGAGTCTATCTAAAGCACCGCCACCATTAAGCTACAGGGGACACACACGTTTCTGTGCTCCTCTAGCGAGCAAATTTAAAGCTAGCATGGACGGTTGCAAAATGGCGCCAGCTAACCACCATAGAGGCTTACACCAATATAAAGACGAGGTTCTCACAGAAACAAGTTGATAATCGGACAGACAAGTTATGTTAACGCTTACCGGACGTATTAAAAGTGTTTATTGGTGAGTGAAGTTTGTAAAGAGTATCTAAATAAAGCTATCAGTTAGCCGCTGGCTATGGCGCGCGCTGTTTTGTTGTCAATGGATTAACGTTAGTCTACCCGCAATTTAACGTCCGTTGGCGACACGAAATTCAAAGTTCTCCGTACAGTTGACGGCAACCAGCGCCGAGTTTAGAAAACATTAATAAAATCGTAAAAACTCAAGCTCACCTTCTCTGTGTTTGTTTTCCGGGAAAGTAGTATCTCCTCCTGGCGTGGCGTTTCGGGTATTACTCAGAGGGAGCAGGAGGAGGTATTTATAGTCTGAGCGGAGCGGAGACCTACGTTTCGACTTGGAGCTCACATGATTGGTCCAGACGCAAATCTCAGACGGAATGTGATTGGTGGAGGAAAATATGAGGAAGTCTGCCTCTGCATTTGAAGTAGAATGGATCAAGGAATGCTTTATTTTAAAATAAGGAATAGACATATTTTTTGGTAATTCATCTTCCACAAGTTTGGCACTAGCTTTCGTTCCTACATGCTAAAGCTTTATCGAATTACTTAATAAATTATGGTTCTCCTGTTTTCTCCGATGACTGCATGGTTCCCTCTCTTTTTATTACATTAAACAAGAAAACTGTGTTTGTCTAAGGCGTAAAAGTCTTGACGACCTACGCTAATATAGCTCACCTAAAGAAATTATGCTAGTATCTGACAGAACCTGGATAGATTATTCAGGATCTGTTATAGTAATATTTAGAATAGTTCTATTGGCACCAGACAACAGGTCTGGACCACTGTCTGGTCCACTGTGCCTGTTAAAAAAGGAGGGAAATGGATACAAAGAGCACACATTCACTTAGTCAGCAGCATGGTGATAAAATCCTGTTGTCTGTCTTTGGAATTACCCCTTAGTGTTAATATTATGTATTTTCCTGCATTTATAACTAATATGTGAAATTAAATATTCAATATTTCATTTTCGTTCATTTAGCTGTCTTTATTGTTTTGGTTGACGTGTTCGTCACTGTTTTTGCGTAAAAAAAAAAAACTTTTTTGGCAAGATTAATTTTCAGATTTATGAGCAAGTTAATCTGTGGTGAACTTCATCCATATTTTCTCTGTTATCTTGAATCCCTTTGTCTTGAAAATGAATGAACATAAATTTAAAATATTAACTTTAAAGGATATCATGTCACTTGTTTACGGTTAAACTAAGTTTTCAATGATTCATACAGATAATAAAGTCGTACGTGAGTCACCAGCGAGGCATGCAGGGTCACGTGACCAAACGGAACCATTGAGTGTTAAGGGTAATATTATCAGACGGACCTATTCTCGAGTGACGCTGGTGGTAAATTTCTGCTCGACGTGATGTTGTGGAAGCGAAGGGAACTAATAGTTTCATCAATCTTGTGCCTGTCATGCTGAACGTGTTTGAATCTGCGAGTTGAATAATTCAATCGTTCATGCGAGCTTCAACTGAAAACCTACAACACCGGAGGAAAGCATGACCGAGAAAAAGCTGCGGTTTATAGGTAGCTACATGATAACTATATTACATGTTTTACACAGCATTAGCTAAACACATTTCTGACTTGTTTTGCTGCATGCATGTGTTTGGTCTATTATACACATTTAGGGGCAAAATATTGGTTTTAAATCATCCAAAATGATTTAACAAAAATGTTGTGTTTTACATGTGTCACTATCTGTTACAAGTAAAGCCTTAAGTCACTTTACTGCCCACAAAAGTAAATAATGTCTTTGTATGTTCACTCTAAAGATATTGAAGTTAAATCCAACGGCTCCACCGCGACTGCAGGCAGAGTTGAGAAACCTCTCTGGGCTCGCAGTGACAACACCTTCAGATTTAACTTCTTGTCCGACAACAAAACTTCTCCTGTAGACAGAACTGAGCCGGCGACAAGCCAGATATCCTTTACAGGACAGGGCTCTGCTTTTGCCTTCAACTTTCAAATCCATCCTGTAGAAGACATGGAGAAAACAGAGACTGCAGACAACTCATCTGCAGGCGGCCAGCAGTGCGTACAAGAGGAGAAGCCTTCCCTTTCTCAGCAGGTCGACTCTTCACCCCAACCGTCCGTGCAATCAAAAACAAAGAAGAAGAAATCCGGAAAGAAAAAAGCTACAAGCACAGAGCCACAACAGAGACCAAGTGAGATGAGTCAAGGAGGTGAAGTCACGGAGCTGGTCAGTGTGTAACGGTGAAGTATTTACGGTGAGTTCTGGCTGAGCAGTTTGACTAGTTGATGTCTGAATGTGGCTTTTCTTTTAGAGTGCAGAAGAGCAGCTGAACAGACAGCTGGACTGGTGCATCGAGCAGCTGGAACTGGGATTGAAGTCTCAGAAGGGAACACCAAAACAGAGTTAGTGTAATACTTATCTAATGCAACACTGCACCTTTATACATTTAGCACTAAAATTAAATTTGCGTGATCTGATCAAGTGTTAAACAGGACCATATACAGATGCATAGGTGCTCTGAGGTTTAACTCAAATAATAGGATGTTGTCTCTCTCTGCAGAGGAGGAGGCTTCCCGTGCCCTGAAAACTCTGCGCAGCTCCAAAGCTCCTCTGGCCAAGAAGAGGCAGGTGATGAGAGCCATGAGCGGAGACTACAGGAAAAAAATGGAAGAGGAGAAGAGCAAGCAGTTCAAACTCATACAGAGTGGTGAGTGGATTGCAGCAGTGATTCGAGCAGTAGAAGCCTTCAGAGAGAGGAACTGTCTGGCTGATTGACAGGTTTTCTCCATTCCCGACAGAAATTGCATCAGCTCAGGTCAAAGTCGTGTCGGATTCTCCAAAGAAGTCTGTTTTCCACCGGAGAGCTGAAGTCAAAACGCAGACACCGGCTACTGGGGAGAACCAAACCGAAGCCCGGGATACACAGCCTCAGACACTTCACACTCAGGAGGAGACGTCAAATTTTGTCCTTATTCCATCAAAGGAGGAGTTCTGCTTCAATTTTCTCTGATTTGTGTCCTGAAGGAAAACTCTTCACCTTACAGTATGTTGGAAGTAAAGTGCCACTTGCTCAGCCTGAAGGCTTTGCTCTGAAATCTGTGCTGGACATGATAGCAACAGTCAACAACCTGTAATCTGATATTTTATGTTAGTTTATGCATATTTGAGCAACATCACTGTTCATTGGTCTCTGTAACATATATCTAAATAAAAGTTTTGTATATTTGTTTGCAGTTTCTTTGTTCAGTATGATGCAAAACTATTGCAAACTAGGTTTTTAAAACAATCATTTACTATTACAGTTTCATTCAATGCATGCAATTTTTCTAAATATTAGTTTTCAGTTCAGGCTTTTTTTTTTATTTGCGTAGTTCTCCACAGATTGTAAGAGAAGTTTTTAGTGATAAACAGATTCATTTAGTTGTCTTATTTTTTTCCAAGATTATGAAAATGTTGGTTAGAATCTTCTTTTGTATTTAAGTGCATGGTTTCAGATTCACTCAAATCTCCAAACAACTAAATAGATTGAGACAAAGTGGTTTTAAGCAGCAGCCTCATCAAATATCATCTAGTGATACTGGTTCATTCATGTTGGCTCTCTGATTATTCAATATGCATTGTAAATAGTTCCTAACATTTACTGCTTGAGACAATTACATCAGTTTATGTCAGGTTGGTTAAAATAAATAGAAAGTCCTTCAATGGCGTATAGGTTATACATCTTGTAAAGTATTGTTATAACTTTTTTTATATAGTTAAAAAAAATACATATTCTTCTTTATTAACTGTAATAATTTTAGCCATTTCCTTTTTTATTGTTTTGGTTCCCTGCGACTCTCAAACAGGAAAAGGCGGAGTATGGTCCAACACGGACACATTTGAGTGTGACACACAAAACAGAAAAGTTTCGGCTGCTGAGTAAACAAACTCCCTTCTGAGTGTAAGTTTTAACTCATTGCATTTGTCTGCAATAGGAAAGGTGAGATTATTTGTGTAATTTGCGTTTGATGGTTTTCAGGAGTTTACTGAAGTCGCAGCTCATTGTGAAGTTTTTAGGTGGAGAAAAGTTTGAACCGTATCTCGCTAAGCTAAACTAGCCAAAAGAGCAATCATGGAAGTTAGCTTGAGGAATTGAAGATAATAAATCAGCATTGTTAGCGTTGTTTATTGGTTTGTTACTCTCTAAACTCTGTTTAAGTCAGTGGCTCTAGCTGTCTAATAACCAGGTAATATTAGAGTGTAAATCCAGGGATCTGTAGTTCAGAGTATGTTGTGGCGCTGCTTTGTCACTGCATCTCTGTTTTCATGTGTTAGGAGGGCCCAGTGAAAATGTCTGAGTTAAGTGATGAGGCCAGTGAATCAGAGCAGCTGGGTGCCAGCCTCTCCCTGTGGCTGGGCGACTCCCTGGTGCGACCTGAGGAGCTGGATGTCCCTCTAGACCTCCACACAGCCTGCTCCATCGGCCAGTACGACGTGGTGGCTGAGTGCATTAAAAAGTAGGCGCCTCTAGTAGACATTTTATTAACGTTACCAGATGTGCTGATGTCCTCCACAGCCTTGCAACACGTCTGGTACACATGTGGCCGTGTTTGTTTTTCCAGGCGGGAGGTGGACCTGGATGGCAAGAACGTTGGAGGCTGGACCCCTCTCATGTATGCGTCTTATATCGGCCATGACAACATTGCAAATCTCCTGCTGGAGGCCGGGGTGAACGTGAACGCTACCACTGCCAAAGGGCTGACTCCGCTGATGCTGGCAGCGAGCTGTGGGAACGAAAGTATTGCATACTTTCTGCTTCAGGTACAAAATCACACTGTAATTGTTCATGGCATGTACATCAGGCTGTGACAAAGCCAGCGGTGTGTTTTTATGCAATTTCAAAACACTGTCCTGAACTTTCTTGGTTGGCATTTCAGTATCAACACTCTTCAGTGGTTTTTAGTCTGATTTTTCTTTCTTATCCCTAAAGCAAGGGGCCGAGCTGGAGCTGAAGGACTCTCGAGGCTGGACAGCTTTGTTCCACTGTACGGGCACCGGCCACCAACAGATGGTCAAGTTCCTGCTGGATAACAATGCCGACACCAATGTCAAGTTAGTGTCTTTGTTCTTCTCAACGACTGTAATCTGTGGATATTGAAGTTATTTTTTTTTTCTCACCCACAGGGAGCCAGTGTCTGGTTTCACCCCTCTGATGGAGGCTGCTGCTTCCGGACATGAAATCATTGTTCAGTACCTCCTTGATCATGTGAGTGCCTTACTGTCGACAGTCGGGCTTCTTGCTGTTTGATTTGTCAAAGACAGAGGGGTGAACCTGATGGCTTAGGGGTCTGGGTGAATTAACACATGGGGCTATAATGTCTTTGAGCCCCCGGTTTCGCTCCTAGCAAGTCGAGTCTTGTTTTGATATATTTTCTAGATCTGTGTTTCCAAAAATGAGAGGCAACGGTGTTACTGAAGCAGCCATGGTCCTGCTCAAATAGAAGTTGAGCCTTTTCTTAACGACATCTGTTTTCTGTCATTGATTTACAGAAAGTTAAAGTAGATGACCGCAACGCTAAAGGAGAGAATGCCCGCACCCTAGCCATGATGTATGGCTACACCAAGATCGCCAGCCTCATTGACTCACGTACTCCAAGAATTAAACCAGGTGTTTACGCAGTTTAATGTCAATTTTTTTTTTTTTGTTTTACAAAATTCGTTTTTGTATTTTTTTTTTTTGTCGTTTTATTTACCGATTCGTTCATGGGTTCCAACTTTCCAGGACACTTTGAAGACCTGAGCTCCTCTGAGGACTCGGACAGCGCGCCACCGAGGATAAGGCCAAGTCGAAACCGAGCTAAAGGCATCAGCATCCACGATGGGCCTCAGGCCATCGCCAAGTTCCGAGTAGGAGGCACCAGCAAACTGTGTGGTAGTGTCACATACATAAGATATCCTGTTTTCCAGACTATGTCTCAACTGAGCATTAACTGTGAGGTGGTTATGAAGTCAAATTACACAAACAATTCAGTTAACTTTGTGAACAGTGTGTGTAGTTTTTCCTTGCATTCTGAAATACATTAGAGGTGTCATCACTGAAATGATGTCAAAATGTTGAGGAGACGCTGTCTGAGCAGTTAAGCTCACAGCCTTATTATGACTAAAGTGCTCCATTAGTGGCTTCCATTCATTACTATAGTTACGTGTTGGACAGTTGTTAATGTCACTTTTGTCCTCATAGATCAACCTGCTGTGCCGCCAGGCTACATGACATTTCGTGATATTGGTGAACAAAGTGAGGACATCCGTTACCGTGACGTGACCTCACCCATCAATGAGTTAGATGGCCAGAGCAGCAGCAGCAGAGGTGAGAGGCCAGTGTTGTGACATCTGAAATAATTAGATATGTCTTGGAAAGAAATATAGCAGCTGGAATGATCATTGATTGAAGTAATGTCCTTTGGCGTGCTGAGTTGTGCTGAATGTCAGCCAAAGCAATTCGTTTTTTATGATGTCGCTGCAGATGACAGTCCGTTCTTTGACAATGACATGCCCACCATGAGGAGCAGCAGTAGCAGCAGCGAAGGCCTGCCTCATGTGATTGGCCTCAACTGGGAAGGCTCTGTGGAAAGTAATGAGGTGAATGCAAAGCCTGCAGATATGGAAACAAATAGCAGATTTTTCTAAATGTGTTGACAGCTTATTGTACCTTCCTCCACCAGGACTCTGATCAAGGCAAAAAGAGCAGCTCTCGCAGAGTAAATAAGGGTCATCACTCAAAAGGCAAGGCTCGTCATGGAAGCAATGATGCAGCTCACTCCAGTGGGACAGGAAGCTGTGGGATATGCACTCACGTTGGCCACCCACCTTCCTACACTGGTCCAAAGGCATGTCTGTGTTTACCCTGCGTTAACGTTTTAACGTACAAGTAATGATTTGCTTTGTGTCTGTTTTATGACCAGTTTATCCAGATTTTATCGAGATCCTGGCTTGGCCTAAATCTCTTATCCCTGCAGGATCTGGCAGAGTTCTTGGAGCAAATTGGCTTCTCTAAGTACCTCCCATTACTCGAAGAGCAAGACATTGACCTGCGGATATTCCTCACCCTGACAGAGAACGATCTCAAAGAAATAGGGATCACGTAAGACACTTCAGGCCATTCTTTTCAACCCTGAACATAAAGTGTTTCTTTCCTGGAACGTAAAACAAATCGTTGCTCTGCAGATTGTTTGGACCAAAGCGGAAGATGACTTCGGCCATTGCAAGATGGCACAGCAGCGCTCGACCACCCAGCGATGCTCTTGAACAGGCTTACGCTGACCAACTCGAGGCTGAGATGCAAGAGATGGCCATTCAACTACACAAGGTAACTAGAAAGCAAATATTCAGTACATGTGTGACTTTTCCTGACTTCACTGAAAACCCTTTCTCAGTGATCTAACTCTGTCTGTGCAGCGCTGCGAGGAAGTCGAGAGCCTGCAGAGTCAGGTGTCACAGGAGAAGGAGCTGCGAACAGTGATGGAAGGATGTCTGATGGAGGACAAAATGGCATGGAAGAAAGTCCACGCTGAGCTGGTGGACAACCACCGGCTGGCTCAGGACATGAACAGCATCCTGGCAAAAGCAAGGGCCTGCTGCGCTGAACTGCTCTCCTGTTTGACTACAGATGGGAACAGCAGCTCTTACATTGACATGAAAGATAAAACTAAAAGTGACACGGGTGTTAAAGGTAAGTTAAGCTAGGCTGAGTTGGGTAACCCATTTAAATTTAAATTTTAAAACAAGTGATTTGACATCTTCTTGTAGCCGGAGAGAGGCTGACAAGTTCCAGTATTGTAGAGCTGATGAAGAAGCTGGATTCGTTTGAAGAAGATCTTGGTAAGAAAGTTTAAAGCTCAGAGATAAAAGTGGATATTCTTGATCACTGGAGTCCAATGTCTTTTTGTTTCATCATCACAGGAGGAAGTCTGCAAACCATGCTTCAGAGTCTGAGGCGACTGAGCGCCCCGGAAAATGTCTCCGATAGCTGGGAACGGCCTTAAGCATTTCAGGTGACTAAAAACTCACTGGATTCAACAGATGTGGAAGGAGCTCATCAACTACTAAAATGAGTGACCACCGTTTGCCTTTTAACGTTTTTTTTGCAGGGGCTTCTGCTAATATTTGACGGAGGGTGATCTAACCACCCTAAACAATCTCAGTGAAATGGGAGAAGGCCAAAGACAAGGCCAGCCCTGCCAGACCTGAGCGGCTCTGGAAGGGACGCAGACCTGCTGCTCATTTGGGATTGGCTGACGGACCAGAGCTCGCCAGAAGCGAACAAGGCCAAGGGCAACGCAGCTGCTGCAGGAATATGACAAGCAGGCAGAAAGGGTACCTGACCCTCACACGCTTGTGCTGGTGTATGCAGGACTCCTGTAGTTGAGATGTGCAAATGCACAAGACAGGAGGAGGGAGAGGAGATACTGAGTGTGGATCAGAGGCTGTAATACTGTGATGTGATTCTAAGAGTGTGTCTTAGAGCGACAACATCAGTTATCTGCAAAACAGATAATTATGCAAGAAAAACACTTTTTAAGAGAGCTGAGAGTATCTGATCTACGGTTCAGTATTTATGTTGTGTGCAAAATTATCAAAAGTACTGCAAAATCATTGTTTTTAGTGGTGAGATGAATTCATGTTGCATTGAATAGAAAAAAAACATTTAATAATGATTAAAAGATATTTTAGAACAAGCTTGTAAAGTTGTGTGAATACTTTAAGCATAATTTTATCGGTTTCAGATTAGTCTGACTGTTAATGTGGTCAATATTTAATCAGTTGATGGTACTGGGGAGACTGAGCTCCAGCGTCAGGGAATCCCATCCTGATCATCAGGGTGTCCTCTTATGGAGTACGTCTAAAAACACTCCTCTATTGTGCCCTGGGAACAGGCAGTAAATCAATGAGATGACAGTTAATGCTCAGTAACAACCTTGGCACGATACGGATGTTGGCTGGGTTTAGCTTTAACTGATCCAGATACACCAGGATCAGGCCCGAGCACAGGTATCAGGTACTCAGCTCATACATGCACACATGTCATGTTTCCTTAAGTGAAATGTAGAAATGTTGTTACACTTTTATTAAGCAATAATATGGCGGCGATGGGCACCATTCATAACTCAGACAAAGCACTTTTGTTGAGGTTTATCTGGTCAGAAGTTGTCTCTTTTGGCCCTGACACACATCTGTTGTGTATCTCACCCGTGGTGTAATACATTAACTATGACAAGCAAATGACTGTTACTCTGAGCAGTGCTCACTGTGTGTAGCTGCTGAGCTAGAGGCTAGAGACACTGGCGGGCTGCCAGTTGGGATTTCTGGGCCCATGGGAGTGAAGTGTGGTTACGAAGAATGAATAAGTAGTGTTATTTCTCTCCCGCTCTCTAAGCTGCCCTCCAGCGAGATATTTTACTGACACTGATATGGGTGTACACTGAGAAAGTGAAGCTTTTTCTTGTGAATGCAGGGGACAAACAGACCACACCGGTCCAGGACAACTCAGAGTGTCAATTCTAGGTATATTGCTTTAATGTATTGCTTGAATAGAGAGCCATTTCTCCCCCTCTCTCTATATATATATAAATTAATGCAGCATTATCTACAGTACTTCAAAATAAGTATTATTTACAAACATTAACAATCCACTTAAGATGAGCAAATGATTCTTCCTGTACAGCCTTCAGGGTTTTACTGAGGGGTTTAAAAACAATGTAAAATGCAGCAAATGTGAATCCACACTTGGAATATCTGCTTATACAAATTCACCAATAGTTCCAACAGCAGTTCAAATGCAAATTTGACTTCACATGTAATTGTGTTTGCTCCTGAATGGCTGTCCAAGAGAGCACATATAAACCTCTTCCTTCTTCAGAACTTGGGTCTAATCTCAAATCGACGGCGTCCTTCTTTCCACAGTAAAAAAAAAAAAATGCTCCAGGTCCCCATAGAGGGATGAAGACATCTCGTTTGTCTGTAGTGCGTTTGTCATTTGATCCCAGCTGGTGTGAGGACCGCTTCCCACTCCCACAGAGGACCAGCTGTGTGAACAGTGGCTGCGAAGAGATCAGGTGTACTCACACAGGTGGCCGCAGCCGGCGGGGCAGTAAGCGCTGCTCTTGAGCCAGTTCATCATGTGCTCCAGATGTCCACCGTGGCTGCAGCCCTGACACCACACGAACAGTCCCTTCACCACATGGTGACACACTGCACATATACTGGCACACTGGTGGCACCTGAAGGAAAGACACATGCCGCCTGTCAGAGCTCGTTCCATGTCAGAATTAAACGGATACTCAGGAGTGCTGCACACAAGTTGCATTAAAGACCACATGAGGAACATTAAACATAGGAATAACAACTGCTGCCAGACAACCAGGAGACTCCAGGAAGTTACTGGTCCCAACCAAAGAGTGAATTTTACACTTGCCAGTTCACTGAGTGACAATGAATGTATTCTAATGTCCCGTCCTGCGCTACATTTTATCTTCATGAAGGTTTAGTTATTCAGCATTTGTGTGAAATATCTGAGATTTAACTGTTTTTCTGTGTAAACTCAAAGCTGCGAAAAAATCCTGTAGAAGACAACTACTTATTCTTCTGGTTTGGTTGCGGCTGATTGATGTCAAAGCTGCCAAAATTGAAGTAGAAGAAGAAGATTTAAAATCATGTGACTAAATATGTCTGTTTTGTTGAAGTACTTCACTCTGGTGAATGAAGGGGTTATTGTTGTTATAAGCGTGTACCTAATGAACTGGCAAGTGTGTGTATAAAGCCTAGGCTTAGTTGTTTTTACACATTAAATTTTGTACAGAATAAATTCTCCATGCTATTAATGAGAGAGCTTTAGAGGCTCATGTAGGTGTTGGCCATTTACCCTCGTTCCCGTACTTAATGCTGGGCTTGATGTTTGCCAACAATGACTTCATAATTAGCATAAAAAACGTGACCTCAGTTGTAAGCTAATTTGACAATTCACTCTATTGTATGTTAATACCCGAGCATTGCTTTCTAAAACTAAACGGTGAGTCATACCTGTCACAAATCCAGCCCTTGTTGCTCATCGGCCGCTTGCAGTTGCTGCAGTTGATGTGGAGTGTTGTAGAGGTCTGGTTCAGGCAGGTGATGGCGCTACACGTACTCAGCTTGATGACCTCATTGGACACGTTCCACAACTCGAATCGCTGCAGCAGGTCTATGTAGGACATGTACCAGTGTTCCTGAAATGGAAAGCACTAATTGTTTCAGGGTTCCCCTTATTTTTTTCTGTTCTTAGTTTTTCCAAATTGCAATGGCATAGGTTAAGCACATAACATACACAAAGCTTAAAGACTTCCTAACCAGTCGAATACTATCAACTGAATTTCCAAATACATAAAGGAAAAAAAATGTTTGATATTGGTCCAGGGAACAATCCTTGAAATCAGGAAGGGTTTCTTTTGAGCACAATCTAGGTCTCTCTTTTCCTAGAAACTTTTTGATTAATGACCCGGACAGCAAAAAAGGAAGTTTCAGTTCATGAAATAGTTCACATGCAAATGGTGCTATATTTCAGGGCAGTTTTTTTTTTAAGTCATTAAGCAAGACACCTGTGTTTTTTTATGCTATCTGACCTGGGTAAGGTCATCAATCTCCTTACGGATCCGGTCCCCCAAGACGATGAGCACAGACACGGCCATCTGCACATCACCCTGCTCGGCGTAGTAGCTCAGCATCTCCCGCACTATGGGGCAAAAGAAGCTGGCGGGCAGATGTGGGCTGAACAGTGGCTGGGAAATGGAGATGAGAGAGAACGACTCGATAGGCGTTAGACAAGTGACTTCTGCCTCGTTGCCGCTGACGTGCGGAGAGTCGGCCTTGTCCTGCTGAAGGTGCTCTGGGGCAGATGGGTTATCCATGATCTCGTGGCGCAGCTGGAAGGCCTCCTGGGGCAGCGTGTACTCCTGCTCTTCTGTTACAACAAAAGTAGCAGAGATAATATTAGACAAAAGAACGCTGAGCAGGGAGGCAGTTATATATAGCAGCTGCTGACGTAGGCAACTCTTTAGTTTCCTCAGTGATGACACAGTGACTGACCTGTTTGGTTGTCATGCTCCATAGAATAGAGGTCATCGTCATCTAGCTCAGCATCTCCAAACATATACTCAGCCTGGCCCTCGCTGCCTTCTGTCTCCTCATTTTCTGTAGAGAGATTGAATAACTGTTAAAAAGAACAACACAAGGACATAACAATCCTCTGATTGCACAGATTGGCCTCTAAGAGTTTAATGACCATTCTCACCTTCATTATTATTGCTGATGTGAGAGTTCCCAGGCTCCAGGTGGATGTTATCCTGCCTGCTCTCACCTTTACTGCGCTCCAGTCTGCTCTCTGTGCCCATCCCTGAACCCATTTCCTTCATACTGAAACTGCAAGCATAACATACACATGCAATTTCAGTCTGTAAACGTCTGAAATTGTTTTGAAATCCCACAGTAAAGAGCTGTTTTACCTGTTCATTAAAGGCAAGGTACCGAGTTTACTGAGGTTGTGATTTGGACCAGGTGTAGTGAGGTTTGCTGGATCAGAGAACATAATTCTCAGCATGGTCCATGTAGTGGAAACCTTTGTATTAGATAATAAAGACATGGCAACGTTTCATTACTTTTACCCAAAAACTACAATTTCAGCCTCAGTTTACAGGCAGCTAAAATGTCTCGCATTCAATCACGACTTCAAATGACAGTCAAATGTAAATGAATGAGGCGATGAAATAGTTCACAACTGTCAGTACATACAGTAGCTAAGATAATAAGGAAGGGTTAAATCTACAGTATTCATTGATTAAACAGTGACCACAGTCAATGTATGGTTTAAAGGAAAAATGTTGATGACTAATAAATGGTTTGAGAAAGTCTTTAAGATAAAATGGGAATAAAATTACTGGTTACAGCTGATGAATGTGGGTATATTTTGTTTTTCTAAAAAAAAATTATAATAAACTGACTGGTCTTTGGATTTTGGACCCAAAGGGTACGGTAGTTTCCATGACTGCATCTAAACTAGCTGGATTATTTGGGGGGAAAAAAAGAAGAAAACAACAGCTAAAACAAAAACAGCACTAAGTACAGATTAGTTTCTGCCTGACCTGAGGTCTTTTGAGCTCCCGGGCCACCTTGGCATTGTGGTCACACAGCTCAGCAAATGGCTTCCCGCTGAGGAGGTAGAGTTGTGCTGTCTTGACAAACCAGTCCATGCAGTTACTGTCCAAGTTTGTCTCAAAGACACTAAGTGCACTGGACACGTGGGCAAACTGTTCCGTCTGGTCGGGTTTCTTGAAGAAAAAGATGGGGTAGCGGCGGTCGCCTCCGGGGTACGGCTTCCTGTTGGCGTCACTGCTGATGAGACTCTCCTTAGCTGCAAAGGCCAAGTCACCCAACAGGCCAAAGCACAGACCCTCTGGGTTGGCCTTGTCCACGGGACGAGCGGCGTCTTTGAACATATGTTGGTAAAGTGTACTGTCTTTAGAGCCAGAAAGCAGAAAATGAGGGTCATGCTGGTGACGCCACACAATACCAGTGGTCACATCTTTATGTTCTTCAAAAGTGGCAAAGGGAATAAACGGTCTGCGAATGTCCCACACATAAATGTTGTGGTCCACCATCATGGAACAGGTGGCTAACTGAAACTTTTTCTCAGGCCGCCATTTAACTCGCGCCACTGACGCAATCGTCTGGACGCAGTAGATCTCCTTGGCCCGGTTAGTGGTCATATCCCACACCTTCACCATCTTGTCTCTGCCTCCTGTGGCCAGCCAACCCCTGAAACAGAAATGGTGGAAAGTGAGAAATGCATGCTATAAGTTTACAAAAGCTTTCCAAAAGTGACTTACAAAGTATGACTCAATTAAAGTTTTGAGAGTATAGGCAGAAATATTGACTTCATGTTAGTTTTTGTTTTTACCTGTCATCAGGGTGCCAGTCGCAGCAGAACACAGGGCCAGTGTGGGCCGTGAACATTCTCTCATAGCGGTCTGGTCGTCGAATGTCCCACAGCTGGACATTGCCATTTTCAAAGGATGCAGCAAATGTAAAATAATCCTTCATGCTGAACTGGACGTCTCTTACGCTCTCCGATTGACCTAGAAGAAAGGGGGATAATTTAGGGATGATAAAACAGGAATATAAACTGTAAACACTTTTAATCACATAGCTTTTATTATGCACCACTATCTTTTCCAGCATTACACCACACTACCTGAGAAAGTGCTGACGGACTCCTTCTTGCGCAGGTCAAAGCACTTCATGAAGCCGTCCTGTGAGCCACTTAGCAGCATGTAAACCTCTGTAGGGTGGAAGCACACTTTATTGACAGTCCGTTTGTGCTCTGTAAACAGCTGGTCCTGTTTGTTGCGGGAAGGTTTCCCCAGATTCCAGGTGACCACTGCCCCGTTGGTAGCAGCCGTCGCCAGCAGATTCTCCTCCATCTGGTGCCACATCACATCAGCACAACTGAAGTTCAGAGAGGGTTTGCGGCCGACGCGGAGATTCAGCTTCTCCACAAACTGCTCCTCCTCGAGTGCATAGATCTTGAAGATGTTGCGACCAGCTACGACCACCTGCGTGGCGTCACGGCACACGCTGATGGCATTGGCCGGAGCGTCCAAGTGGCAGAACATAGTTCGGCCACTGATGGTGTTGCTGCTGAGGGCTGTGGTGACCCGTGACATTTTCTCCATGTTCCTAGAGAAGATAAAGCCGTTATTGCTGTTATCACCTCAAAGACGAGTGCATGAGGTGGACTGCACTTTGCTTTTACACAAGGCAGTCTAACCCTCCACCAGCAGGTGGCACTCACACAATGAAAAGTTGGTTTTACACAGTACTTAATGTGGGAGCAAGATAGGAGGCACTGTGTAACAAACCATTAAATGAATACTAATATGTTCTGTATACTTTAACACGTTAGTCAAAGAAGCAGCTGCAGTACTTACTTGGTGAAGAACTGACCACCTTGTTAATGTCTGCAGCTGGACAGAGTCCTCCTCATGTGCTCCCATGAGAGCCAACTTGCTAGTGAGAGATGTCAGCAAAACACACAGCATGTTACTACCTGGATGTTTACTTATGTATTTCACAAACATGATTAAAAATATATCTGTTATGTACCGTTTTAACACAAACATACGGACTGAAATAATAACTGGTATATACTACGGTTGTACAGAGCTTACACTGAAACTCTGAATGTAGGTACAAAAAAAGATGCCTGGATAAAACTAATTAAATTAACAACAAGTAGTGAGTATAATATTAGCATTGTATATATTCATATAAGTACAGCTTTATGTGTAGGATAACAAGCACATCCTTGCTTTAGTGTTATCTAATTTAGTTTATAACAGCTTTAAGTGTCCTGCTGTGGATTTGTTTGTTTTAATACCCAACCGCTTGGTGCTCACGTGAGATCTGCTGTGTGGGAATGATATACTCAACATGTGCATTTACTCTGTTAGGTGAACATTTTAATCATCCACCTCCTGATATGATACCCCTGGTTTCGTACCTTAGTGGTGGTTAGTTTTATCCGAAACTGTGTACCTACAACAGTCGGCTCCTTCTTGTTGCACACTTGCCAGCTAGTGAGTTGGCCACAAATAGCTAAACTCGCTGTACAGTGGACTTACACCATAAACATGACTGGAATGTGACGCTAATGCTAGCTGGCTAACCTTGCTACCGAGTGGTTCTGTAAACATGGCAAGGGTACGACGCAAGCTTGTTTTAGCAAGTATGTCATACAACTATACAAGTTTCACAAAATATACTGTGTTAAGTAAACGGGTCAGTGCCAAGCAAAAACAAAGTAGTTTAGGGGGACAAACCTTCTGTTCTGAAGCTGTTGCTAACTGCTTGCGGTACCGGAAGTAGTATTTTACTCTAATCTCGCGGGAATTTCGCAAATAACGGAAGAGAGCGGCTACAGTTCACGGAGGCGCGAACAGGCAGTAACTCCGTGGTTTTTGTTTTTCCGTTCTTTCGGTAGAAAGTGAAGATGTTTTTTTCGTAAATCAAAACGCGACAGTTTAAGGAGACAGTTTAGTAGCACACGGGGCATATCACAGGGTAGTCCATTCTTGGAAAATAAAAGGTTAGCGTGTGTTTATAGGTGAAGGTGTGAGCGCTTCACCTCTGCTGCCATGAAAGACCTGTTTACCTGTGAGGACGCGGCCACATGGAGGACTGTGTATGAGAAATATTGGGATGTAGTGGAGGCCAAGGCCAAAGGCAAGAAACCTGGGAAGCTGCTAAACCTTGATAAGTGGTAATCATTTTTTTTTTTTTTAAGTTTAAAAAAAATAACAACACAAGCAGACAGTGGTGCAGCTGAAACCTCAGTGTCCTCATCAATAATGATTTTCTTTATTGTCATGGAAATATTTATTCAATTTAATCAGCAGCACTCTTTGTCTCCACACTGGCTTAAGTGATCTCCATGACAACTGAGTGTGATAGGATCTAGAGTTGGTACTGTATTGTCAAACCCCTTGACCTGCTTTTGAAGTAATGAAGCAAATGTTTGCCTCTGTCAATGACGTGGTTATTTGAATTGAGATGTGCTGGCATTGCTCTGAGTGCATGATTAAAGAGGTACATCTGTGATCAGGTACCAGGAGGAGCTGCCTGCCCTGATCTCAAGTCGGCCTGACAAACATGTCACTTTGTCCGACCTGGTGAAACTGATGGAGTGGAAGCTCACCGTAAGTTATGTTTGGACACTAAATCAGAAATGAAAGTGGATCACACACAAAAGTCCCTCAAACATGTAGTATATATCTATGCAGTGGCACTCAACAGATGTGTCCTTGACTGGTCCTATGGGATTTTTCAATGCAGAGAGGGAAGTTCAGGCCGAGGCTGCAGCAGCTGGTGGCGTCCAACAGTGAGGACACAGTGGAGAAATGTTCCAGAAAAGCCTTCAGTCTCCTGCCTAACGTGCAGGCCGCGATCACAGAGCTCAGCTCCCTGAAAGGAGTCGGCCCAGCCACGGCTTCAGGTTGGCACACCGCCTGTCTGTTTTTATGTGCATGAAAATGTATCAAACCTGCACCCAGCCAACAGATGGCAGCTCGATAATTCACGCTGATAAAATGTCTCTGTGATCCTCTTAAAGGACTAAGTCATTGATTCTCAACAAGTTCACAGAATAGGGCTCACACCGGTGGACTGAGCCTGCATGCACTTCATAGCTACATTCAGCTCGGCCTGGGGCTGACTGTCCATTTTGTTCCAGCTGTGCTAGCGGCAGGGGCTCCAGAACAGGCTGCATTCATGTCAGATGAAGCCATGGAGAGTATACCAGGCCTGAAGCCCATCCAGTACACGGCCAAACACTACGCTCTGTACCTGGACAAGATGACAGAGAGGACTGAAAAACTAAACAAAGGTGAGATCACGACACAAAGATTGGTTACACTTTCATCTGCATGTGTTATCAATGTGTTAAAGTAATGTAGCCCAGCGATTTCACGTTTCATCAGAATACTGATACTGCTACTACTTTCCCCCAGGTTGAAAGAAAACATGGTGTACATTTCTTTTGCACCAAATATCTTAAACTCCAATAAATGTTTCCTCCAGCTCTCATTTCTTCTAAATCAATGCTATTTTCCCCCCATTCGCCTCTGCCTTTAATACAATAAAAATGTGAAGCTATTCATCTTATCTGCCGCTGCACTGTTTAATTTTTTATCATTTTATCAAAGTATTAACTTGTGTTTATCTAATTTTTTTGTTTTTCTAATTAATTATTTTTGTGCCTGTAACAAAGTGGAAATGTTTTATTGTCTTACAGTGAATTAAGAGATTTAATTACTACTCTAATGAATAACTTTTGAAAAGAAGAACACGCTTTGACATGACAGGGGTCAGTGTTTCTGATGTGCTGCTTAAAGGATCGAGACTCTTATAGAACATATAATAACATGAATAAACTCATATCCCGCTGCATCTATTTCCTCAGTGGATCCGCAGCAGGACTGGACGCCCCACCGGCTGGAGCTGTGTTTGTGGGCGATGGCCATAGCCAAACAGCAGCAGCTCCAGCTTCTGAAGGATGTCGACGTGAAGGACAGTGATGTGCGAGAGCAGTGCTCAGACCCAGACACTGACAAGAGACCAGCAAAGAAACTCAAAACTGTATAAAGTGTTATATGAAAGCTGCTTTCATGTTTGTAATTTTTATGTTTTTTCTAATATATTAAAGCTGTTATATGAACGAAAATCCACAGAGGAGCTGGTGTTGTTATAGTTAGAATACAAAGTTTGGTATTATGTAGTTCAGTCTCACAGATCATTTTAGTAAATAGTGAAAAAGCCAATCAGAGCCCATGGTAAACTCTTCAAATATCTGTTGTCTGATCAATAATCCAACTTTGATCAAATTTACTTTTTCTTTATCTTGAGAATTCAAAGCTAGTTTTGTCGTGATAATGGGTAAATTTATTTTGATATTTTGAGGATACCAAAGACAGATTTCTCAAGATGGCAAGATGATTAATCATGTAATGTATTTTCTTTAATCTGATAACAGGATGACTACAGAGAAGTAGGAAATTAGTGTCTGGATTATTTGATCATAGCAAATTAAATTTTTCAAGAATCGAACTATGATATTTTCCTAAACCTAACAATATTTCTGATGCCTAAACTAAACCAAAGTGAGACTGAAAATTGCATCAACCAAAACAAACTTTATACTTCTTTGAAATAACCATTTGTTTTTTTATGATAACAAGCATGGATGCTCTTGGCTTCTGTACAAACGACTAGAAAACACGGCCATTATTAATTTGAGAAGCTGAAACCAGTGAAGATACCGAATAATGACAGCTAAAAGAAAATCGCTAGGTCGTTGCCACAGTATTGTTCTTTATTTATATTGTTTCTAAATTAAAGCAAAGTACAATGAACAGTACAAAATAAAACAAAATATATTCATATATATACAATATAAAATGGTTCCGTTCAGAACATTTAAAAAGTACAATAGATTGTGAAATAATTAATGAGGACTTTGATATAAATTATCCATAGATAAATTTAGTTTTCATTTAGTTTCCTCCTGACCGAGAGAAAAATAGCTTCCTCTGCTTCTTCTTTTTGTAAACGCTGTGTTGGTGCAACCTCTTGTCTGGTCAGAGAGATTGAACCTCGTAAGCTTGGCACCATTTTATTGATACAAGTAAGCAGCTCGTGGGAAAAACTACCGCAGCAGCACAGATATGACTTTTGTTGTTGCAAACTGTCGGAGGGAAGTGACTTTTATTCCGAAAAAAAAAAAAAAAACGACTGATGTTTGCGTGACCTCCAGTGGCACAGTATTTGAGATTGTGGAAATAATCAATACTGAAGATAGAAGCTGGAAAACCAAGACTTTAGCAATCTTACAAGTCAGAAAATGTCCCCTCATCTCCAGAAGTCTTCTTTTACATCTGTGCTCTATTACAGACTTCATTCATGCATGCGTGGTCTGCAAGTTTATTTTAATTTCATCAGCTAACTGGCGCTCATTTAAAATCCTTACATATTTTGGCTTATAAATATCCAGACTAATTTGGAAAAACAAAGCTGATTGGGGCCCTTTGTGTAAAGAGTGTAAAGTGTACTGTTGAGCATCCAGTGACTCTTGTTTGCTGGTACAGCTCCATATAAGGAGCTACCTGCTTTCCCTGCACAGTCCCGCAGTGAGAGTTACCAATATCTAAGTATAACTTAAACACTAAGAAAAGGCAACCTGGCCGACTTGTTGGCACACAGCAGCTCAGAGCAGCTACCGGGATGTTTGCACTGCGGCGTCTGTCTCCAACAGATTCTGTGCATGAGCGTGTAAAATACAGCAAACGGTAAAGCAGCCTTTCTGCCCGGTGCTTGCTCTTGGGCTCATGTGTAACAAGGCATTGGGCGTAACAGCGCAATGGAATGACAAAAGGAGGTAAAAACAGCGTCAAAGACGGATTATGGCAGTAGAGCATATGGCACACGACGACATGTCAGCTAACTACATCATAAGAAAACGTCCATTTATGACAAAAATACAGAGAAATGTCAGGTACAGTATGTAGCTAAAGCTGCTTTCTGAATGAGATGCTGGGTATGCTCACGGGGTTCAATGACATGAATAAGGAGTTGGCACTGAAGTAACCTCAACCATTATCTCGCTCTGCAGTTAGGACCATATTAAGGGGAGGATGTGGATGGATCACGTGTTACTGATGGGCTGCTCCTGTTCAGCTCATGCCATCTCTCACCAAGACTTTCTTCTACTGTTAAAACACGCAACGGCAGTAATTAAATTAACATCATGCCGCCTGTCAGATCCACTTATTAAAGGGGGACATCCTGTTTACGGTCTTGCTTTGGGCCTTGGCGTGTCCTCACAACAGCCATCCTGACACTGGGGGTGTTGTGACACGAGAGCGAGACGATGGGAAAGCTGCTGTGGTTTCGGGCTGACTCGCAAACCAAAACTGCCGCGCGGCACCCGCCAAAGGATAAGAGTCAGGGCCTCTACGGCTCCTCCTCCACCTTAAGGATGAGCTGGAGGATCTGCAGGAGAAGCGATTTTACTCAGAAGGTGTGGTGGTGCTGTGGTTGGCTCATGCTCAGGGCCAGATTTGGCATAAACTACTCCTGAAAACATTTGCCCTAGCTGGCTGTTCTCTCTCTTCTGTCTAAATAAATTCATCACTGGACATTTCTTCAGTTTTAGGAGCAATAAGAATTCACTGTGAGTTCAATCCTGCCTGTACATCCAGGACGTGGTTATATTCACAGTTAATGTGTTTCACAAAAACATAGCCATTTACTAGCCCTTTTTACAACCCTTCTGGGTTCCAATGAATCTTAAGTTAAAGAGGCACATTAACCTCCTCTCAGGCATCCTCTTCATCTCCATTATAGGCTAACAGGGTATGTATGCATTATTCATATCTTTGCTAACCAAAGCAATAATATTTCCTAGTATACACAGGAGTTTCCATCAAGGATACATCAGGACCACATATTGGCTGATCTCATCTGAAGTGTATCTGAAAATGGCTTATTATGGCTATTTCACACTCGTTTCCTCATTTAACACGGAGTCTTCTGTCACTGCTGACAGTTTCATGTGGAAGCAAATGCTGAGGACTGCCAACTGTCAAGGCAGGCAAATGCAAAAAAAAAATAAAAAAAATAAATAAAATTCTCCAGGCAGCCAGTGGACATTCAAATGAATTATTGATTGAAGGACTGAAAAATGGAACATAGCATTGAGTAAATGTAATTGCCATCCTCGCCCCGGCTTTCCAAAAAGCTTGAATCATTCTGGAGACAATACACGACCAGAAGGCCCAACCCCCACCCCCTTTCCCCCGTCCATACTTTTTTTGCAGAAGTGAGGCGTCCGTGCGCTGCAGAGTTTGGAGATGTGGGCACTTGCAAAAAAAAAAAGCTGCATCGATGATAACAAGTCACTGGGCGAACAAGTTGCTAAAAAAAATAAATAAAAAAAATAGTCCAGCTACATGAAAGCAAATAGTTCAGGGTTTCACAGGCATGTACTCGCACAGTTTGTCTTCTTTTCACTTCACCTGCTGAATATTCACAAAGAAGAAATCATTTTTGATCACACACCAAACAAAAACAACCGAAGCTACGAGTCAGCGGGTTTCAAACCGACGCACACATTTATTTTTTTTCTTTCCCCGCCCCCTGCTTTTGCCTTCTCCAATTAGTTCTTTCTATGGCTTATTTTGTAAAGCACTGAAGATTTATAAATGTTGGTGGTCGGTCGCCTAACAAACCAGGGGATTTTGCCTCACTGGATCAAAAAGCCATATCAGAAGAACGACAATCATAGCATTAAATTTTGCACCATTTGAAACTTTTCTTTTTTTTTTCCCTTCACAGAGGAAAAAAAAATACAAATAAATATACTCTTGGTTATGAACATACAATATACACATCCACTATCAAATGAAAAACGGGGACAACTTAATAACACTGTTTTTTTTTTCTTTATAGGTACATTCCTTTACAAATGTATACAGTCCCTAAGAATGAGGTATTGACTGGGCCTGACGTAGAGACCCCAATGCCCTCTGGGACGCGAAGGTCAGAGGTCAGGTGATGACACATCCGCGCCCTCCCCAGTTCAGTCGGTCAGAGCGAGAACAGGCAGAGGCCAGTGTGTGTGTGTGTGTGTATGTATGTGTGTGTGTGTGTGTGTGTGTTCTTCTCTTCGGTTTGACCTACAGAATCAGGCAGCGGCTACTCTCAAAGACAAAGAGAAATGTGTGTGTGTGTGTCCTTGTCTCGTGAGAGCCACGGAGCATGACATGGCATATTTTACATGGTGCGCCAAGCAGGTCGGTGGTGGACGTCTGACTCAGCAGCAGCAGGAGGAGGAGGAGTTCACTCGCTGAAGTGATGCTCTCCTTGTTCTTTCCTCTCCCGTCGCACGTTCATCTCGCGTGTCGTTCTTGTTGTGTGAACTATGTTTCCACAGTGTAGGTATAATGGCAAGGAAAATAATGCAGAAATACTGACGTCCCTTCTGTTTTGGAGGACCCCATGAAGTGATGTGTCAGGAGCTAGATGATTTTCAAGAAATCAGGAATTCAAAACTTGTTCCTCCACTTGTTATTTCCTCTGGAAAATATCTTTTTCATGAGAGCACATTTTTGACTGGTGTCTTTATATTCACCAGCAATTTTGCAAAAAGACACAGTGACCCCTGTGAATTACAGCAGGGATATGCAACCAAACAAATTATATAAACTATAATATAGCATTGGTGCTTTTTTTTTTTTTATTGCTGCCCTCAGAAATTGTTCTGTAAACCTTCTCCTGCAAGTCTGATTTGTGGCACAGATTGAGGCGTCTACTCTGCTTAAGTGCCTTTAAGCAAAACACTGACACTCCTGTTAGTTAAAGGAGCGTTGCTGGGGCTGATCTCTCACTCCTCGTCCCTATAATTCGTCTTCCTTTTTCACCAGAGGCACATGTCATGAGCTCGGATTCTTCTAATTTGAGGTTTGTACATGAACGACGGATGCACTCAAAGAAACGACGGATGAAACCGCTTTTCAAAAAGAGCACACCGGCTAAATGCTCACTGAAAGGTTAGAGCTGGAAATGCCGATGAGATTCAAGATATATAAAAAGATATAGTGCTCCTCAAAATGGATCTGAGGAGCTTTCACCTGTACTTGTTGCTACTGTAATCCCTCTTTAATAAAAGAGACATATTTCTTTGATTTGCAAAGTATCTGTAAAAAAGGATTCGGTCGATTTATGCTTTGAATGATCTCATATCCTTTCGTGTAGGTCTAAGTTGAGAGGAAGTGGAAAGCTAACTACGGTCAAAGGGGAACCTTAGTTAGGATCAGGGCTGGAGTCAGTGTGTATATGGAGGAGGCCTGCAGTGGGGAGGGGGGCCATCATCAGGGGGGAGGTGGTATCTGTACCCCCAGTAGCTCGTACGCAAAGATGTTCCAGAAGATGGCGAAGAGGAGGAAAGTGATGAAGGAGAAGACGATGACCCACCAGGAGCACTGTTTCTGCAGGCTCTCCTCGTAGCTGCGCAGGATCAGCAGCCCCATGCTGATGCCGACCACGGCCCCAGACAGGTGCGCCATAAAGCTGGGCTGGGGCCCCGAGGAGGGCAACGGCGGTGAGAAGCGGAGCCAGACTGCACGACCCACCTCTGAACTCACTGCAGAGGATAGAGGAAGGGAGAAAGACAGATTGAGATCAGTATCTGACCATGTCTGGAGATGTAGAGAAATCAGGCCAGATTGAAGCCCGGTCCTTCGGTTGTGATTTAAAGGAATAGTTCAACATTTTTGGAGAGCTTGGAAGATAGATACCAATGTCTCTCATCTTGATAAATATCCAACCTACAACCACCAAATGATGAAATAGGCTTAGCACAAAGAGTGGAAACAGGGGAAAACAGCTGGTCTGGTTCTGACTTTAACAAATTTCACCAATAACACAATGTGTTGTTTGTGTATTTCCTTCCAAGGGTGGTAATATGTCAGGCTATTTCTTGGCCAGACAAACTGCAAAGGCTCCAGGAAGTTATCAGTGCCACTCAAAAATCTGTGCAGCACACAGCCCCCTGTATAAAATGGAATTGTTGTTTTAACATTTGGTGTTTATATCAATTAAATCAAGCGTATACAATTAGTTGGCTGGTGAGCTTTGGAGGCGCTGGTGTGTGGAATTTCAGAGTTTTGAAAAGAGCTAATAAGTTTAGCTTACCCTTGAGGACAACTTTTCAAGGAAGCAATGTAAGCATTCATGTTGATTCTTGGTTCAATTTTACATTTAACACTTGTTTGTTACATATTTGTTAAACATAGATAAGACCCGAATACCAGTGTGCTTTTATTTAATTTTTATATTTAAGCTGTCAGCTTGCAATCAGATCCCCAGGTCATTGCCTAAAGAGGAACTACATGGTGCGTTGTAGCGAGGCATCTTATCAAAGTCTGCCTCAGCAGGCAAGTAAAGCCACAGGAGGATTTAAATGACTCGTCACTCTGAAGATTGCCTCCAAATGTTATTTCCCGTTGTTTGTTGCTGCTTGTCCAAAGTCTCTTTAGCTGAACAAATACTCAGCACTGATACTATAAACCCAGAGCAAATGGTAATTCAATTTTCACAGGGGCACACTCAAATAATGTGTAACATTTTATTTGGAAATATCTTTCCCTTGTTTGTAAAACACTGAGGAGAAATCTAACATTCCAGCAGAGACTCGCTGCTCTCTCAGTTCGGGGGCGGCAGGCTCGGGACAGATGGAGGGAACATATTGCTCACTAATGAAAGTCGCAGCGTTATCGGCCCTCGTGTGGAGAAAAGGGACAAGTAGTATGACTCAAAATGCTTTGAAAACAAAGCAACATGTCCAATCGGGCAACATGTCGGCATCAAGCCTCTCTCTCAGAGCCATTAACAGTGATGGCTGGGCAGTATGTCTGCTGCTTGGCTATGAGAGGATTTCAAAACCCACTCATGTTGTTGCGCTGAACTGTAAGCAGGTGTGCACACATTAATTACGTGCTGGAAAAGAAAAGTAGTGCACCCTCCACGTTTAATGACTGAAGCATGAATTCCACGCAAATAGCAGCCAGGAACACAAACACAGGGTAAGTCAAGAGAACTTACTGCAGACTAGAGCCAGGATCATGCGGAGCAGCTTGTAGGGACAGCGCATCCCGGCCCAGTTCTGCAACACAGGACAAAAAAAATAGAGTCAGCATTAACAATCACGACACAAACAGCCATATGTGACTATATTAACAGCCTGGCAAGAAGTTTCTAATTTAGAGCACAGAGGAAAGACAATCCATATCCATATGAGATAGGCGGCAGCACAGGACGGTGATGAGATTATACACCTGGCTGCTCTCCACTTAATGGTTCCAACCCACTGGTAGTCTATTAATTAGGGCTAAGATAATTTAAAGGAATGGGAGAATGGGCCAATGAATAGCCCATATGATCCTCTGGGGACAAATGAAAACGGGCATATCGACTTAGAAAAACGCATTTACTCCCCAGGATAAATAATGGCACCAAAAATATGGTGACTTCTCAGTTTCTCTTCTTCTATCACAGCAGAAAAAATAAAAAAGGAGACTTCCATGTAAAATTTAAGAGAATGTATAAATAAAATTTGCCGTGACCATACATTTAGAACAAGTGAGGAGCGGCAGTTCAAGCAATGTCACAGTATTATACAAATAAATGATTTATATCTTGTAGGGGAGAGGTCAAGACAGCAGAGCAGGCGATCTGGGAGTGCTGCGATGTTGCGTCTCTCTGATGGGAGGCAATTTACTCAGACGTGCCTTCATTCAGGAGAAGGGCAGCGTTTAGCAAGGTCGACACATAACTTCACACGTAAGGGCTCCTTTTTCCATAAATGCTTCACTATCTAGTACAAAAAGACAAGATTCAAGTGTAATGTCAAAAATTGCATTTGTTCGCAATGTGGTTCTAAGATGTATTCTGACAAGCCAGCATGAGCCGTACGAGTCCTAGTGAGTCAGGTACACGACAGAGCTTCAAACCTCACTGAACCTGAAAATGTCTTCTGAGCAAACTGGATGATGATGCTTGATGGCAGATGTCTTGGAATTTACCGGGTTGGGACCGGACAAGGTTTCACTTCTACCTTTAAAGAAGGAACTCATCAGAGGAGAACTAAGAGGCGCCTTAAAGGATTTCCCGCCAACAAACAGGCATCAAGCGTAACAGAGCTAAAAAAGAAAAACGTTTAGCTGCAATGTGCACAGTTATGGTTACAGAGTCGCTGCTTTGGGCCTGTCAGAGTCACTTTGATTTCCATTCCTGCTGGCATCGCCGCAGCCCACAGCGAGCAGGAACATTAGTAAAGTGATTCGTCAGATGTAACACCGCCTCGAGAGTTGAGGAGAACGTGGAAGGCATTTCACATGGAAACCCCGTGACAGGAACAAACATACCAATATATACCGTAGAAGGGCTCTCGAGCAGCATCAAGGGATTTCTCATCCCGTTTCTTCAGTGGACACAAACAAACACTTAAGTCTTAATAATTAATACACAACTCGGAAACCCGTGGGCTTCACTGATGCGGATGACAGAACTCTTAGAAAAGACGGCTTTAGTTTTTGTAGTACGCCACTCATCGACAACCTTCAGCAAATCTTCTTCAAGCAATAAAAAGTAATCATCACGTCCATGTGAGCCTACTGTGGCAAAAAATTAACAAAAAAACCCCCCAAAAAAAACCCAAAACACTCTGCTGGAACTAAAAAACACAACCACTCTAAACAAAACTAACATTATTTAGGACAGGGTGCTGGTTGGTGGATGGATGTGACATTTCCTCTCTTTTCACACGTAACAGTAGAGGCTATGATGATGATGATGATGATGATGATGACGGCAGTTACCATGACGACATTGGCCAGATGTGCCGAACACAGAGCGTAGACCCCCCCGGAGCCCCCCACCACTGGAGCACGCATGTCGGTGATGGACACTGTCAGCGAGCCTGCAGAGACAGAAAGAGAGAGAGGAATTAGCAGTGTCGACGTAAAAGAGGGAGAGAGCACGCAATGCAGGGAGAGCGTGTGATAGGAACAGGAAGAGTGAGAGCAAGGGGAAGCATTTTAGAGCAGAGGGGGGAAAAAAACAACAACAGAGAGTCTCATCACGTAGCAGCACAAGTCACCTTCCTCGCAGCATTTTGCTAAAAATCCCTCTGTTCACAGGAGCTGAGCTACATAAAGTGACCTTCACATGCCCTTTTATATTATAACCAGAGTACTAGGCACACTTTCACACACACAAACGCTTTGTGAATAGTATTATTCAGGCTTTTCCACAAAGTAAGTAGTTTGCTAAAACTGCAGCTGGCTCATTATACTAAAATTGAATGTACAAAAAAGGAATATTTGCTGATTACAGCTGTCTTCAGCAGGCTGCAATTGAAAAAAGCTGATTTTAAAATGATCCCTGGTCAAAGCAAGGTAAGGTCAGAAGAACAGACTTTCTGGAGAGTATAATTTCCATTTTGTGCGCTCTGAATATGCTTTGTATCGTATTCATGAGCAGCATCTAATCTGGGATATGTGAATATGGAAAGAGGCCAAAGATAGTTGCGATATCAAAAGCACAGCGGTGGCCACAGCAGCGACAAGGAAGTGAACATTATGGCTGGAGCTGTGGAGCGACTACACACTTACTGAACTGCAATACTGAAATAGGTCTTTTTAACAGAGGACATTTAAAAATGTCAAAGCAGGAAAAGCGCAAGTACAAATGATACAATTAACCATGGCTGGATTCCATTTAGCTGCTCCTTCCATATGTTGTGTCACTGTCACGGCGCTGTGGTTCAGTGGGACGCTTGACTAGAACACAGCCATCATAAATATAATTAGTTACACCTGTATTTTTCGCACCTTGTCAAACCGCCTGCTCTGAAGAGGCTCATTTGCGAACAGGATGGGCTGTTAAACAAAAAAATAAATTTAAAAAATCCACCGTCAGTTATTTAATGCCTTCTAATTTACAAGCCTTTTTGCTCTGAGCAGCTAGAGGAGCTACACACAGGTGTTTTCAATTACTCTGGATGATTAAACCTCTGCTCAGGTTCAAGTTCGGTTGAGCCGCGTTTAAAATGAGGTGATGTCACCAAACCCTACGGCACGACATCAGCTAAAATGATGTCAACTTGTCCCGCCCTGACAGGTGCAACTGAAGGAGCTGTCAATCAAACGCAGTCTGCACACAATGTTGATGCTGCCTTCAAGTGGGGTCATGTCACCCATGTTCACACCTTGAGACTGGAGTCTCTGGCCGATAATGGGCCATTAGAGTACCATTCATTGGGGAAACAAAGCAGGATTTTTCCAGTTACATCTGGTTGTTAGAGAACCCTAGTCATGTGATTTTCTGATGGACAACACCCACAGATGCTTCTATTCAAACCCCAACTCTCAATCAGTCTTTTAGAACAGAAGAAGCCACTTGGATGAGTGGTGAAACTCTATAAGTCTAGCTGCCCTTGTTTGAACTTGTTTTTTGAATATACAATGACCAGGATGATCGAGAACCTTTACAGGCATACGTCATGTTTAGTCATGAGAAAAGTGGTATTCACCACCTTGTAAGTGGGATTTTTTCACTTACGACAGGAGTTCAAAAGTTCTGACATGTTTGATAACGTTTTTGGAAATACTGGGGGTTGACAACGAGTTAGTAATTGTTGGTATTGCTAAACTGGTAGCCTCGGTGGCTTCTAGGCGGCAACACTTTCCTAGCTGCTGGTTTTCTCACAACTCATGCTGCCTTCAAGTGGTGTCGTGTAAGTCGTGTTCATTAGTAAATGTCATATAAAAAGCGGCACCCCCTTGTTCACAACCTTTTAACTCAAGATTCTCTGAGAGGTCCAAGCAACATGTCTGCTGATGGTTTCAGAAATGGCAGCAGTGGATGGTAAGTTTAAATATTTATCATATCATTTAGTCAGAGTTTTCTTTGTAATTTTATATGACTGAGAAAAATGTTTATATTTCCCATGGCCTCATCTTTTCATTATGCCTTTGCATTTCTTTGGTAGTTAGCTTGCTAACCTCAAAGGCTTCGAGATGCCGACAGCTGCCTATTAGCTGTGTTCTTACAGCTTACAGCTAATGTTTCCCCTTGAACACCAAGGATTTGTGTACAGGACTTCCACTTGAAGGCAGCATGAGAAGATGTCAAATCAGACCGTACATTAGATAAAATGGGTGCGGGTGAAATGTGGCTGTGCTTAGGAGCTTCAACCCTCACCTGCCTCTATTTAATTGAGTGACATTAAGACCATGCATCTATAGACTATTACACAGTCAGTTAACTGAGACACGTCAAACGAGTCCAGTTGCCTGGTTTACCACTCTTTAACAGTCTGGCACATAAACCTCCATTACTGTTAAGTTTTTGGCTAATGAGAATAAGACATGTAAGTTCTAATATAGTCTCTCTGTGTCAGCCCTACAAAAGACTGGCGACCTGTCCAGGGTGTACCCCGCCTCTCGCCTGATGACAGCTGGGATAGGCTCCAGCTTTCAAATTCGAAACACTACTTTCAAATCCAGTAAACATGTCCTCACAGTCCATTTTGTATTTTCACACGGTAAATAGGGGAGGACAACAACAGCAAAGTGGATTGGACCAGATCAATCCACACAACAATATCCCAGCCAACCACCAGCAGGAGAGTTATGAGGATTGCTGTCTGTAGATAGTGTGCCGGCTCTGGGAAATTGTCCTGTCCTCTCCGGGGTGGGTAGTGTATGGTATTTGTTTGGTTGCTGGGTCCAAATACCAATGATCTTTCTCAGGAATGCCTTATTTCTCTTTGAATGAAGGATTTTAGTTTAATATTTCTACCACGGGTGGAGCATGTGCAGCAGTTCTGCCAACAATTGGTTGACATGTCTGTAGATCTTTTTGCCAAGCGGGAGACGTCTGTTTCACGAGAATGGTCTTCAGCTCTGAATATTTTACATCTTGTCTTTCAATGATGCAATGTTACCAAGTCAATAACGTGTTTGCTATCAGGCTCAAACATTAAGAGAATATCTCAGTGGGATGTTTGGCCACTTCTTAATAATCCAGTGGTTGCATTGTGTGGCGGGTTTAAAAGCTACAACCCTGAACGCACCTGCTGTTGTGTTCCGTGTTCAAGGCTGCTGTGACACCACGAAGTAGGACAGAAATTCAAAGCTGAAGAAATCACTGTGGCAGTTGCTCGCAAGGACGGCGTCAGCCTCTGTTAATTATGCAAATGAGCTGATAAGGGAAGCGGAGAGGGCTGATAAAACAAAACAGCCTCTTTTAAATCACAGTTGGGGTTTGCTGGAGTTGTGATCTCAGATCTATAATGCATGTTGTAACATTCATATTCTGTATGTGTGTGTGCTGGCGCGCTCTGCCGCCGCACAGAGTAAACATCGTCTTAAAGAACGCCTCGTCAGCCTGTGGTGCTGGTGATGATCAAGGAAAGACAGATGGTAATCAGAGCGTGTTCCTGAGTCATTCATCTCTCCTCGCTCTGACACCTATGGGCAATTTTATAGGGATTTATGTGGCATATGAAGGCTGGCGCTTCAGCAAAAGATTTGAGCAGATTCACGGTGCCCCATTTTTGTAGTCCCACCAAACGGAAATTACAGCCTAGCGTACAGTCTGTGGTCTCTGATCTGTTCAAAGAAACGTAAAAATTGAATTGGAGCAACTTCATCGGAGGAACATCAACATCTGAGTTTCTCTTTTAAGGCTTTCCGGAGCTTCGTAACTATTTTATTTATTGCTTCCATGCATTAGAGATGATATCATGATATGAGAAATGATCTGGGGAATATGGCTGTTGCAATATTTGGTAAAATGTAGACTTTAAAGAATAAAGACTTTTCATGTTCTTAAACATTTAGCAAAGTTAAATCACACATTTATTTTTTTACTGAGAGTTACATGAGCATGTTTTTCTCTAATCTGAAGTAAACATGGAGTTTAAAATGTCTGGTAAGTAGTAATTTAGTCAGTTAGGTAGTTTGTTGCCGCCTTAAAATGGAACTAATGAGAACACAGCAACTGATACCGTACAGAGGTCACCAAGGCTAAAGGTTTAGCAAACTAACAAGCAGCTAGCTTACTGCTATAAACTACAATAGGATTGTGAAAATAACTACATGTTTTAATAACAGTGGATTAACGTACCACCTCTGCCATTTCTGAAAACAACAGCAAACACATCACAACTCATCATCTCAGATCTTAGCAAAAATGTCCAGTTAGGTGAAGAGGGGAGCAAATCAGCTTGCAACTGATTATCCATACAATTTGTATTAGTTTCAGAATTATCCATAAAGTAGTACTCAAGATTTCAACACTTTAAAGTGCATTACTTTAAATTTAAATACAGACTTCTTCGCTTCAGTTTACTAAGTAGAAAATATCCATTTACACATCCATCTGACATTGAGCCACATTAGCATTCTGTTGGGTTGGGTGAGTGACAAATGTGAAATACAATATTCATACTCTCTTAATAATTTTTCTTTCTCTCTACAAGGTCCTTAAGGGCAAATATTGTCTCTTCCTCAAGGCGCTTTTATAGTACTGCGGGACCTAAATGCAAGGACCTACGCACAGAGCCTACGCCGGTGCGAGCCATTTTTACTTGTACGCTCGTCAGTCTGGCTCGCCCTGTAACAACGCCACCCAAACGATAGATGGCGCTGTATCTTTTTTGCCAGTCAGGTTAATTTTGTTTCAACTTCCTGCATCACTTTCAACAACGGCGACTGAAACACGAGTCATACAGACGTCTGTATCTCCAAACCTCCTCAGTTAACCATACCGATTCTTTATTGACCAAAAACAATCAATTTGAAAATCGCGGAGATGGAGAAGCAGCCAGAAATAGTAAAGCGGAAACACGCTACTACCAAGTGGACCAATCACAGCGCTTGCGAAGGGTCTGCGTAGGTGTCTGAGTTAACGCCGTAGCCTCTGCGTCAACTTAACACAGACACATAAACTGCAGGTCAGCTACATGCTCCATTATGTTCTTTTTTTTTAATTTTTTATTTTGGCAAATACATTCTTAATACAAATACATATAATTTCACACTGTTACAGCTGTATTACTGTTGTCCAAATGTTGCCCATCCAGAGTTTTTGGTTGTTGTTTTTTTTTTTTAACAATAACATAACTAACTAAACACAGTCGAACAGGGGAAGCTCCTCACTCCATGGTCCATCCGAGCTCATATCAATATACATGCATACATATAATTAGATCAAACAGAAAGTTACATACACATCTTTTCTTATTGATGTCCGTACTTACACTCCCTGTTGTGTCTAGTACGTACATCTGTTAATTATGTCAACATCGTTTCAGAACATATGGTCAAGTCCATTTAAAATCTGCTCTAACTGGTTTGATATACTCTGTCCACTTGGACCAGATCAGGTAAAACTTTTCTTTTTGGGTCCTGAGGGAGAATGATAGTCGTTCCATAATATAAATATCATGTATTATTTCTATCCACTCTCCAATAGTAGGTGGGTCTGGTTTTAGCCATCTCCTTGTGACAGCCTTTTTACTTGCTGCCAGGAGTATATGAGCAAGTTTCTTGTCATTATTACTCCCTCTATCTAATTGGATGTCGCCCATGTAAATAGTATCACATCTAAGAGGAATATTACTACCAAATACATTATTAACATGTTTATGTATTTCTTGCCAGTAGGGGACAAGAACCTGGCAACTCCAAAATATGTGAAAGTGGTTGGCATTGTTTTCCCCACAGAGCCTCCAACAGCTGCTGCCATCTCCAAAATGTGCTTTTTGCTGTGGAGTAATAAAGAATCGTACAATATTTTTCCAGCAGAATTCGCGCCACGTGGACGAACTAGTTGAACTCCACTGTGTTGCACACACTCTTTGCCAACTCTCCTCTGAGATGTTAAAATTGCCCTCTTTCTCCCATTTATTTTTTATATAGAGTGAGTTATCTGATTTACATTGAAGAATACCTTTGTACATTTTGGAGATGATATTGCTGCAAGTCGTGGATTTGGATGCCGACAGAAATAGTTTTAGGATACCTGATTCTTCTGCATTCATAGTAGTGTTCAGGTTCTGAGCGAAATAGTGTCGTACTTGAAGGTACCTAAAAAAATCGCTCTTTTCCAGGTCATGTTTTTCCTGTAGGGATCCAAAGCTTTGGAACACCCCCTTGTGGACAAATGTGTAGTAGTTAGTAAGACCTTTTGTAGTCCATTTTTTGAATCTATCATCAGATTTGTTTGGCAAAAAGTTTGAATCATAGGCACACCATCTTAACAATTTTGCAGAAACTTCTAACTTACATAGTTTTATAGTTTCCTGCCATATTTTTAGTGATAAGTTGAGCCACTGGTTACCCTTGTTGGCAATTTTTTTTTGTAGTTCCTCATCTGTTAAAATTGCTTCTAGTGGGATCCCTTCTGCCAACAGATTTTCAATCTCCTTCCACCTTGCTGAATATGCCTGGGTACATAAACAAAGTAAGGGCCTTAATTGAGCTGCATAATAATATATTTGAAGACATGGGAGGGCCATTCCACCACAGTCCTTCTTTAGTTGCAGGGTTTTATATTTGATTCTAGGTTTTTTCCCTTGCCACAAGTATCTGGATATCAGTCTATCCCACTCTACAAACTGTTTAGGTGGGACGTTAATTGGCAGGGTCTGGAAAAGATATAATAATCTTGGTAAAATGTTTATTCTGATGGATTCTACCCTAGCTCCTAAATTCAGAAATGGGATTACATTCCATCTTGATAGATCTAATTTTATTTTTGCATTTATTGGTCCATAATTGAGATCGTATAGTTTTGATGTATCTTTAGGAAGACTGATACCCAGGTACCTTATTGATTCAGTGTCCCATTTCAATTTGAATCTATTTCTAATGTGTTTTGGTGGATCATAATTAAATATCATTATTTGAGTCTTTTGTATATTAAGTTTATAGCCTGAGAGTGATTCATATTTATTTAGGATATCCATGAGTTTGGGAAGCGACTGTGTGGGCTGCATTAAGTAAATTAACACGTCGTCTGCAAATAGAGCCAATTTGTGTTCCCCTGTTGGCATGTCTATTCCTTTAATATCTATATTTTGACGTATATATTGGCTTAAAGGCTCTATAAACAAGGCAAAGAGGAGGGGGGAAGCACAGCATCCTTGTCTTGTTCCTCGTTTTAGAATAAACGAATTTGTTAAGTCACCGTTAATTTTTATCCTTGCAGATGGTCTCTCATATAGTGCTCTAAATGTGTCGATGATAGATCTGTGGAAGCCGAATTTCGCTAATACTTTATATAAGAAGGACCATTTGACAGAGTCAAATGCCTTCTCTGCATCTAAACTCAGTATAGCTGCTTCAGTATTGTGGTGTATGACGTGTTTAATGATGTGTAGGGTTCTCCTAATATTGTCTTGCGTTTGTCTTTGACGAATAAAACCTGTTTGATCCAAGTGAATGAGCTCTGGTAGGATGTTTTCAATTCTCTTGCTCAATATTGACGTAAACAGTTTATAGTCAACATTTAATACACTGATGGGACGATAGTTACCGCATTCCATTTTGTCTTTTCCGTCTTTTGGTATGACCGAAATGGTCGCATCTCTCCAGGAGAGCGGGATTTCCCTCTCTTTTAGCACAAAGTTAAAGGTTTTTAATAGGGTGTCACTTAGGTGTTCTTGCATTGATTTATACCAATCCGGGCCAAAGCCGTCCGGGCCCGGTGACTTTCCTATTTTAAGTCTCCTAATTGCTGAGTGCAGCTCCTCTTTCCTTATTTCTGCAATCAATCTTTGGTTTTGTTCCTCAGTAATGGAGGGTAGATTCACTGTAGCCAAGAAAGTGTCAATCCGGGGGTCGTCATCTGTTTGGGTTTGGGAGTATAAGGATTTATAGTACCTCTCAAAACTTTCTTTTATTTTATCTAGGCTTGTCTCAATTTTCCCTGATTCAGGGTTTCGAATCTTATGTATAGTATATTCCGCTTGTTGTTTTCGTAATCTATAAGACAGAAGCTTCAAAGATTTACCTCCTACTTCATAGTAACGTTGCCTTGTAAACAACATTTTCTTCTGAATTTCTTGTGTGTTTATGTCATCTATTTCATTCTTTGTTTTCTTAATGTCTGAACAAATTTCTGGATCTAGGGTTTCTTGATGAGTTTTCTGTAACTGCTTTAATCTGTCTTCTAGATTCTTAAGCCTTTGTTGTTTAAGTTTTTTCTCGTGAGAAGTAATGGAAATTATTCTCCCCCTAATTACAGCTTTGAGTGCATCCCAAAGCACGGGCGGCTTAACCTCTCCATTGTCGTTAAGTTCAAGATATACTTTGATTTCCTTTTCTAATTTATTTTTGGTTTGTAAATTGTTTAAGACATTTGAGTTTAATCTCCACAGGGTCGTCCTCGGTTTATTATTAAAGTTTATTGACATAAATATGGGACTGTGGTCTGACAGAGCGATTGGACCAATATCACATTGCGTTACTCTATGAAGATCTTTTTTAAAGATTAAAAAATAATCTATCCTAGAGTATGTGCCATGGGGGGATGAGTAATGAGTATAGTCTCGACTGGACGGATATATTTCTCTCCATACGTCTATAATACCGGTTTCTTTCATCAAATTCTTTATCTTTTTATTGACACCGCTGGAGTCTGGGTTCCCCCTTGAAGAATCTAGTTTTGGATTTAAACGTATATTTAAGTCACCCCCACAAATGACAATCCCCTGACCCCTTGATGTCATTAATTCAATTATTTGTCTGTAAAATGACCATCCACTGCCTGGGGGAGCATATACATTAAGCAAACTTACTAAGATTCCTTCCACTTTACCAATTAACAGAATATATCTCCCCTCTTTATCTCTAAATTCAGAGAGGGGTTCATAATTTACAGCATTTGCTATCAGAATGGCCACTCCCCTTCTGTGACCTGATTTGTAAGAGGATGAGTAAACATGCTTAAAGCCCATTTTATTTAATTTGTTATGTTCAATTTCCTTGAGGTGAGTTTCTTGGAGAAAACCTATCTGAATTTTGTCCCTCTTCAATTTTGATACAATTTTCCCTCTCTTGACTGGATTAAGCATCCCGTTGACATTAAAAGAAATTATTCTTATTGGACTATCTTGCATTTAACTGGTCAAGCTTGTTTTCACACTCATGGATTCGAAAAGCATTCCCCTCTCCATAAGAACAAATGGAGAATAAACAACAACACATCTTGTTAACATAGAATAAAAGAAACATGATAACAGAAAAAGGACATAACTGTCCTTGGTACCTTCCAACATAGGGGTCCTTTTTTAAGACCCTGCTTGAGCCTTTTACGTAAGGCTTCAAGGGAAAGCCCCTCTTTCGGGTCAGATTGAGAGGGCCCTTGTTGAAGATAGTTGCGACCAAATGTCCCGTTACTTCTTTGGCTTTTTTTTTTTTTTTTTTTTTTTTTTTAAACAGAACATTCATAAATTTCAAGCTTTTCGTGGCGAGTACATTAAATGTTTTTGTTACCTACAGAGCCGGATAAGAGGGACTAGTGTCCGATCTTTTACTGCGTAGATGGCTCTCTTCTGAAGGCTTGCAGTCTTTCTTTAAAGCCCTCTTCTGAAGTGTGAGTTGCCCGTCTATTATTACGTCGGCGGGGTCTCTCCCAGGACATCTGCCGTAGCTGGTCCATGAGCGTCTCCGCGGGCTTGATGACTTCAACCGGGAGTCCCCTCCTTGACAGATCTTGCGAAGCCTCCACCGCCGTCTCGTATATTCGGATTCCATCAGCATGTCGGACCTTAAGCTTGGCCGGGTAGAGGGTGTTGAAGGGGATTTGTTTATCTTTCAAAACCTTCCGTATTTCCGCGTATTCCCGGCGCTTTTGCAGAATACGTGGGGCGTAGTCGTTATCCAGGTTTATCTGCTTCCCGTGCCATATGAAACCTTTCTTTTGCCATGCCAGGCGGAGTATTGTTTCCTTAGTTCTGAAACTAAGGAATTTAATAAGTATGGATCTTGGCTGTGCACCCTCCGGTGGCTGCTGCCCGAGCGCGCGATGGGCTCTCTCGATTTGCAGCGGCATATCCGCAGGTACGTCCAGGTTTTCCAGGAGCAACTTTTCCACAAAGGAAATCATAGACGAGGCCTCTTTTTCTGTTCCCTCTGGTACGCCATATATCCTTACATTGTCCCGCCTGGATCGGCTTTCTTGGTCAGTTATTTTTTCATCCAGTTTGGTTTGGAGTTTGAGCATTTCTTTCAGGACGTCCTCTGTATTTTGCATTCTCTCCTCCGCTTTTGTTATTCTGTCTTCAGCCTCGTCCAGTCTGCTGTTTGTTTTCACAATTTCTTCCTTAATTTCTTCCAACTGCTCCTTGTTATCCTGCCGAAAACCTCTCAGCTCGTGCAGGATTGTTTCCAAGTGTACGCTCTCGCCGTCAGACATTGTTTGCGTGGTTTCTTCTGTTAGCTTGTTAGCGTTAGCACTCACGTTTGCCTTTGCGTTGCGCTGGCGTTTTATCTCGTCCTGTTTTTCTTGTTGCGTTATGTTTTTCTTTCTGGTTGCCATTAAGTACCCCTTTCATGCAGTAATAACTTTAATGAAAAAATAGCCGATTTTCGGGGTATCTCGGAGCTTTCTCGTCGGGGTTGGTCGGGAGAGGTTTTATTGTGCAGCCATCTTGCAGGTGGTCCGCCGGAAGTCCCCATGCTCCATTATGTTCATCAGCGATTCACTTGCTTCAGATACAGTAAATGTGTGTTGGACTGCTGTTTGGTGCTAGTCAGGTAATTTTCATAGCTTTTATTCTCCAGCACGACGCTGTGTGAAAAAAAAAGGCTGCAGCAAAATGAAGACTAGAAGCTACATCTTGTTATATCTGACAAGGACTGCAATGAGAGATGTTCTCTGTGGATTCATTACTGCCAGCGACCCCTTTACCATACATGATCAAATGTTAATGTAAAAGTACTGGTTAGAACAGCTTTAAGAGCAGCAGAGTTGGCAGTTTGTTCACTTACTAACGTGATACAGCAGTCCAGATGTTAAGCATGCACCACCATCTGTAGGTGAGGAAGAGGAGACGACTTCCGGCTCAGAGGAAGAGACATGCTCCAGAGGGAGGATACAAACTGCTCTCTCCTCCTGCTCTCTCTGTTTTGGTGAGAGGTTCCTCAGTACAGTATGAATACTAAACAGACCTGTCATGTCGGCTCCCCTGCTCCAGGGGATTTTAGATTTAGGATTCTCTCACTCAGCCGGAGCTGAGACTTGAGGTGTACGATTATTTCTGCGGCAAGCTGACACATTCCCTGCACACATTATTTATTGTTGCCATCCCGAAGCCATCATCAGCATCTGCAAATCTTTTCAGGCGCTCGAAACATCCACAAGTGCACTGCAGTTTAGACAGTGAAAATGATGCACTTATTATAGACTATAGGTCAACCACACACTCAAGGCTATACTCTATGTAATGCAGTTCAGCAGAGAGCTTAGCCTCTCTGTCACAGCAAACCTGCGACGCCATTACTGTTACTCGAGGCAGCCCTTAAGCTATGGGTCAACTTTGTATTTTCGGTCTCTCTGGGACAAGGTGCAGACAAGGGATGGTAAGCTGATCCGAGTCAGGGTTTGACAGTGCCTGAGGCTGCGCCGCTGTGTAGCCACTCCAGCGGAGGCTGAGCCAGAGCACAGAAAAAAAACTCTAATCCTTAGAAAACATGGCAAATCATGCCACAAGGCGTTTTCAATGTCTGCCTTCCAGAGTTTGTATATTTGAGCACTTACAGGCAGCGATTACAGCAACTGTTTATTTCACATTTAGAGATCTTAATGAGCAAATTCAGTTAAATAGATATAAAAAAAAAAGATGTATATTGTTGTTCTAAGTTAAAATCAAGATAGATAGCAGTCATTCAGTCATTTATCGTAACTTAGGCGTTTGATGCTTGTAAAGCTGCTATTGTAAACAGGTCTCCAGCAGTTCAACAAATCTTAGTTCAATATTCATTCTCCTTGAGGGAAATATCTGGTTTCTCATTATGCTAAATGTACCTGTCTTTTTTTTTTACTAGCTAATGAGTTTGATTGCTGTTTGCGGTTCTACTGAGGTTGTTTCCGGTGGATTTTAGCACTTTCTCCATTAAACCAGTTCCCTGCTGTGTCTGGAAACTATATCGACGAGAACAAACCATAAAACTGCATGTAAAAAAAATAAAAATAAAATAAAAATGAAACTAAATACTGAGCTGAAATACAATAAAATAGATATTAGAGCTGAGAAGGCCTGCAGAGGTGGGTGATAATTATCTGATGGCACTTCACTTAATGTGATAACTTCACCTGACTCTCTATTAATACAAAAATGTTGATTATTGTGGCTTTAAATTAAACAGACACCCCTCCGAGATGTCCTCAGTTAAAGTTAAAAATGACATTTGAGCTAACTCTTCATTTCCAAAGATGTCTTTCAGTGTTTTCTGGGAAGGTAAAGGATGCCTGAGAACATTAATATGCATTGAGTCACATTTCTTGGTTGGTCAGCCAATAAATGACTCGGGGGAGGACAATTAAAGGACAATGAGTGTTTATTTATTCAGGTGATTTAGACATCTGGCAGCTAGTTTATCCTTGATTCAGTCGGCTGGTGCATACTATAAGGAACGACCGCATAGGCCAGTCCATTTTTAACTGTCAGCTCTCATAAAGAAGTGTAATATTTTTCAATAGGAAACATGTTCTCCGGCTCAGCTCACTGAACAGTGTCAGGAAGAGAGACCTCTACCAGTTGATACCATGGAATTGTTGCACCTCAGGTTCATCTTTTTGTACACAGTCGCCTCAGACATCCTGTATGCATTAAATCTTGCGGCCCTGCAGAGAGATGTGCTGTAGTCAGCACTTCTGCAGTCACAGGGCCGCCTCTGTCGGCTAATAAACCGAGGAAGTGCGGATCAGATTTATTTACTAAGCACAAATAAGAAGAGAGGGAGAATGATGGTGAAGAGCAGGAGAGGGAAGGCATGAGGAATGGTGGCACACTGAGGCTGCAATCAGATGTGCAAATGTTCTGGTGGCCAATTAAGAATATCTGTTAAATTAGGAAATCACGAGGGAGCAATTTGTACCTGCTGCTTTAATCAATTCAACTCAAGATAAAATTACATTAAGCAATGAATAAATATATGATCACACCCCGGTTTGTCTTGTCTTAAGGTTAGCTTGGGTTTAGCTGAAGAAACAACGAGAGACACAGACCTGGCGCTGGAGTCTGGATACCATTATTTGACTCGTCTTACCGAATAGAACAAAGGACGAGACAAAAAAACAAAACACTGGAGTTCATAACTGCTACCACCGCACTCAACCCTATAATTATGATGTTCCATATCGGTGTAATTTACACATAACATTATAATTATATTGCTCTGTATATGGTGAAAGTAATAATTACTTTGAATCACTTTCGAACAAAGTGATCATTGGGTCTTTTAACCGTGAGGAGATAGTTACTTATGAACCAATAGGCCTCTACGTCTTCAAACTGCTCAGACAAACAGTCACAACTGTTTCCAATTACTTTTAAAAACAGATAAAAATAATAGTGCTGTTCAAGATACTCTTTACACAGAAAAAGACAAAAAGCCCAAATAATAAAAGAGACAAAGCAGGTCATTTCAACAATGTATCAAAACATTTCTACATTTATTCTGTTGTGTTAACTTTATGCACTATGAAAGGGACTGTATAATCTGATGGTGGCTGGAGTAAAAAGAAGTAAATGTCTTGGTGACTCAGCTGGTGGCAGACCATCTGTCACATGGTCTTTTGTCTATTTTACCGTCTCTTTCAAAAGCCTATAGCTTTAAATGTCATTTGCTAGAGTGGCGTCCATTTCAAAGGCTCATTTCAACTATAATAGTGCTGTCAGGCTGGAGGAGCTCTATTGAAGATATTTTCCACCTGGGATGGAGATGGACACTTCTGTGTCAGCCAGACAGAGAGAGATAAAGGAAATATCACCTGTGATAGCGCTAATGCTTTCCTTCAAGTGGAGCAGCGTGACTCGTAATCAGTCCTCATCCAGTCTAACATCTTCATCCATCTCCATGCCCTGACGGAGCCCAGGGCTGAGCGCTAATATGATGTGAAGGGATAGATGGAGTCGGCAAAGTTTTACTTATCTGCAGTGTCAAGCTGTGGCGGAGCACCCGCACTGCCAGTTCCCCTCAAAGTGACAACAAACTACACACCTGCGCTCCGGCGCTACAGTCAAGGCAGATCATTAGAGGAGCAGATTCAGCAACAGACACACGGATGCAGAGTTAAAACATAAATCAGGACCTCTCTTGTCTACGCATACAAAAGTTCAAACACAAAAAGGAAACAAGAACACAACATGATGCCAGCAGTGTCGATGCCAAGCCTAGCCTTGGAGGAAAACAAACAATTCATCACCTTCACAGGCAGCTGACATGGTCACTGTAAACACACCTTGGCTTCATCAGAGATTTTACCCTTCTCTACCTTGTCCAAAATTTCCACATGGGGAAGAATATGGTAATATTTATTCTACCTCAGAGCTCTGGGGGCATCTGGAAAAATCAATACTCTCTGCAAGAAGCGTCGTCAGAGGTGCTGAGAGGAGACCGCTCAGCTCAGTCAGGAAAACGTACAATCATATCTGATCTGAGCGAGTGTGTGGGCATGGGAGCGTGCTTGCGACGGCAGAAGCGGAGACACGACGCTTGGAAATCAGTGTGTGTGCGCAAACAAATATGCCTCTTTAGACTGTTTAAAACAGCTGCAGAAAATAAACAATAAATTCTCGTCACGACGGACGCGATTGTCACTCACGACTTACTTTCAAACCGACGAGGATAATAGCTGACCTTGGAACAGAATTACTCAAAGATCCCAATGAAAAGGAGAATGAAACCACTTCATGATGTGCATCTTCATCGGAAAACCTTGAAACTAACCACTGAAGTAAATGGAATATAAACTGAGCTGAGAAATAACCTCCAACGGAGCGCTTGACAAATATTGCAGTCCCAGATTGGCTTCACACAGTAGATGTAAATAGGCAGCTATAAACACAGTGGGCTCGCTCCATACAATTGGCTACGTTGAATGATACTGAAGTACAGTAAAAAATATGCACCATCCGCAGTGTTATCAGTGGGGCAGCAGGGGATGGTGGTAGAGGAAGTAGGCTTGGTGTCACCTAGGAACAGTTGACTGTGGGCTGGGATGGGGGGATTGAGAATTACCATAATCACGCTGGCAGGCTCTGCAACGCACCAAGGTCACCCTGCTTCCTCAGACTCTGTTCACTTCAGCGCCAGGGGAGTACATCAGAAACACAGGACCAGACACTTCAACACCAAGGTTCATACTGTACATACAGTGGTCTGCGGCTAAGGCTGGCTACAAAGACAGAACTCTGACCTGGTGCAACACACACCACCAACAAGCCTTAAAAGTAAGCAGTGGCAGGAGACTCCATAGCCTCTTGAAAAGGCCTCCTGCCCTAAACAAATATTTCCAGGTTCGTCTTTGGCCGATCAAATCAGCTGTGAAATATCTCCGCACCAGAGCTGGAAATGAGTCAAAGTCAGAGATCGAGTCACATCCCTCCGGCACTGAGAGTGATTAATTCAGTCCCTGGCTCTCAGACGCTTCCTCTCTCCCTTGTTCTGCCCGCTCTTGTCTTTTTTTTATCTTTATCTCTTCCTCATTAACTGCGTTCGGTTGCTGATGGTGCTGACGCAGTGAGAAGGCGCCTGTTTATCGGACACAACTTTACTCCAAGATTACTCCCAGTTTCTGCAAAAGTGGTCTCCCTTGGTCTCGATTGTGAATCAGCTTTTAAGTCTGACACTTCAGATTCAATAAGAAGAGTAACAAAGAGCGTCTTTAATTACAGGCTGTAAAATCCGCAATTTGTATAGACGTTTGTAGTTCTAGTATGAGTAGCGTTTTTAATGTTCTTGAGCTACTTCTGCACTTACAGATACTGAACTTGTCTCATGATAATGCTAATGTCTGACCAGTTGGGCACTACCAAGACATACAAGCAAATACTAAAATATGTCTTCTGGTCTAGCTTGAGGACAGATGTCGTTGAGTATTTTTGTAATCTTCGCGTAAGTAGCTAGCACGTAAACCTACGGAAGTGATTCTTCAGTCCACTCTTCATGCTATTCCTGTGAAATGGCAGCCATTTGTAAAGGTCCTGTACATCGACTCTCCAACTCAAAATCTGGTCATCAATACCTCTTGACTCTCATCTGTCAAATCTGTTGGTATCCTGAGGCAATCCCACAACACTAAATCACTTGCGAGAATTAATGAAAGAGTTTCATCAGCATTCTGACAAAAGACGAACTGTGAAATGCACAGATAGCAGTGGGGAAGCTGGCGTGTGAACTTGAATGAATTTTCAGTCTCTGATCATGATGCATTTTCAATCAAGCAAAGATTTGAAACTTTCTACATAGTACCATATCTTTATAACACAGACAAATTAACAGTGGATTAAGAATCAAGGCTATCAAAGCAAGAAATCATAACGTGCAGCTTGTGTGTCTCAACCATGCACCAAACACCAGCAGAATAGATGATGGACAAAGCCACTCTTGTCCAAGCACCAGGGCGCTCTACTCAAAGGCAGCAGATATAATGATCTTAGTCTGCCCAGATATTAGCGGCAGTTATATAACAGGCATGTGGACACAGTAGTGTAAAAGGCCAAAATAAAGTCTGAATACCTCCAGTCATTTAGAGACTGAATAGGCTTTTGAGAGAAAGCAGAAACGATCACTGGGCTAAATTAAGACTGACAATAGAGCGAGTCTCAGGGCCGCAGCAGAAATCTGACACTGCTGCAGACCTGCCTGATATTAGAACAACATTAATCAAGCGCTGAAGGACTGAACATTACGTGGGACTTAGCGTGGTGCTTTTAAGTAATGACAACATTAACTAGCTCGCAACAGTGAGGTTATACAGACATTTATCACGTTTCCATTACAGTTTCCCATCAGGCCACGCGTCTCTTCCTTCCTTTTGACTAAGGACACAGAGAAGCCGTGGGAGCACAGTGCTGTCTAGAACAGTAAACACTATATTCTGCTAACAAGATGCTGCACACAAAGCGGGGAAAATTCATGGTTCATACTATAGGTGTAGGTCTATAGGTAGGAGGGGCAGCAGAAGATGAGACACAAGCTGTTCAGATGCTCAGCGACACTGTGAAACTTTCCACTTCAGTTTTTCAGGAGCATCCAGTGTTTGGACTATTTTAATCTTATTTACCCAGGGACAGAGGTGCAGGAAGTTGTCAAATAAATGATTTAACTCTCACATATACTGCACTATAAGAACGCTCCATTTTAAGTACAAAAGTCCCACATATAAACTTTTTACTAAAAAAGAACAAAAGTATAGAAGTATTGATCACTTGGTCTAATTGCTGCTTCCAGCTTCTCTGCACTGTGTAACTGAATATAGACTTTTGGGTGATGAAGATGTATTGGGTATTATTGTTTTTGCAGAGCTAATTAGCATCATGATGCAAGATGTTGTCATTAGTGTTTTATTCTTATATTGTCATTGCTGTTTAAAGGGGAACTACTGTTTTTTACAACCTGGACCTTATTTCTAGCATAAAATATGGTCGTTTACTCACCCATATAACTTTTGTGTCATTTGCACTCGTCCGGGAGATAATTAGATCAGCGTATATCCATATAGCGGGAGTGACAGGGCACCAAAATGCAGCCTCTAAATAACGCATTATCTGCGGCGAAACTCGTTCATTTCGCCAATATTTTGTTATGATACACTAATGATATTCCCTGATAACAGGTAACTCTGGACTCAACAGGGAATAGCATTAGCGTATCATAACACAATATTGGCGTCTCGGTGCCCCAGTCACTCCCGCTATATGGATATACGTTGATCTAATTATCTCCTGAACGATTGCAAATGACACCAAAGTTATATGGGTGAGTAAACGACCATATTTTATGCTAGAAATAAGGTCCAGGTTGTAAAAAAGCAGTAGTTCCCCTTTAACTTTTATCAATGCAACATATTTTATAAACTGGTAATTCTTTGGTTAATAAAATCTCAATCTGAACTGTAACTACTAAAATGAACCTGTTAAGTAAATGTTAAGTAAGAGGTGTAAATTCGGAGTAAAGTAAAACCACAGCACTGTCTGTTACCAGTCCCCACTGGAGCCACTGCAAATCTAGGGCTGTGTGTCAGGTGGTAATGAGCGGAGGCACAAATGCCCTTTTGTCAAACCTCTTTTAGACAGAAAGCTTCAGAACAAATTATAACAGCATTTCGTAAACGGAAGAGATTTCATTTTGTAGTAGATAACGTGTGGCAAGGTGACAGCATGACGCCTTTACTGCTTAATTTTTCTGTTGACAATCTGAGCAGCAAATTAAATGAGCCGGGGTGTCCGCTGTCAAATTGGGCAAATCCCTCTGCAGACGATATACAGAATGTATCATCTGCCTCAATCAAGCGCCAGACTCACTCCTTGTACATCAGGGAAGTTCAGTGAAAGCTTGATGCAGGTGAAGTCTATACAGCTCCTTGATTTTTCTGTCTCTGGTCCTGAGACACAAAACGGCTGAAGGCAGACTTCAAGTAGAGTGGAACAATGCGTTTGTATAACGTTAACCGTGCATGAGTGATGAAAATGTCTGTCCCCAACGATACAGATGCCTCACTAATGTTACTAATTTGTACAGCGTGCACTTACATCAAAACACAAATCATGTCTTTGACCTGCTGCTCCAATCAGATTCAGTCCTTGCAGGGCCCATTATGGGAGTCTGCACACAGCATTAGTTTTATATCTCTGTACAGTATCTACGTATCTATAATCGTATTTAGCCTTCTTTAAAGGCACTCTCATTAGCATTAAATAGTGTTTGCATTAATTTGTATGTGTATTTTCTTACAGTTTTATCGCAGATTTGATTGTACTAGAGATTTTTGTTAAAGACCAAGCACTGCAAACTAATTGCTATGATACGCAGCTTTATTTCACTAAGTCAATATTCTCTCTTTAAGCCTCTGTTCCCATTAGTACAAACTATAAATATAAATAAACTAAAACAATTACATTTCTTCTTTAAAAAAAAAAAGCTGTTCATTTTCTGCAACAGGGAACAAAAGTAAAAGTTGTAAACACATTTCTTTTGTGCCTGGTGACAACCCACTGTGAAGTTATAAGCTTTTGTCGAGATGGCAACAGATTCTTTTTCCACCAGAGGCGTGTTGACCACTCGGCAAAAAAAACAAAAAAAAAACAACAAAAAACCAGATCATTCAAAGTGAAAGTTTTATCCCAGATCTATATTATGTCACATTAAAGTATTGCAGAATAAACTCTGGCAGGCAGCAAGCAGCAGCTGTCAACATTTAAACCACATCAGCACGTTGATATCGAAGATGAGTGGGACATACACCAAGCTGCTTCTCTTGCTGTTTTGAGAGGCTGCTGGAAGATTTGAATTGTGTCATATACAAGGTTTTGCAGGGGGTAGACACTCTGATGCTCACACAGGGCTAGGAGGCTTTGTCGTCTGGCACCTGTGGATGTCCTTATACCACGCAAGGAAGCTGAAGGAGTTTTTGGCTCCAGGGAAGGAGAATCAAAAAGCAGACGCAAAAAGGAAACCCAGCTGCTTTTCTGTAATGCGGAGAGGGACTGAACAGGTGACACATTCCACATTCATCCCGTCAACAAAATTCTGTCCGACAGTGTTCAAATTCAAGTGGAGCTCTTCATCCACTCTTTGTGAAGCAGAGCCATGAAGGATTACTGAGCGGATGCACAATGAGCAAGGACAAGGACTGAGGTCTGAGCAGCACAGACAAAAAATAATTAACGAATTGTTCCTTTTGTCAGCACACATCCAAGGACAAAGTGTGCAATGTCATGCTTTATTTTCAGAGGGTGCACGGCAGCATAGGACCAATCAAATGGCAGCAAAATCTGGCCATATATAAGACTCATATATGCGCATACCACCAGATTAGAATCGTTGTGATTATCCTTATTTTCAGTCAAAACACGGCAGAGATACGTCTTCGTGTTTTATACTTTTGCAGTATTCGAAGCATCCTTGGGAAAAAAAGAAAAAAGAAAAGGGAAAGATTTCTTTTGAAAGCATGCCCTGCAGTGCCGCGATTCTTACACTGTGTGAAGGCAAACACATAAAGGCACAACACCTGAAGCACGTTTCTCCACAAACGCACCCAATGAGAGCAGCTATAACCCGAAAGTGCCGCTGCCCGACAAAAATAACAAGCAACATGCGTGCACAGCCGACATGATTGAACTCACGAGCTAGAGGAAGTCTGCATGAATATAAACATGAGACAGCCATGGGCAACAAACTGGGGAAGGAAAAAAAAAATCAAGAGTTTTACAGAACTAACTAAAGCGCTGGGTAATTTCTAACAACCACATGCAGTCAAAAGTTTACAAGGATCTCAGGAAAAGAATGATCAAATGCAGAGTGTGAGGGGGAGAAGCAACATGTAGAAGCAAAGTTTGAACACAGTCAAATACTTTGTATAAAAGGACAAAGAGCTGGATCCTATATTACTGATATAGACATTACCCATCTATCTATAATATATGTATTACTTTTTCCATAAACTTGTGGAATCATGCCTCACTGGCAGCTCCGCAAAGCCATACTGATGCACAGAGGTGCATAGGCAGGGCAGCCGATAACAAAAGTGCCAAATTGTTGATGTGTGGTAGGTACAATGCCGCTATGCTATGTATATTACCACGCTGGCATTTACCAATAGTTTCTTTTCACATCAGATATTCTGAATTGTCATAGTGTCGCTGGCTTCAGATGTGTGGTGTTTACCATGTTCACTTAAAGAGTGTATGATCGGCCTCCTCCTGTTGTATTCACAACTTCGTAACTGGACATTTTCAATAAGGATAACAAGTTGCGCCGATGTTTTCACAAATGCCATAGGCGAACAGTAAGCTCACACGGAAGACTTTCCTTTTTGCTAAAGCTTACAGGTAGGGCTGGCTCAGGGGGCTCTGAACCATCCCTTAATTATGCTGCTATAGGCCTAGGATGCTGGGGGACTTCCCATGATGCAATCCTCTAGTTTCTTCCCTCATGTAACACGTACCAGCTATTTCTTGTACTCTAGCTTGCATCATGAATAGATTCAACATGTATGCTTTAGTCAGATGTATGTATCATCTTTTCCCTCCTCTTCTCTCTTGTCTCACTTTTTCTGTTTTTATGCCTGGCCGGCTTCAGTCAGACAGGTCCCCAGATATGAGCTGGGCTCGGCTCAAGGTTCCTTCCTTGGCACTGTTACCTTAAGGCTTGCTCTGGGGGTTTCAGTCTCTGGGTTTTGTAAAGTGTCTTGACATTCTCAGCAGCCTCATCTTTTCATTATTCCTTTCCTACAATGAGTTACCCACCAGTGGACTTACTTAACCATTAGCTTCTAGATGCCAACAGTCTTCTCACAACTTATGGCTGATGTTATCACTTGAAGTTCACAAATTCAAAGTTTAAAGGCAGCATAACAAAACCACAGATGTATTAATGATGGCTGTAATCCCCGGTCATTCTGTTTAATCAATAATCCTTTGCTTTGTACACTGACAAACCAAAATGTCTGCTGTGGAGAAGGTCTATTAATAAATGCTAGCATAGTAATACGGCATAGCAACATTATACCTGCTAAATACCAGCAATTTAACACTTGGCTCTGCTTAGGCTCTCAGTATGGCTTTGCTGAGCCACCAATGTGGACTGTTTCCACATTACAGATAACATAGCATATTAAACTGGAATAAAAAAAAAACAGATTCACACTGATGGGTAGAAACAGTACATCTGAGGCTGTAGGGAATTTTGGCCTCTGAACACAGCCTTTGACTGACACCTGTCTGTTCAAATAAATACTCGGGCTGCATCTTACAGTGTTTACTAAGACACATCAATATTCTCATGTCAAATCTGAGAATGTCAAACCAGGCCCAATACGACAATTTTATGTTTGTTTTGAGGGCACACACATTTTTTTTAGAAGCAGCGAGTTCAACACATTTTGTCTGTGTACTTCCTGTAGTTGCTGCAAAGTTGCTCACCATCTTGCGACAATGACACAAATCAGCTCCTCCTAACTGTTCAGGAGCAACTCAGCTTAGAGTCTGATCAAATGATCCAACTGTGCCCAGTGTTGACTCCGAGTATGGTGATGATGTGATGAGTTTCACTCGGTTGAGGTACCAACAGCTTCAGATGCGACTTGTACTACACGAGTTCAGTTTTAGATGACAATGTAGCGCGAGCGTAGGATTCAAAGCACAGCAGTTTTGACTCCAGGCTCTGCGGGTACAAATGTCACCGCATACGAGCTCCTCGCTGGTTTATCCTCCTTTTCGATTCAGGCTCCAGCTTAAATCTCCAAACAGCATCTCAAACTGCACTAAAGCTAATTCTCCAGAGAGAAACCCTGCATTACTCTCGCATTTTTCCTCCTCTAAGTCCCGCTCTTGCCTCCTTGCACGCTCGCTCTTTCTCTCTCTCCGTCATCAACGCCAAAATAAATCAAAGCCATAATAATTCATGAGTGTTAAGATTGTGTGCATACGAGTGTGTAGAGGAGCGGGGGTCTTTTTGCAAAGCACAAGGATTTTTGAGGGGCTGTAACTCCGTTTTTACTATCTACAGAGAAAAGAATTTGGATCTTTATTTTCGCCCAGAAAAAAAAAAGCCTCATAATCAGGTTGCTGAAAATAGTGATCCTAGCTCAATATGAGTTAGACTATTGCTCTCAACAGTAATAAAATAATGGTTAGCAATAGATTTATGAGATCCATAATAGGAACTGTGAAGATGAAAGGAACAAGAGTGTTATGCGGCTGTGTTCATATGACTTATGCAAATGAAATGCAGTTAATGCAAACGCAAAAAAAATAAAAAAAAGAAGTTAGGATCCACTTCTGACAATCAGCACGGATTTAAAATTTCCAATCTCCAAACTGGCTTGGATGAGGATGAAAGTTAATGAGGTTTCTTGTCAACAAAGACAAGAGAGAGTGCTGCAGTCTGACCTCTGGGCACTGTGAGTCACTCTGCTGCATTCGGTTTGCTGTATTTACATTAGCTACTTTTCTTTCTTTTTTTTAAAAAAAAAAAAAAGGCTGAGCTACCAGCTGGGTCAGATTTATCAAACAGGGGAGTCATAGATGTCAGCTCGAGGACGAGGCGGCAATATATTAAGTCTCAGTGTAAGTGTTTATGCTGCAAAAAGTTGGGTTTCTATACAGCAAACATAAAATGTGAAATAAAACCTTTAACTTGATAAATGATCAAGCGCAAATAAAACAGAAGACAAAGCATTTTTGAGTCATAAACTGCAGAAACGATAACGAGAGTAAAGCAACGGATGTCAACGCAGATACACCGCAATCCAGCCAAAACACATACAAAGAGTGAAAAAGAGGATAAAGAGCTTTTTCTGTTTATGTCACTGGTTTAAAGAGAGCCATAGTGTCCATAGTGCTCTGCAATATGATTCGAGTTAAACCTGTATCTGTAAACCAATATCTACACCATGTGCTAAATCACTGTATGTATTATCGTTAAATAAAATGTAGTTACTGGATGTATCTCCAGTTACTCTTACGTTAAATCATTTAAACATAATCATAAATGACTCTAAATACAAATTTTTTTTGATTGTTTGCTGTGAATTAAACACTGAAATATTGAGTATGTTGTTTCTTTCTGATCTTGTTTAACAATAGCTACTATGTCATTAATATTAGCTGCATCGTTGGCAATTTTTGTGTTTTGCATTTTAATGTGTTGACAAGTGTAAAGCAAAAATACGTTTACAGGCAATCAGTCTCATTAAGGAGAAACAAGGAAAGGTAAACGTAAAAAGATGAAAAACCCATATTTGAAAAATACACTCACCAGCCAGCACCCCTGCCATGTAAAGCAGACTTATCCGTAAGATGCCATGGACCATCTCTAAAGGAACGCCGATCATCAGCTGTAGTAAAGCATTGAATCCCAACTGCTCTAAACTGCAGAGAGAGTACACGAAGAAAAAACAATGTTCAAATGACAGCATCAACATCCATAATGACCAACCAGATTTTAACTGACTGAGTCTTGAAGACGTGTGGCATGTGGACGTGTACGTACCCAACGTGCATGAACATGTAGCTGAAGAAGCGCCACACTTGTGCACGGTGTCCGGGATGGTAGACCAGGGGGCTCTTCATGAAGTCGGGCTGATAGGTCTGCAGTACCCACTTGTTAAGCATGATGCCGTAGCACATGAACACGATAATCTGCAACACAGACCACACCGTCAGTTCCTGCTCTCTACACAAAGAGGTGGAAAGTGTCCCGCAAAACAAAAACCCATTGTGCTTCGTGGAGAAACGCGCGGCAGTTTCTCCTTTTTTGTATTCCTCAGCTGATGCTTATTAGAGTTGTGGAGACAATTACTGCCTCCACAAGGAAAAATGGCACATCTGGTTCAAATGCATTCATTTCTTTTCAAAGAATAATGACTCATTGTCTCTGTGAATTACAGTAAATGTGAACTGTTATTATCAAATTCTCATTAGCATTACACACCATTCAGTGGCATTTAGAGGCATTATAAAGGCACTTGGCTTTCCTTTCTAAGAATTATGATGATTTCAGGGGAACTGATGACGTTTTTTTTGGAAGCTGTAGGTTATTTTTCACTGCTTAATTCCATCCATTCAACCATGCCAGTGGTTATCTTTCTCTTTTCTTTAATGGACATAATAGGTCAATTAATACCGCTGTGGTGGCCGGAGTGCTTACTGACCTGGTTTCTAAGTTCCAAAATTGGTGTCTGAACTAAATAATTATCATGCAGGCTGAGTGAGGGTTTCAGCTTGGAGGAATGGCATTAAATGCACCCACTAAGCCCCTGACTCCCAAATGGGTTACCAGCTCATACTGAGCTCACAGTAAAAGCATGTGATCAAAGGCAGAAAATCTTTTTGGTGGGTCTAAAGTGAACGACTGAGTCAACAGAAGTCAGTAGTAGGGGTTTTTAGCTCAAGTAAAATATTGTAGGCCAAAGGTTTTTTAGGAAAACTTGAATCAGTGAGAATCAGTGGGATGAATAGGTACATCACCGTATGCCTTATCTAATGACCGAAGACAGATTAAAAGTGTCGTCCTCTAACCTGGACAATGGTGACAATGGCAATGAAGACAGGCGGGGGACACAGGCGGTTTTGGTGGAAGTACCAGCGCCGGTCCGTCTCGCAGGGCAGGATCTCGTAGGCCACATAGCGTACGAAACGTTTGTACAGGCCCAGCCCCGTCTCGTCCAACAGGATCTCCCTCTGCAGCGTGCGGCGGCCATTGGCGATGGCCCGTCGGAAACTGCTGGAGCGTTTGCTGCTCATCTGAGGAAAGGTTAAAAAAATAAATAAATCACAAGATCTTCAAAATCTTGGATTTTAAACACACTTTGAGCATAAGTTTCCTAATTAGACTGAAGAGACACTCTTTTTCAGAGCTGAAAGAAACACACTCATTTGGTTTCTTGGTGAGAGGAGATCAGGAAGGTCAATAGCATTCTCTCATCTGTATGCTAAATATGAAGCTACTGATTAGCTTAGCATACGGTCTGAAATGGCTAGTGTCGGTCTGTTCTAAAGCTTACCAGCCATGCGTATCTCATATCACCTCATGAAGTCTTCATCAACATGATGTTTGCTCGTCATGTTTGCCGGCAGGAATACGATGTCAAACAAAGCTAAGCTAAATGTGCTAAATGAGCTACCAGACTTCTCAGATATGAGAGTGGTATCAGTCTTCCAATCTAACTTTCAGCAGTCAAGCAAATAATTGCTTTAATAAAAGATGAAACGTTCTTTCTTAATCTGCCAGCCCGCTTGCTGTGTTATTTTTATTGCTATAAGATGACTTAATGTGTTTTGTGTGAGACACTTTATGAGCGTTGCTCTCACCAAGCCTGGAAGACACCTTACCAGGATAAACAGGTCGCATTATTGCCTCCTGCTGAATTTCTCATCTCAGCAATTAAATCTAAAACTTTTCATACACTAAGTGGATCAAACTTCAGCATAGGAGGATAGTTCTCATATAATCCGAGGGAAGCACGTCAGTGTTATTAATCATTAAAGATAGGGACAAAATACTGTCAGTGAATTATGTTGCATGCGTAGACTAGCTAATAAAACTTACAAATAATCACACACAATGATAAATCAGTATATTAAAAATGTTCACATTTCTTTGAGTCCCTTCTGTGTGACATAGAGATAAAAGACAAATGTTTCAAAGCATTAGAGGCATTACTCAGTTTGGTTAGAGTATATGAGTGTATCTGAGTGACTGTGTGCCCGGCAGTCGAATATCTTATTTTAATTAAAGCAGAAATTAGGAGGTAAAAACAGTACTTAACGCTTAATAAATCTAAAACGAGTGTCAATTTTATTCAAGTATTTTTCCTCATGTATTTCAGCAGCAACTAAAACATCAATATTAAAGGCAAGTTGTATGTTTAAACAACTGACAAGTGCTTTTTTGCCACAAGAGGGAAGACAGAATGGAGCTGAATATTCATAGAGATAAGAGACTTAAATAAGGTATAAGTGGCTTTTAATTTAGACAAAATGTGAGTGTGGCTGCCGGCTGAAGTGATTGTTGCTGAGACATCACAACAAATGGGCTTTCTGCCCTTGAAAAAGGTAAATCTTTGTGAACGGGAACTTTTCCATAGAAAGAGAGGAAGTGTGCGTGCGCTGTATATTCGTGTTATCACAGACTCCAGGTTTGCTTAGCGAGCAGGGGCTCTGCAGCAGCCTCCAGGCCAACAGGACCGGCTCTCGATAAGTTCTTTAATAGAGGCTTAGGGATGAAAACTATCCTAATGCCACTATTTTGACAGCCGTGGCAGAGGACTGTCAGGATAACAACAGAGAGGGTTCTTTTCCTCCAGAGTAGCTGCTGAAAATACCGTCTGAAACAGCTACCTACAGCAGGGATTCTTCAGAGCCTATATCTGCATTTCCTTACAGACGACAGGCGTGCAGCAATCACATGTAAGAGTTGCTAACGGCTCAAAAGCGATGTCAAGATGCGTGCAACAAAAACAGTGCGGCTCATATGAGGCAGAGTAAGTAATTACTTTTAAATCAAACTAGTGTTATAATGAAAATGAGTTTCAAGGAAAAGCGGAATGAGTTTTATGGACCAGTTTTGTCATAATATTAACTTTAGACAATATGGCAGTGTCATGGAAAGTGTAATGAAACCTCTGGAGGGGGCCCGCAGGAAGTACAACCCCACCATTAAAGCATGCCATCCGTAATCCATTAACCAGGTCCTATTGCTCGTAGACCCATTATACAAAGACACAGCGGGGGGCATAGTGAAAGGAATTGTGGGTCAGTATCTATAAAAGCTAATGAGCTAAACACACTGGAGGACAAAGGCTGTAAATAAACGAGCAAATAATGAAGAATTAGAACAGCTGCTTCTTTTTCTAGCCCCTTTTCACGGAATAGCTCGGGAAAAAAAAAGAAAAAAGAAACAGGGAAAAGAAAGTGCTTTTGGAAGTCAGCAGAGCAGGAGGTGGTAACCAGCCTAACTGTGGGTAATTACGACACTGGTGGTTGTACAGTGAGGGTGTGAGGGCCTGTTGCACAGTGATAACCAGAACCATGTCGAGCAGGGCTGCTGGCTCTCCCACAGATGGAGGGCTGCATATTTAGTATGGAAATCAGGCCTGGAAAATGCAATTATACTATACTTGAGGCTGATAGCGAGAGCAGGAGAAGAGGAGGAGAGGGACATTAGCAGGCAGACTGGGGGAATTAAGAAGATACGATGCCTGCCCGAGTGAGCTTGATTCAGAGATACTGGAGGCCACCAGTGGACGGTGAAGGTGAGATACTCCCTTTCTCGTCTTAAATATCTTCATACGGAATTTACAATTAAAGTGTGCGTTTATGTACATGCTCTGCTAGGTTTCCTCTCTAAATAGAGTCTTTGTTTCTGAGTTCATCTAATCTGTTTGGCTCACAGATGCTGCCTCTCTATGTTAACACAATATCGTCTCCCGTTCATACTGAGGCGGTGAAAATTTGTTCCCCCGGGGACACGGCTAAGCGTAGCTGTCACTCCGCTTCACCTTCTCTGACATGCAGGACCGCCGCCTCTAAAGTGAGCATTAGCAGCCTTTTGAAGTGACGACATGGGAGAGACGGCAAACCGACAATAAGGCGCGCACGAGCAGCCGAGAGTAGAGGTGAGAGGAGCGACGAAGCGAGGTGATCTGGAAATCACATGACATCGGTGAAACGTCGCAAGAGGGAAAACCTCTGACTTGTGCATCGGCAAGAGTGCGAGTTCCAGGATGTGGCAAAGTCTGCCAGGGAATAACTGATGTCGAGGCTATGAGCGCAAAGACAAAGATAGTATTCCCCCTCGGGGACCGCTGAATGAGGCAAGCTGACAGGACTGTGTGTACGTGTGTGTCAGACAGCAAGAATCCATCCTCCTTCTCCTTCCTCCTTTTCTTGCAAGCTGCATGTTGCCTCCTATACATGCTGCTCTCAGCTCTTGTCAATTACCCTTGATGGATTCATTAGCCACGCCACATGGTCAATACCTCACAGCTCAATACTAATTAGTAATAACAATTTAAAAAAATGTGGTGGAAAGGCCATTTAGAGTGTCTGCACTGCAGATACAAGTTTGTGGTGGTGACCATCTTTGTATCGCTCCTTTTGAGACACACTTAAATCAGTTGTCTTTGCTAAAATTAGCCAATTAACTGCACTTACAAAGTGATTTACCATTGCCCGGCTACCGGTCCCTATTCCCATTTACTATCTAATTTGTGAGTCATCCAGAAGGCCAAAATCCCCCTCTCCTTTACTCTCTCTCTCTCGCACATGCACTCTCACAGCAGAAACTAAATCACTGCAGATCTCAGCCTCTCTGATTCCACCCTGACCCAGATATTCAGGTTCTTTCTTGCTCAAATCCTTTTAAAATGAAAGACCACCTCTTTTTTTTTTTTTTTTTTTTCTCAGCAGTTTTCGGCCACAACCTTCCCTCATGCTTTAATCATCGCAGCACTAAAACAACAAAAACCTTCACCGTGGGACACTTAGGCAAAGTGCATCACTTTTAGTCAGCAATCCATTTGAAAAGGAAAGCCTTGACTGGAGTTTGGTGGCAGATGAGACGCTGACAGGTAGCAACTGTGTCCCTTGAGAGAGATGCACTTAATGTGAGTTTAAAATTTTAAATACTGTACGTCAGCTGCCTTCAGAGTGGGTTTCTCCACTCCAATGTGACAAAAGTCTTCTTCAATTAAAGCTGAAAATGCGAAAACTGTATTATGTAAGTGTTTCTTTAACTATACCTCCCGAGGGAGAGAAAATATTGAGTGCAACATTTGGGCAGATGGGTAAAAATGAGACCCAAAGCAACAGTCTTAAAATCCATCATCCTGAACAAAGAGAATCCCCCTGCCATAATCTCAGAAACGCACCCTCTTCCGTGTAATTAACCGTGGCAGCCATTTTGGATCTCGGTCAAACATTAGTCAAATAAACCACCCGAAGGAAAACAATGACATACTTCTTCAGTTACACAGCAGGAACATGATAACATCAGAGAACTCTCTTTAAAGGAATCGATATGAGGAAATAACGCTGGCAGGAATACATGAGACTTTAGGATGACCCGATTTTACCCTCGCTTCATAAACAGATGCTCGTCTATCACAGAATTTTCTCCCTAAAGCCTCAACGTGTGACATTTGACACCTTACTTGTCTCTCAGCCTCGTGCACTGACGAAAAAAACTGTTTATGTGTTACTGTACAGAAAGAGGTGTGTAGCTGCTTCAAATAAATGTGTGTTGGTTGTCTTTGTGTGTAAGAAAATTGTGCAGAAATACAGACCAATACTTTGAGTGTGCGTGAGTGTATGCACAGTTTCCCAAGAGAGGTTTTAGCAGAGCGTACTTATTCACCCCTCTGGCTGAACTGATGGAGTTCTCTGGCTACGATCGCCCTGCATGAAAGATGGGCTGAATGTGAGCGATGCGAGAGGCAGACTTGTACTTGCGCACACACACGCACACACACAAAGACAGCAGAGAAGCTGTTGCCTAACGGTGCGATTCAAACACATTTACACCCACTGAGGTCGAGAGAAGCGGTGCGGATTCACGGCTGCAAAACTCCCTGACTGGATGTAGAACAACAAATCGGAAACATGTTGAACACGGCCGTTAGAGACGGAGAGAAATCTCACCAACTTGTGAGCTGAAAGCGCTGAAAACGAACACAGACGGGCCGAGCACATGCACACACACTCTGCATCGTGCCATGTTAATAACGTGGAGGGATGTTCAATCTCCTGCTGAGGCCAGACAACGAATCAATGCAGACAGCAGACTTTAAGCAGTGGCTGGAATATAATGACAGCACTGAATTCTACAAATCAGAATATGTTGCACACTGTGAAGTGTTTCTCACGCTGGATATGTGCCTACAGAGATACTGAGATGCAAATACAGGTTAATAAAGAAGGAAAGGGTGAACCGGACCATAAGCAGCAAATAAGATCTTTGGAAGAAAATGATGATACTTCGAGAGACTTGGTGAAAGTGATAAGTCAGAGAGCAGCAGTGAGAAGGTGAGAAAAAAGGTCGAAGCCGTACGCTGATGACCTGTTTGAAAATGTCATGCTACGTGCAGCCCTTCCTCCTCCTCCTCCTCCTCCTCCTCCTCCCCCCGCCTCATAGCAGTCTGGAGCTCATCCCAGAGAACAGAGACCTGCAGAGCTCACGCATCACACGCTGCACGACGGGACGCCAGATTCTCATCAACATTTGAATATCATCTTAATTACTCAGCAAATATGTGCTGGCAGTGCTCATGCGTATGAATGGGAGTCTGGGACCGGGACAGCGTGTGTATACTGGGGAGACAGACAAAGTAGAGGTAGCTGCATTAATTAATGATAAACTTCTTGAAAGTGTTTAAATATATATATATATATATATATATATATATATATATATGCTAATTGTATGCGTGCGCTAAACGAGGGAGTATGTTCTGTATGCATTCACGTGTGCCTATCAGATGAATCTTTAAAATCAGAGCCGGGGGTCGATATCCGTGTGAGGCTGAGCGTTCTCAAATTACCTCAGATTACTGCCTGCTACTACCAATGCTGGACTAATCGAAGGCAATTTGCATTTGGCTGATGGGCAATTTTAAGAGCGTCTCCTGGTACCGTCGGAGGCGAGGCAGGTTTTTTATTTATTTGTCTTTTCGCAGAACATATGGCTCACAAGGTAAAGAGGGGCGAACGAAAGAGGAGGAAATGGGATCTGGGGGTGAAGGAGGCAGGTTCAAAATGAGGTGGGAGGGTAATATTGCACGGCTTGAGTAGGAGAGGACTGAGATGAGAATGCGCTGAAATGAGATGGATAAAAAAAAAAAGCACACACTTGAGGACTGCTGGAGGAAGAGAAATGCTCACGTCCAAGAAGGAGGGTCGATGTAAAGGAGATGTTGCACTGTGGGAGCAACGCCTCTACGGTTATTCCTCTGTAGCGGCAGAGAGCTCAGAAATAGGACCGGCTCCAAATTGAGTGGCCTCATGTGGCCTTTATTAGAGACCACGTGTAGCCCAACACAGAAGGAGAGAAAGAGATAAAGGAAAAGAAAGAGACAGATAAATAGAAGGAGAAAGCAAGAGAGGGGGGGAAATGAGCTTAAGGGAGCAAAAATATGCCAGGAATTCCACTGCGTTGAATTAATCTCGGTGCTTACACCCGAATGGTGCCAGGAGCCAAAGGCAGGTGCTCATCTATGTGCTCAGAGAGAATGGGGCTTTCGCACATAAAAGCCCTACATGAATTGCTAATGGCGACATAACGGTAAACACAGATAGGTGAAGAAGCGGGGAAGAACTCGAATGAGCCTTAGCATTCAAAGCGGAGGCAAAGGACAAAAACAGCCTCAGAACAAGACATCTGTAGCTAAATATAAAAGTACACGGACTGTCCTCATTGTACATCAGTATGAGTTGGTGTTCAGAGAATCACCTGTTAGTTAATATATGCCGGCAGTGAAATGTGTTGGTGAATTACAAAAACATGCAGCCACACTATATCTAATATATTAATGCCATCAGATTATGATTGTGTCTGAATATGTATTTTAGAATAAATGAAATCTATTGCTTTAATACAGTCCTCTGTCAGCCTGGTGCAAGTGTTTTTTTTTTTAGTATTTGCTGTGCACAGCCTGTGAGGTTAAATGTCTGGATTTACCGACACATTAACTGAAAGATTGATCCTCCTATTGCAGGACAACGACCTGAATGGGCGAGTCAATTTTCACCACTGCAGAGCTTTCTGGCTCTGTCTGAATCAATTCTGTAACCTTTCTGAAATCCAACAAACACGTGCGATGTGTGGAAAGTTTTGTCTGTGGTGCAGGGCTCCCTCTGAATTACTATCCTTGAGTGCGCGCGTACGATCTCCACTCACCAGCTCGATGAGCTCCTGGTAGCACACCTGCCCCTCTTCATTGCTCTGGACGAGGGCTAACAGCATGTCCAGCTTGGATGGGTCCAGCTGCAGCTCATGGTGCTCCACCAGACTGGTGAAGTTCTCCACTGCGATGAAACCGGTGTTCTCTGGGTCCAGCTGGAAAAAAAAAAAAAAAAACAACAGCGCATTCTCATACCACTGGAATAAAAGCAGCACGGCGACAGTTGCATTGCGCGGTTATGCAACTTGATTTTTTAATAAGTGGCACTGCAGCGATGAAGTCTCAGTTTGCCCTGAGCGAGAACGCATCAGTAAAAGACAGCTGTGATGAATAAACAGACACACAATGGATAAAGACAAATGAGAGCTACAGGGCTTCAGCTCAGACAGAGGGAGCAGTATTAATTAAGCCGTGATGCATTTATGATGCCTTTGAAATAATTGGACCTGCCTTGAGAAAAGGGCCCCGTTGAACTTGATAAAAGAAGCAGGTCTCTCAAAACAAAACAGCAGGATGTCTGTCGCTGATCTTGGAAGCAGTGACTGAAGACAGGAGGGTATGTCATTCTAATGACCTGCTTTCCCTGGGACAAAGAAAGAAATCCCCCAGCATTAAATGAGGCTGACTTTTCAGCTTTTGTTTCTGAGTGGATGCTTCATTTGACTGTGTGAGTCCATCCTTGGTTACAGCTGTACTGTAGCTTGCAGTCACTGTGGTTTTTATAATCACCACTCACTCAGTGAGACCCAACATCCCCATGGGTTATTACTGCTGATGCCCGCATGCCAGTGCTACTCCTCGTAATTGATTTAAGCAGGAGAGTGTCATAAAAACGGGCTGAGTGCGGCTGTCTAAAATAGCACATGGTTAAAAATGGCTTGTAAACTATAGGGTGTGCGTCTACGCCTGGTTTATGTAGTGTGTGTTTTTTTGGGCGGCAGCCTCACATACTTGATTTTCCTCCCTACCCTCGCCTCTTAAATGCAATTCAATTGCTCTCCAATGGAGTGTTAATTTCTTATGCCAGCTCTCTTTAGTGCATCTCACTGTGTTTGGGAAAATGTGCCCGAGGACAAACTGAAGCAGTACAAAGAGACCACATGGGAAGAGTCCTTGCCGCGTCTCATTTTACCGTTTCCTGAATGCTAACACAGCCTCATTAGGTCTTGGATCGTAAACCAACAGCCCCTCGTTGCCCCCGGGAAGGAGGGAGCTTTCAGACGTTGCGTCAGTGTGTAGTCAGTCACGCTGGATCATCGTTGCCCGTGTCATGAGTCCACGAGAAGAATCCCGCCTAGGCTGCTTTGGTCTGGACGCTATCTGCTCCGACACGGTTATACAAAGACGTTACACCGGCTGCATGAGGAGGACGGCATTAAACTGTGCTGCACCGTGTCAGTCTCTACCGCAGGAGGCTCAAAGCTTAACTGCTCAATGAAGGAGCAAAAGAGATCAATCAGGGAATCCATTGGTGTGTGTGTGTGTCTGTCTGAACATATTCGCTGCACGTGCTTTGCTTCCCCCTACACTGCTTTCAGTGTTTTTTTCCAGTGGTTTAGTTAAACACAAGTGCTCCTTTAATTCCATTTAATAAGCTTTTTCACTCTCCTTATGTACACTTATGCATTTATTCACATGGGAGAGCTCAGTGGAGGCAGGAGCCAGTGGGTAGAGAGTTTTCCCACTGCTAGGATGGGATTTTGGTAATTTGTACACTGTTGTGTACACAGTATGTACACCAACACAACTCTTACCAGCAGAAAAAAATCCCGTATTCGATATTAAGATTCTGTACACACGCACAACCATTCTAACTCCATTGACTTTACTGAAAACCCTTCACAACGTTTGACTGCTTACACAGAATCCTTACGGACATCTCACTGTAATCCCAAACACTCAGCTCCTGGTAGGCTGAACTTAAGAGTCTGCAGGCTGAAACGAACGTAAAACCACATTTGAGGACGCAAATGAACCGCGATAGGAAAGAAAACAAGCCCGTGTCTATTTTTAGGTAATCCCCTTAACTATGTGTTCCATGGATGTTTGTTAAAACGAGGCCCCATTCTTCCCTTGAGGAGAACCGAGTGGGGTATATCTCCAGTGTTTGTGATGTGTGCTGCACCAGGATGACATGTGGAGAATACAGGCAGAGAGAAAGCAACAAAATAAGACAGGGGAGAGGCAGGGGGAGGAGAATGGGAGAGTAGGGCGTGTTGGTGGAGGGTTGAAGAAACGAAAAGAACTGAAAAATGATGAGATTGAAGTGGAAGGAGGAGAAGGTATGAAATGAGAAAGGAACAGAGGCAGCCAGAGAGGACACAGAAATGAGACAAAGACGCCCAAAGAATAAAAATGCCTGACGGCTGTCTGTTATCTGCGCGTGTGCCTAACCCAGCGGTCTAGCAGTGACTTCTCTTTCCTATAAGAGGGCTGTGACACACTCCAGTGCTCTGCACCCACTTGCCACAGAGGAGAAATAGATCAGATTCTAATGTGCTCCTGGCTCAGCCCGGGCTGACAGGGGGAACAGAGAGCCACACTGGGGACGTCTGATTACTGTCAGCCTCCATATGTCAGCACATCACTACACCACGCATACAGTGGCGGCGCAGACACAGAGGCATGCTGTATATGGCTGTGCACATTTACACAATCCGAGTGTTGACGCTGAGCTGTCATATTGCACAGATACTATTCCCTTTGTAGTCTGACCTTATTCAAGAAGAACGTCACACAGGGGAGACCGTCTGCCGAGGATACAAGGAGGTGGGGGATTGGTTCTTGTCGCCAATTAGGGTTATCAATTACCGAGATGAGGTACATGGAGATGAATGAGTGTTGGCAAGGAGAGCCAGTTTTTTTTTTTTTCCTTCCCTTGGACAGTGGCGACGTGCAGGAATACGGGAGAGGGGCAGAGAAACAGAGAGAAAAAGGAGGGAAAAAATCACTGGGAGGGGAAGCAGATATTGAAGCGATCCAACACTGGTGAGGGCGACACTTTGACAAGCTGCAAGCGTTGCCATGGTTACCAGTCGCCTGCGTGTCATCCCTTTCTTTCTCTCTTTCTTGCATTTCCCCTTTCTACCCCCCTCCAACATACTGGCTTTGGAGAGGCAAAAGAAAGACACAAAGACAGACAATGAAAGGAGGGAAGGATAAAGACGCCTGAGAGGGAAAGAAAAACGGGAAAGAATGAGAATGGAGCGATAATATGACAAAGTCTGGGATGTAAAGGGAGGCGGGGCGGGAGATTCTTGAGGGAAGGTGGATGTGTCAGGGATCTTGGCCGGCTCATGTGGGAGGAGATGGACAAGACACCGGATGGAAATGTATATACATGAGTATGAGGATGAGGAGGAGGAGGAAGAGGAGGAGGGGGATGAAGAAGAGTGAAATGCTGACTGCAGGGGAATGATCTCAGCTTTAACCCCCGAGACCTCTATTACCTTCAGCACAGTGACTGACCCCAGCCAACCACTGACTTATCAGTCTGCTCCACTGGGGCTCAAGAGTGAACCTTGCAGCCCAGGGACAAACCACAAACCACAGCAATGAACCCCCAGCCGGTACCGCCACCCTGCATGTAATACATATATTAACTGTTGGCAAACTCAAGATGGCAGACTTTTAACTGTGTTATTGGGCTTTTCCTCTGGTCAGTGTCGTCTTATTATACCATACTTGATTAATCAATTACTTGATCAGCAAGCAAAATGAAGATGTCACCTTGAGCCCCCGGAGAGAGTCACTACGATTTTTTTTCTATTTTCTGACTATTATCTGAGAATATACTAACAATTGATTTACAAAATTAAAAGAGGAAGAATCTGTTTTAAAAATTTAATTTGCATAGTGCAAAAAGCTGACATAAGGTCATCTGTGTTTGCACAAACCTCTGTGTGAATTACCAGCTGGTAAGATATAGTGCAATTAAAGTATTGTGGGCTGTATAATTATGCAAATAATTGCTCTAACCAAGAGAAACACAATTACAACAAAACAATTAGCACAATAGGTCCAGCAGAAACAGAAAATGTATAAGCAGAAGCACTTGCTCTTTTTGGTTTTATAAATAAATAAAGACGACGTCTAATAAGAAAGTGAAAGACTGTTTCTAATTATTCAACAAGCGGAACGAGGAGATGGGGATTTCAGTAACAAGACAGGAATGCGCTACCAACACTGGTATGGTTCCCAGGCCCACTCTCAGCGTCAACGTGCTAACCCTGTGGCACGGGGCCAACACTCCAGACTACTCTGGTCTCCGTGAACAACACTGTGAAGCTTGAACGGGGCTGTGTTTCTGCAGAGGGCAGTGGCATTTACAGGGCTTAGCATATTTGCATGGCATCAGATAAGGCCGTTTGAATTGTCTCTGCTGCCCTCAGGACGCAAGGGCGCTCACCAGCAAATGGGCCACTGACTCTGTAATTATCAAAATACATGCTCTGCCGTGCAGTTATTATCAGCACGTGCAAACTTTCCCATCGTGGCACTTCGATGTGACGGTCCAAAACGCTATCTTTCCTCAAGTGGACACCACTGAAGAGAGTCAGCCAAGGAATTTTCCTCGTTGCGAACAATTGTCTAACTAGATTTCCTGGAGTTTAAACACAGTTCAAACAGCCAGAGGCATTTTCAAATACAGCTCAGTGCAAATCAGTATTAAAAAATGATGAAAGGAGGCGCCTATAAGAACATTATTCTGCCTCCTCAACACAAACACACCAGAATTGTGTTCAGGACCCCAAGTCCTTAAGGATGAAATATAAATAAGCCTGATGAGAACTGAATGACACACGGGGAGATATTCACCAGCTAATGATAGCATACTTTAGTGGCTGATTGCTGCCAGCCATCAAGTCGTCTTATCAACGGCGCTGCGATGGAAAGAGTACCGGAGGAGGAGTGTGTTTGTGCGTGCATGTGCGTGCTCCGATAATGAGCATATGTGTGAGTCCGCATAGTCCAGAAATAGCCTGAGCTCAGCATTGAAACCTCCTGCAGACTAATAAACTCACTTATGTTGCCGCTGTTCCGCTCTCTTTCTCTGCCTCCTGCAGGATTTTCACGTTGTTAAGTTTGACAGGCGATATCTTCTCAACTTTTGGCCTGCGGTGCTCTTATGCGCTCGGCACATCATACTGGTTTGGGAAACTTCAGCAAATCCAAAAGCACTGACGTCTGGCGCCTTTAACACCTAAAATATGTTTCACTGAAGACAGCACCAAGCCTGGAGTTCCAAGAAGACGTCAAATGATAGTAGAACGCATGATACATGACTGCATTGTGCCTGGTTTGATTTCTCGCTGTAAAACACCAAAAATGATTTAAAAAGGGACATACCAAGAGGGAGATGATGGAGATATACTAAATCTAGAGCAGCAACAACACAAAGAAGACTCTGCTAAAACATTTTCCTGGAAAACAGTGAGGGGAAAAAAAGTGCCTAATGCTTAGGCAGGTAGCAGGCTTTCTTAAAAACCGTCTCAAAAGTGTCGGCAGATTTCACTTCTTTACAGTTTAATTAGCGAGACCTTTACCAAATCAAAGGCCGCCGCATGCAGTCCCAAAGGTGGAGAAAAAGGCTGTTGTCAGCCGTCAGAGTGAGTGATTTGGTCCAGCCTTAAGCCTAATAGGACTGAGGCCTGTTCAACTGTGGCCTTACGAACTGTCTATATGAACATACTGGCACAAGCAAAATAAACGGCACAATCAATAAAACAACCAAGTGTTTACAGTGAGGAAATATTGGCATCCAAAGACTGGCTACACTGAAAATGGATATTGACACAAGATGAGTCAGCCTCTTTTTATGCCACGCTGAAATGTATCCATGAAGGGATATGTATTGTTGAGGCATCACTAAGTCGCTACCACTAAAGTGTTTATACAGTTAAATGACTCAACGGTGCAACCACCGAGTATCTTCTCACTCATCCCACACAGGGTTCCTCCACTGGCTATGAATACGCGCACATTCATAAAAATGCAACTGTGCACATGATCGTACACACACGCACACACACGCACGTCTACGAATCCTCTCGAGTCTATTGATCAAAGTGTTGCTGACGGGCGACTCGTGGCCCCCAGACCCTGCAGCACACAATCGATCTCTCCCTTTGGACAAAAATGATTGCCCAATCTATCTGTCAATCAGCTCAAACTCCAAAAGGCCAGGTCGTCATCAAAAGCAGGAGACGTGCAAGTCACACACAACAGTCGCTTTTATCTTAAAGAAGCACTACTTAAATACACACTTCCTTTTTGAGTAGAATCTGCCCTCAAATCGATTTTGGTTTGTTAATTTTGGAGGCGGCGGACCACAGCTAAATATGACTGGAGAGCAAAAACGGCAGTTTGGCTGGAGAACTCTAAGAAACCAGATGTCAAGAGGCACATTTTTCACTGGCCTAAATATGGTCACCAGTACTGTGTTGCGACTTGGCAAGCGTCTTGAGCATCGAGGCTGAAAGAGGACAGAAACAGACAGAATGTTTAAACTCAAAGAGCAGCGTCTGTTTTAAAAGAAGAACGGCAGGACTTGAGCTTCACACAAACAGTCTATCAGCAATAAAACGTGGAATGCAGTGATATAGCAATCTTTCCTGTGACCCTCAGATGATAAGACAGGGCGTGTGGTAAGAACATCACAAAACAGAAAAAAGACAAACACATCCATGCACACAGAGCATGATTGCTGCAGCAGCTATAATGAGCCAATTACTAATTATTTACATAAAATATACAGCAATTAATCCTCCTATACATCAATGCATGCAGCAAATCCATCCATTTGCACACACATCCCTTCCCTTCCATTATCCCTTCCTCAAACCATGACACGGTGGTCTCCCTCCTGCCGCGGCTCATGATCTGACCTCGCATTCTTGGGGCCAACGTGCCTCCGTGATGCCCGCGTCTGTGGTGTAGCCTCGTGCTCTCATTTTGCCCGTGCAAACAGCCCCTGCAATCAGTCCTAACATTAGCTCTCACCCCAGTCTCCACGTCTCAGTCCCTGGGTAGACGGCGAGGTGGCCAGGAGCCTGTAACCATAGAAACCCCTGCCGCTGCTTGCTTACCTGCTCTTGTATGAGCTGAAACAGGGAGCTTCTATCCATATACTGGCCAGGGAGGTGAGAGGAGCTGCCGAGGACAAGGGCATAGGGAGGAGCAAGAGAGGGGTGGTGGTGGTGGTGGTGTTGGTAAGGATGGGATAAGGTGGAGAGGGATGTGGTTAGGTAGCAGCTGGTGCCTAAATGGTAGCGTCAGGCCGCTTCGCTGCTGCTGTGTCCCCCTGCTGCTGACGGAGAACGTCTGGTGAGCTTGGTCCCTGGTTGTTTTCTTGCCGGTGCTGTTCCTGGAGTAAAAACCGGTGCCGAGTGCGCGACGGTGGGGCAAAAGGGCCGTGACTCTGCTCTGTGGCAGTACAGCGTGGCGTGTTGGTAAACCCAGCTTCAGCAGACGACAGGCAGGCACGCAGGCAAGGCAGATCCAGCAGCTCTCATTCACTCTCCTCCTCCTCCTCCTCGCTCTCCTCTATCCCATTGCACTGACTGCTACCTCTCTCTCTCTTCCCTCTCCTCATACACACAGTGCGCCGCCTGCATACCAATGAGGCAGGGGAGGGAGGTGGCTTCTCTCTTCCAATTGCAGAAAGGGAAGGAGTGGCCAGGGGCTGCGGCTCCTCTCCTCACTACAAGTAAGGTGTCTCAGGGAGGAGGCGGAGAGGATGGGTTCCACTGCGGCTTTGCGCTTACTACTGCCACAGACCCCCCCCCCCCCCCCCCCCCCCCCCCTCCCCTCCAACACATATGTCTAGCCTGTAACTGACAGACACACACACACAAACCCACACATTCTGAGAAGACAAAAGCTGCTAATACGCAGGCATATGGTAAAATTCTGCTGCAATAATCAGATGCATTGCCACCTCCAACACACATGCCCAAACATCCTCCAAAAAGCTCAAACGAATACCACGAAGATAATAACACAAGACCACAATCCACAACACAATAGTTCATCATCAGTGACACCAGATCAACGGCTCATTTTATGGTAATCTGGTGCAAAATAAAGAGACAGCACGCAGGGAGCACAAACGGCTGGACTTGTTACTGCTTCTGCAAGAGGTGGATTTCTTGAGATCCCACCATTAAAAAGGTGTTTTCTTTCTGCACAAATCCGCAGTGACCCCTCCTCCTCGGGACAATGGGGGAGGAAACAGCGAGGGGACGTAAATCTCGACCCATAAAAAAAGAAAAAAGAAAAATCCTGAAACACTCTTAAGAGCTGGAAGACGTCGAGGATGGCGGCGAGGTTGTGACCCCGTGATCCCAGATCAAGGTTGAAGCCGGGAGGTTTCTTGTCGCCTTTGCTGTTTTCTCTGAGATTTACCACCAGCCGTTTAACTCAGCCAAGGACTCAGGCTTAGAAACTCTCCTCAGTGTGAGAAAAAGATGAAAAATATCCGGACCTCCACATTTTACCTATTTGTCTTGTGCTTTATTGAGTCAGATGGAAGCTGCTGACTATATGAAATCTGCTGTATTTACCTTAGTGGATCGGGCCTTGGCCACCTTCAGCATGGCAGAGCTCCAAGACTTTCCCTTTGTCACCTTCCCCTCTGCCGATCGGGCAAGCTATTGTTTAAACAAAACCTTAGCAATGCCCGTCCAAGTCCATAGAAACGACAGGATTCTGTTCTCTGTGAGGGGAACCTGGGTGTCGTTGTTCTTACTCCTGATCAATAGGGTTGAATAAGACAATTATGAGGTCACTGCTGAAAGATTTGCAAACCGAGACAGACTGCAAAACCGCCGAAATAAAACTGGATTCAACTGTTGCCTAGGTAACCTCAAAGCACATCCACCAAACAATGATGGACAAGCACCATGATATAAAAGAAATTATGTACAAAAAGGAAATAAAGCAGAGAAACAAACAAGACTTTGTCAAATGAAAAGGGGAAAAATGTCATTCTTTGGATGACATACTCTATGTCTACATATTACAGGGCTTGATGAAAAGGATTTTTGCATAGAAACAGGTACAAAGCGTTCTCCAATGCATGAATAAGATGCCAAGTAGGCTCACAGCTCCACCAAGGGTCACGCCAGTATCATTGTTTCCATTACACCACCATCAAGTGACATTATACAGATGACTGCCAGGGCAAGATAAGCCTTCTCTGGTGCTGGAGGCACCCCCAGCTGAACGGCCTCTCTTGAGGCCAACTAAACGCTTTGCGTACTACTCACCTCTGCTGGATGGATGCAGACGACAGGACAGACCCAGGCAGTCTGCTCCTCTTTAACGATGCCTGAGAGTGCCGACCAACAACACACTGGTCTGGCCTCTGTTTTGAGAGCAGGGAGAGAATAGCAATGACTTTCAGGGAGGCAGAAATGCACGTTAATTAGGCTGCCAGTCCGCACTTTTCCTGCGGAGCTTAATGACCCCAAGGGCCATGAGGCAGGTGTTTGTGTATGGTTGTCTTTCTGTCAGTGAAACAGCAGTGAGGGGGAGCTGTATAAAAATGAATGCCTTAAAGGGATAAATTATCAAAACTTCCTTTAAATCTTGGATTAGCCTTCTTTAAAGCTAGATTAAATTCAGCCCTGTTGCTCAGTCTGGACTTTTAGATTACCGCTACAAAGTAAAGCATTTTCAGTTTGGATTGTTACTGCAACTTCAGTTTCTACACAGACAAAAGATATCACAACATCACGGAGCCATAAAAGGAGCTGCTGTCATGTCTTCTTTAGAGTATATTATTTAAAAGAAACAATTCAGCCTTACAATGCAAGACTAGTTAAAACTTAGAAGGTCTAAATCTGGATTTCTACATTTTTCAGCATGCGAATAATCAGTTGTTATTTATATTTAAACTTATATAAGATCAATTAGACTAAGTTCATGTTTAGTTTCCTGACCCGGCAATACACAGAAGGTAGAGATCTTTGTGTGCTCGGTTAAAAGCTATTACTTTTCTCCTGGCAACTGAGAAAGGCATAAATTGTTGAGGTGTTAAAGTGGAAGGGATCCATTTCCTTTGTTTCATTGCCCTACTTATGTACCTCTACCTAAGGAGCTACCAGCTGCCAGTATTACAGAAATCTGCTAAAGAATCATGCACGCCTTGGCTGTCTGAAGGATATACAGCAGCTGAGAAGAGAAGTGGACAGGAGCTTTTGAAATTCCTAGAACTAGGATTTTGTCCGGCGATCGTCGTTAACTGTGCTGCCTATTGTATTTTAAATCCAGATTTATGCAGGACGCTTAAACAATCCAGTCATTTACAGTCTCACAGAGATAAATTCACTGAAGCTGCATGCTGCTACTGGATGGTTGAGCTTTCGTTTTTCATCCTAGCCAGACTCGCCTCCTTCTCCGTTCTGGGAAGAATGTATGTTGTGCTACAGAAAGCAATAATGACTAATTACCTCATGAAATTTTAATTCAACTGGTTGCTGCTCTGGACTGGTTGGAAAGGGCAACATCAGTATGATGTTTTTGTGTGGACATCCATGGGAGGTGGAGTGATGTCAGATGTATCCCAGCGTACATGTTTAGAACTAGGAAAAGCAAGAAGAAGAACAATTAAAAGAAACTCTAGTTAAAAACAGACAAGGTCAAGATAATATGGGTTAAAATTTCCACCACAAGATGCAGAGCTTAAGATGATTGCACCTCATAAAGACTGCTGCTAGCTCTGTAAGACAGAGTATCTCTCTCAGGATGCTGTCAGTGTGCAGGATCCCAGCATTCCAGTGTGGCTGCATCGCCCCTTTTGTTTACTTAATCTTTTACAAATTAAGAAGACAAGGTACTCTGTTTTTTTTTCCAGAGTCTGTTGGCCTCCACTAATCATAAGAATGAAAATAGATGGTGCTGCACGCTCCAGCTGCTGAAAGTCAAGCAGCAGTGATTGTGCAATAGAGGGAATCACCCGCACGGTGAAAAATGGCAGAAAAATGAATCAGGTCACTGAATGACACAGTTTTAATCCAAAGTGCTCCACTTAGAACATCTCTTGGGGACATAAAATGAAAGAGGCAAGGAAGAGGAAGGAGAGGGTTAGAGGAAGGAGGTTTAAATGAGAGAGAATTAAGGGGAGAGAGGGGAAAGCAAAGGGGAGCATTCATAAAAAGGGATGTATTTGAAATTAAACTTCGCCAACTCTGATTCATTTCACGGGGGAGCACTATTTCAACTCCGTGTCTGCAATATTCACATCTCATACGGGACAAATCTGTCAAACATCAGTTGCTATTTTTGACATTACAGTGCCACTTCTTGTTGAGCTAAGCACAGATTTTCTGAGCGGCAGTAAGGAGGAAATGTGAAGCGACTTCTGGTGTTTAAAGCTGCAGTTTCACCTCCCGGATCAGAGCCCATGTGCACCATGCAAGACCATTATTAGGATACAGCATATAAGGTTTAAACTTTAGATGCTTATAATCTAATTCATCGCTAACTGGGAGGTTCCAGTTTATACATGCAGCTACAGTAATAAAGAGCTAAAGATGCTATGGCTCACACAAGTTCCTGATCTCATTATGTATGACCCCGACTGAATAAAAGCTCATCATCTCAATATTTTTGGATACATCATCACTTAAGATTTAGGACCTAAATCCAAAACACAAATGTGTATATCTGTAACATTTATGAATATCTTCACTGCCTAAATTTATTGTGCTTTTCTTACTTTCATTAGCACCTGATAAAAACATAAATGTCTGACACAATTATATTAAGTCAGTTTGTGTGGCAGCACCAATTACATTCATACCAAGTCAAATATTATGCAGGATGGCGAATGGCATAATTTAATTGCTTGTCTTTAAGCTGCTACTGCCCTCTGCTGGTGAGATCAGCTCACATCAGAGGCCATCAGCAGCTCAATGCTTCTCCCAGGTCACCTAAGTTGGCAAAATATACTGAAAGTGCAGTAAATGTTTAAACAGTCAGCAAGCATTTGTTAGTAGTTTTACTTATGAGACAAAGGAGACGACTTGAAAAGTGTCTTTGTCGAGTGGTAATTTCTACTTGGGTTTAAAAGACTGTTTTGGTTGCATTTTATTTATTTTTTGTGTGGATAAATCACGATTAAAATGCAGTCTCTGCGTACTAGTCGGCTCCGATCTAGCGGATGTTGTCTAGCAGCAGCTTGTGTTGCTCGTGTACTCTACTTTAAGTCGGAGTGCATTAAAGGGGCAAGGGCTAAAGTCAGGATTAGGGCTAAATGTAGCATTCTTCAAGAGCAAAGTATCAGTGTTGAATCAGAAGCGCCAGCTCACTTTAAGCTGCTATGTCACTTAAACTCTTTATAAATTGAAAATAAAATACCCTAGTTTTAACATAAAAATGAACTGCTTGTCTTTTAATAAAACATTTCTGTTGCAAAAACACTCAACTGTCAACTGACAATCCCTCACAGCAGCTTTCCTAAGAGTCATCTCTGCTGCTTTGATGGACAGCCCACAGGTGCTCTGACAGAGTGCGTCCAGTGAGAAGCCCGTCACGCGAGGGGGTGGTTTGACAGCTGACAATGTGGAAATAGTTACCTGCTCTGCATGCTATGACAGGGGAGGGTGATTGCCAGTGATAACGGTAAGACCAGCACAAAGAACTCCTTGGTGTGGGACAAACTGATGGGCCTCTGTCGTGCAGCAGTCAGCACAGCACTTGTCCGCTGGCACCTGCTCAGACGCCCAAATGCTGGCACAACTGTCACAAACCGAACACACACAAAGTGTACTGGCAACACAGCTGGCCCGAGGACAACTGTAGTAAAACCGTTAGTGTACCAAAAACGCATCTTCACTCTGTGTGATGTCTGTCTCAACATGGCAGGCTGTTACTTTAGTACAGTTTCAGTGACGAAGATATTAAAGTCCAGCCCGTGCCAGTAGGTTTGAGTAGTTTACATGACTCTAGAATAAACCGTGGTGGTTTGTTTTGTTATGACTCTTTCTTTAGAGTCTTGAGCAAACTGACTGCAGCCTCAGACAAGCTGACATATTCCACCTCCTTACCCTCAAAAGCTCTTTGCTTGCTTTGGCCGTATGTTTAGTGCAGAATGATTAAATGTTGTCTAAGGAGTTCTGATGCATTTAGTTGATCTGGCTGAGCACAAAGAACACCTCTGTATTCATCTCGTTGCGTCAGTTAGCGGTGAAATTATCAATACATGTCAGTGCTCCAGTTCCTTTGCCTCGCCTTGTTTGACAGATGAGGTGCTAAACGTTGGGTCATGAGCCGTTCCATTTTTTCCTCCACGCTTTGCTCATTCCGTAACTTTGATAGGGGTTGATTTATTTATTTTTTTCATCGAGCCAAAGAACGTTGCAGAGGTCTGCCAGTTTCTTTTTACTGGCTTTGATATTATTGAGGCCTGTCATGGGAGTTTCATGTTGTGGCGAATCACACTGAGGTTACAGTATAATCATAAAGTCTTATTATGACTGTTAACAACGCCTCCATCATGGAGAGTAGTCTTATGCAGTCATCACAGGCTGATGGGGCCTTAGAGTGGGATGCCCACTAATAGCAGCGTTTATGGTTCAATCCCCAGACTAAGGTTGCTCCCAAAACCACCTGACATGACCGAATCACAGCCACTGGTGTGTATGTGAGAAACACTGAAATACTGAAGTGCCACTAAGGTAGAAAAGCACAATATACTCTGATCAAGCATTACATTAAAACCACTGACAGGAGAAGTAAATAACATTGACCGTATTGTGATAATTCAATGTTCTGCTGGGGAAACTTTTGGACCTGGCATTCATGTGGATGTTAGTTAGACATGTACCACCCACCTAGACCAGACCAGACACCCCCACCCCTATAGCAATGACACTCCTTGATGGCAGCACCCATCCCCAGCAGGATGCAGCCTGACACAGGCACACACACAAAAACGCTTTAGGAACAATTCAAAAAACATGAAGAACAGCACAAGGTGTTGACCTGGCCTCCAAATTCACTAGATCCCAAACTGATCAAGTATCTCTGGGATGCACTGGAAGAACCCCTCCCCTCAACCCATAGGACCCAAAGGCCCCCACTAACAACATTCTGTTGCCAGACACCACAGGACACCCTCAGAAGGCCCATGTCCATTCTCTGATGAGTCAGTTTTGGAAGCACAAGGGAGACCTACACAATAGGAAGGTGGTCATAATCTTATGCCTGACTGGTGTAAGTGTAGATCATAAACACCTTTCTCCTTGCCATGGCAAGTGATTTTTTATTTATTTTTTTGTCCATTCTCAACACTTGTGCTCCTTGGCCTATCAGATCATTTCAATCAAGTCTGAGCCACATGTGAGCTCTTGTCTACATAAACCAACTAGCTATGAAACTCACCCATGGTTCGGTCACGTAAAGCTACCCCGACTAAAACTTAACTTATTTCAGAAAGTTGGAGAACCAAAAAAGTTAAATTGTATCTTGAACAATGTAAGGTGCAGGTGCGAAAAGATTAAAAGCCCATTCAAACGTACTTGTGGTGATAAATCACACTATACTTAAACACATTTTTGCTGCATTAATCTTGGTCTGAGTTTCACCTCTCTGCCAGAGAACTGGTGAACTAATGTTATATCTTGCCGCATGAAGATGACGTTGTTATACAGTATATGTAGAAGAAAAACATTGCCCGCTATCCTATTTAATGCATTTTTGCAATGATGTTTTGTGCATGATTTCATAATAAATCAATGTGAACTTTCTACTACATATTGTATTGTTAGTGTCCTTGCTATATCCTAATGAAATTTGTGGGCGTTGGATGACCCCTGCTTTAAAAAAGAATAATATGACATAAATACGGAGGAGTATAGATGCTACTTGATGACAAGTCATCTATAAGTCATTTATGAATGCATCAGGAAACTCTTATCTAAAATCTGTCTCCAGCTCTGTTTTCTTCCCACATGAGTAAATAAAAAAAGACCTGATTTAATTTAACCTTATCTAACCTTTAAAACCAGAGTAAACAACAGTATTTAAACCAAAGAAAGCTTTTCATGTAACACAATGTGATCATGTGCCGGATGGTTGTGGACCCTTTGACGGCTGATCCGCATCCTTGATAGGCGGCACACCGGGACCTTCAGAAGTGAGATAGTAGTTACCCAGAATGTTTTGAGCACCCAGAGACAGGACAGGACTTGAGTGGCTTTTGGGCAGCTAAAATTACAAACTGGCATCAGATAAATTTAGAGGCGCACCGCTAAAACACACCCGACACTATGGTGTAGCTGTCTTCACTAACTCCATATGTAATATAACTCCTACTCAGCTCTGTCTCAACCTCTGACCAGTAAATCAGCAGTGGGTCAAGTATTATGTAAGGTGAATATATCTGCACCACAGACACCAAGTGAACTGTTTATACACACCAAAACAGCATGATAGATATGTATATGGAATCATAATATATTTTATTTAATTATTAAATTATGATCAGAATTAATCATTTGTTACTGTTCATTTGTTATATATATGTATATATGTATATATATACATATATACGTATATACACACACATATTGATTTATCTAATACCAATAACAATACTACTACCCATAATAATAATACTAGATCATGCTTCATTACTTGATCGAAATATCTGAAAGTAATTACGTAATTAAAAATACCACCTAGACCCTAATGTGCCACCATAAAAGGAATTATTTTGTTGTTAGTTTCACAGTATAGCAACTGAAATCGTCAAATGTTTCGATTAATCAATTATCCAAAATAGCTTCCAGTTAATTTTCTGTCGAGCACCTAGTCGATTAATCACCTAATCTTTTGAGCCCTGTCACCAGGACAAAGACAGCCATCCTCAAATAAATAAATAAATAAATAAATAAATAAACACAGCAGATCAATCATTGGATGATGATGAATTGTGCTCAATTAGCAGCCGCCTATGAAACAGGACCGCACTGCAGGCGGTCCTAATAAAAGACATCCTGGTCTTCCAGCTTCATGCTGATAATGACTTTGTTATTGTGCGCTGAGCAGGGCTCGGGAGGTCCAGTCAGTGTGGAGGACGTCCCTCTGTCGGTGGACGAAGGGAGTGGTCTAACCGGAGGAGAAGTCCGTGTTTGGCTGCTGCTTTTCAGCACCGCTTCCAAAACGGGGCACAAGCGGCCAAAGACAATAACACACCACGCTGGACAATCGGTGACAAAAACAACGCACCAAATACCAAATACCTACACAAGGCGACGCAGGAAAGCCGTCCCTGCTATGGCCCGAACAGGAGTCGCAGACAATAGGCATGTTGTTCATGGTCTCACAGAATAATTACTGAGTATTTAAACAGTCAGCGTGGGCCTGGAAGCAGCACAATGCATATTCAGTTCATATTCTTCCCTCTTTTATTTCCTCATTCTGTTGCGCCATTTAAATATTTCTTATTATTCAGTCACTCCAGCTCGCCTTAGATTCCTCCCCTCCATCCATTTATTCCTCCCTCCCTTTTGCACTTGTGCTATAGTTTGATACGGACCCTCCCACACTCAGTCACCCATTCACCAACTCATCCTTTCATCCACTCCCTCCCCTCATAAGCTCAGCGGTGCCACAGGAAAGAAAAACCCTCACTCATTCACCCCATCACACCCCCACCGTCGTCATGTTTTCACTCATTCAGTCCCTCCTCGCTCACTCACCCTCTCACCCTCTTGTCAACAAACACCAAAAACACGCACTCACCATCACATGTAAAGATGGAGAAATAGGGAGACATATATTTCGAGACTTATTCCGATCCATGCTATTGTTTGTCTTTGAAGTCAATATATAAAACAGACAAGTGAGATATAATAGTAATTAAGTTAACTGCAATTTAAAAACAGTGGACACTTGACTGTTTTAAACTGAGCAGTATATACTGCAGCAGTCTGCACTTGAGGTCCTCCTCTGTGACGAGCAGCCTGGTTGTCCAGCATTGTTTTGCATAGGGATGTGCATGAGGACAAAAGATTTGTCTATTTTTAAAATAAAAAATAAAAATAATAAAAAGTCACTAATAAGTCATATAACCACACCAGAAAAGTCGGGGGGAAAACACTACTCCAGTGACTGTGACTTTCACATAGGAATCAAAATGGCGTTGCAGGGAGGGACATCAGAGGTGATGTTAAAATTTTAAAAAAATAATACAGAATTATTATAAAGTTTGTTATTAGGGATGGCTTTGTTGGTTAGCGCTAGGCACCCCAGACCCTCATAATGATGAGGTGCAACCAAATGTCAAACCTGTTATTGGCTGTGGTCTGATGCGCCAGTTCCCAAACAAAAGAAAGCCATCACTGCGCCCTATACTGAAGGACTTTGCTTTCGACTGCAGCCCCTCTTGCAGCTGGACCCACACCTGGCCACACAGCAGCCACTCGGCTTTGACCCCTGTCAAAATCACTGTGATCAGTTTTATGACCCGCTATCAAAATCCCTAATCTTTGGAGGTGTTGGCAACTTTCCTGACAATGGAGCTCGAGTGGAGACTGCCATAGTGACAGTTATAACCAATTCTGCCCCAAAACAGGCGAACCCAGCAAACCTATCCACCCCGCCACAACCCAAATAAACCCATATTACCGTCCCGAACATCACCTGCGACTTAGACATTGTGACATTTAATTTATAGGAGGTTTAACAGTAAATAATCTCGACCACGTCACTCAAAGTCAATGGCCGGACTGTGTTAGTTGGGAAAATGTATCGATGTATTAAAAGGAAAAACGGACTCCTGCACTGGTCGAACGCCGTGCATCGGCTTGGGTAAAGATTCAATTTCGATATGCATTGATCGACTTTGGCCCAGGTTCCGTCTGTTTGGGTCAATTTAATGCGAATTGTGCAAAATTGTTCACGGCACGCGTTACTTCCAGCGGGTTTTCCTGGAATAAAAGTTGTTCCCCGGCGCGGAGGAAGCGGGACAAGTGTGTCGCCGTGAAGCCTAATGTCTCTGCTACGAGCCCGTGATGTTTTGTGGATCGGTACCCATCCGTGGTTTTTATATTTGACGAGAGTTGGAGGACGAAGAAACACAAACGGGACGGCGCCAGTTCCATGGAGTCCGCTAGATCAGCTGCTGGCAGTTGGTGTTCTCAATCACGTCCGCAGATAGGCTTCATAGGCTCACTGGAGCGCCTGTGGAATAAGACACTTAAGTGAACCGGTGTTGAGACGCGTCACTTTGCGTGGATCATTATCATAACCCTTTTTAAAGGCAGAAAGTGTGACATACTTTAATATCAGGACTTCGGGGACGAGCTTGATTTCTGGCTGCGCATATATTTTGCCTTTTTCTGACGTTTCAGTGTTCCCGAGCCGGGTGAAATTACACCTCCAGGACTTTTTTTTTGTTAACTCAAAACAAAGTCACCATGGCAGAGACGTCGGCAGCTCCAGCCAAAGCCAAGAAGGCATCCAAGCCCAAGAAGGCTGCCTCTCATCCAAAGTACTCGGACATGATTAAAGCGGCCATCATTCACGACGCCAGCCGGAGCGGAGCGTCCCGTCAGTCCATTCAAAAGTACGTGAGGAAGAACTTTAAGGTGGGCGACAACGCCGATGTGCAGATTAAAATGGCCCTGAAGAGGTTGGTGGCATCCGGGATGCTGCGCCACACCAAAGGCATCGGTGCGTCCGGATCCTTCAGGTTGACCAAACCAGAGGACTCTAAAAAGCCGGTCAAGGCGGTCGCGTCTCCCAAGCCAAAGAAGGCAGCGAAGCCCTCCAAACCCAAGAAGGCGGCCAAACCCAAGAAGGTGCCCAAGACGCCGGAGAAACCCAAGAAGGCAGCTGCAAAGAAAGTGAAAAAGGTCGTGAAAAAGGCGACGCCAGCAAAAGCCAAAAAGGCACCAGCGAAGAAACCTAAGGCAGCCAAGCCTAAGGCAAAACCAGTAAAGAAGGCAGCCAAGCCCAAGGCTAAGGCTCCCAAAAAGGCAGCCAAAACAGCGAAAAAGAAGTAAAAGGACAATATCAGAGACTGTAAATACTTAAGGAAATGTTTTTCGTATATGTATTATTTTTGTAAGGTCTCATGCAAACTTATGCCGTTTTTACCAGTAGTGTTCCTTCCATTGCACTATAGCCTCGAGAAGCTGTAGAAATAATTGTGAGCATTTTTATTTCGTTAATAATACTGTTATCGTTTCTGTCTGGTGGTCCTTGGATACATATATAGACTAGACTGGGATCTTGCTGAAAAGGGAAAACGTGTATATACATTTGAACTAATGAATAGTTATTGTTGGTGCACGGGTTCCATAGTGAAAATACAAATGTTTCAATGGTGAGCATTGTTGAGCCCTCACAATGTACAGACCATAGGCAGCAGACGTCAGCAAGATTTTCCTAAAGGCTCTATAGTTGTCATTCAGCCTCCATTCTGTATATTTTCTCATGTCCAGACGACTCATAATATACAAACATCCCACTGTGTTAAGTCTCTTTGAAAGACTATTTACACTGCAGTCCAATAAACCTTTGTCATCTTCTACTAAACTGTGTCTTTCAGGTTATTGCGCGCATTTTGCGCATGCGTAATTAACTGGGCGAAGAAGTACACGGAATAATAACTAAGGTTTAAAGTAATCTGCCAAATGACCAGTAACGTCAGAAAAGACAGCTATTGTGTATCGTGATGTAGACGACAAAGTCTATATAAGGAAGCTTCAGTGAGCTGGGTGGTTTTCTGTGATTTTCCAAATAAAGTGACACTTATAGGAAGTTATGGGACTTTAAACTGGGCAACACAGAAGTCCCATCAGAAGTGGTGTAAAATATTCCAAAGTTACATCAACTACAATCACGTTTGCCGAGTTATCTTATAACGTATTTACCAACTAACCATGAGGGCAGACTGGGCTTTTTGAGAAACTTACGAAAATGATTCTAATAGGACAGAAGTGTATAGACACAAAGCACCTTTAACAATCAGGGTCAGATGATTCATTTACTAGGAATTTATTTTTGTATTTCTGATAAACCGGTTTAATTCCAGAACTTTCTTTTTCAACCATGGTAAGAACACACTGAACTACATTCAAAATCCTGCCATCTACCTCTCTGACTGGCTCCAGATCATCGTGAGGACACACCCATCGCCTAATGTCCTGCTTCTCCCCTGACAACACTGCCATCTTGTGGTGTTTTGCAGGAACATACAGTTTGGACCTAGAAGACAACAGCAGCAGAGTGGAATCAAATTTAAGACGGCATGTCATGGTTATATGTAAATTAACTTCCAAATACTGACATTCATTATTATTTTTGTAGAAATGTGTAAGATCATCAGACTGACCTTGTTGAATAGCCCCTAGCTGGATTGGTTTAACACCCAAACACATCAAGGCATGGTCTTGCCACTGTATGTGTAAAAGGGCAGTAATTGGCACAACACACACACACACACACACACACACAATAATCAGATTTCAGTCGCACAAGTATCCACTTTGAAGCACGTATGGTTTTGTGACCATATGGCCTTAATACCATAGTATTTAAAAAAAAAAAAAAACGCTTCCTTAGAACAACACACACAGAAGAGATTAAAATAAAACATGCAGGGCAACGCCTGAGGACTAATACGCATGTATAAATACTGAAAACAAAATTCAGTAAAAACTAATCGTCAATAAAAACTTCAAAAACATTAACAGTCGTGACACCATATCTTGCATCGACACCAGTTACGCCTTTCGGGCAGAAGTTGCCACCCAGTCTGGCCTGGTCTTTTATTAAGCATCTAAATCAGTTCACTTTCAGTAAGAAAACAGCATCTTTAAAAGTCACAGAAAAGTGTCCTGCAACAGACATTACCATGACCCACTCATGTTGGGAAAACACAACGCAATGGCAGATTGTTTTAACACAGTCAGTGTATGCACAGTGTTGGGTGTATGTGGATAGAAAAAGCAAAAATTACCAATCTATTTCAGTCTCAGTTAAAATAATTTCCATTTCAGTGTGACCAGAACAGTGAGAAATGGAGCAGAAGCAAAAAGAGTTTGACCACATTTTCTTTTACATATAATTTTAAAGGTTTGCCCGGCGAACATTTCTTTCTTGCAGATGCAAATGGCAAACCACCATCTTCCAGATAAAAGCTAATTTACTTCATGCACAGCAAGTAATCCCTCACTGCCACAGCATTCCCATGGCTGACTTACTGCTAAAAACATTAACAATAAGATTCAAGCTAAATACAGATTTATTGTCAGGCAAAATGGTATGCCTAGTAACATGCTACGACTACTCATTCTTTCAAGAGTTATTTGGCAAAACCCGTACGGCCATATCGTACCTGTGGAGCCTTGGTAAAAAGGAGAAATGTAGGAATTTCAGCAGCAGCCAATCAGATGTCCTCTTTGTTTAAATACTTCCTGTGTTTCCCTTTGGTTATTTAGTCAGTTTGGCATTTTTCTATTACGCTCAGGAAACACTGCACGTATATAAACTCTCACCATTAACACTTATTTGAAATAATGAGGGGAAAACAGTGGAATTGACACTACCTGCTTCCTACATTTCCTCCCCCTGATAAAGCACCATTTGGGACATTGACAGTAGCATTTCTTTGTATATCAAGCATAGACAGGCTAACCCCTACTTAGCCTGGTTCGACATTATAAGGCAGATAAAGCTGGGCATGACAGCATGGGGAATAAAACGATTGCCTCTGGATTGTTGCGATGAAGTGTCTTCATAGCGAAGAGGTCAGAAACCGAGAATGTCAGATATGGAAAGTTTCTTCACAGCCTTCACTGTAAAAAGTGAGATGATGAGGACTCTGTGCAGCTCAGACTGATTTGGTGCTGGATCTGGTCTTTGATGTTTGGTCGTGATGGATGGAGAATCAGGCTGAGAAAAAAAACAAAACAGCTAGTTGCTGGTCATTTCAGTCTGGCAACGGCTCTGTAGATAGCAAAACCCAGGACTGCAACCACAGCCGATCCCAAAGTCACTCTCAGCCAGAATGATGTGTTGCTCATGTCTGAACCATTCAGGTGTCTGGAGATTTGAGGAGGGAAAAAAAGGGTCAGATACACTAAATAAGTAAATAGCAGAAATTTATATTAACAATATAAATATCTTGCATCCTTTCCATGTTTTTAGAAACATAAAGCCTGATTTTACTCAAGTGCAAAAGATTGACCAACTAAAACGTACGGGTACATTGCAGCCCAGGCAAGCTTGGTGTAGATATTCTTGCTGGTGGAGTCAAGGAACGTGCTGGAGAAGGGCAGCGGTGGAGGCAGTCGGTGTTTATAGCAGAACTCTGCGGGAGTCATCCCATGGAACTGCTTGACTTCGGCAAGGTCCACCTTGGAAGCCACTAACACACATGGGATGTTGCTCTCCATGTATTGTTGCTAAGTAAAGAAATGGAATAAAGAGTGAAAAGTTTAGCTGAGAGAGAAGCAAAGTCATTTTTTTCAGGGGGCCGTGATGAAATTCGGAGAACTGTTAATATAATACATATAACGACTATAATGTTGGCGACACCATGATCAGAATAAATACCACAGGTTTTTATGTGAGAAGAGGTTAAATGCCTTGATAAATCTTGAGACAGTAAGAAATTGAAATGTAAACAATCCTGATCACATGTACAGAAAGCCACTAATGTCTCTCTGATGTCGTTTTATCTCCACTGATCTACACGAGCAGATATGGAGACTAAGCAATGGACAGGATGGTGGTATCAGAAACTTTATGGTTTCAGTTTGTAGTCCGAGTTGCAGCATGAAACCACTCAAACATGATTAGTATTGACCAATCACAACTGAGTGGGCTTTGGTTACATGCAGGTAAATGGCATGTTTGGACAGGCAGAATACCCTGCCATACTCTGTTGGCAAACAAACATGCCACTTTTGTCTTGTAAGTATCTTACACACAGTCGTTGTGGTTGGTTTTAAACTGGTAATGAATGTAAACTCCATTATAGAGCTAGTCAGTCTGTAAACAGTGACTGCTCTAAACAGACAGTCTAGACTTTGATGTCCGTTGCCCAGACATCTGCTGGTGAAGCCCAGAAACATTAGCTGGAGACTCCAGAATCAAAGTCAGCAGATGGCAACAGGCTACTCTTGACCACTTACAGCCCTTACCCACGTGGAGTATCGTTCCAAGTGGAAGGCTTGGTTTAGCTGCAGCTTTGTGTCTTCTCCTGTTTAATAACTGAAGAGTAATACCTATGAGCTAAAATTTTGCCTCGATAGATCACATCAATAAAGGAATAATTATAAAGGAAATGAAGTTTATGTCTCCTTCTCCTGCTGTTCTATTTAAAATAATGAATTATCTAACCCTAGCAATATTTCATAATTTGCCTTTGGTAATTACAAACGTAAATGCTAAAGTCTGCTAAAGGCCACAAACCAAGCATTACTGCATTATTAACTAGGCTGGTGGCTGTGTGGAAACACCAGCAGAAAATAAAGTACAGAAAATAATCTCACAAATAAAAAATAATAATAGATGATCATTTATCTGTTACATGCTCCAGTAGCCTATTTTGTGACTGACCTTGTATATGCTGGCACAATAGTCGAAGGAATGGGGATCACTGCAGTCATACATGAGACAAGCAACATCACAGGAGGCATCTGATGCTTTCAGGAACTCTGTCTCTACATCCACCTCATTGAGCTGCACAGAGAGGAGAGGAAGCTCAGGCTTTAGCCAGTGTCAGGGGTTAAGACTCAGCATTACGAACAACACGGGCCTACTTACGATAAGGTACTTCTCCTGGTTGCTGACTTGGACAGTATTTATCACATATGGGGAAAAGGCACTGCTGGATTTCTGTAAAAAAAAAATAAAAAAAACATAGCACAGCATAATAAGATGTTAATTATTACAGTCAATTAATGCAACACATGGCGTTTACAGCTCCAGACTAGCTGATAGTGCCGTACCGAAACGTTGCGACCCACAAACGCCTGGAGAAATGCTGTCTTGCCCGTCCCTCGCGGCCCAATAACCTTGCAGAGAAACACTGACCGCTGTGTTTGGCGTCTTTCCAGGTCCACCTCCTTCTCTCGTGTCACTGCACAAATAATAATAATAATAATAAAAAGCACACAAAGGCACAACATAAACTCAATGCACATTACTTTCAAACCACTCAAGTCAAGTACAGCATGAATCGCTTAGCTGCAAGATTCCCTGCTTGCAAAAACTTGCTTGAAAAATTATTTTCTTCATTTTCCAGACAATTATTAATAGCCTTGACTTAGGGAGGAAACGGCAGTTTTAGAAAGGCCTCAGATGTTATTCCTGCAGCAGCGGCAGTTTCAGTTCTTACACACTGTCATAAGAAAGAAAAATAGTTCTCTTGTGTTTTATCCCTGTTTGGTTTGTCTTGATTGCCAAACACTACAGACCAGGCTGTAGACAAAATGCGCTGAACAGTTTCTCTTTGATGATTTGTAGCTGCACCGAGATAAGACCTCTTCAGTCAAATCTGCATAAAGTGTCATTAGCAATATTAGAATTGATAAAATCAATAACCAAACCCTGGGTGTGAACATTACTTTCCCATCTTAACAAGGCATTTTAGTTGTCAGATTATCAGTAAGCCACACTCATGGTATTTTATTACAGAAAAAGAATTTAGAAAGTGGCTCCTAAAAATCACTAGCTTCAAAAACTTCCGTAGTAAAATTAGTCTGTTAGGTATATTGATTAACTTAGACCAGCCCAAACGCTTTTGGCGGTAAACCCCCTTCTATGTCCCAACCGGGTTGAAGCACACCAAATCCTCCACACCTCAAAATAAGCCATATTAAAGGCAGCATGTTTAATCAAAAGACCAGAACACATATAACAAAATAATCACAACCACAACAATGCGGTCTCGCATTTGAATTAAACTAAATAACTGTATGACACCTGATAGTTTCCCTGATTTCAGTCATTTGGTCATATTCGCAAAAATGAATGACCTAAGAGGCCACAAGCTAGGTGCACATATAGTGCGCAGAAGAAGATAACGTCTTCTCCACCATTACATTTTTCATCTGGTAAACCCCCTAGAGGCAGCTCCACACTTTGGGAATCCCTGACTTAGACCTTAAATGTCCCCTCTAGTGTGTACCAGTCAAGTTTGTGGAGAACAGGTAAAGGCAGGTGGTATCAAACTAAATCTGACAAGTAAATAAAATCACTAGAAAGATGTATTATATCTTCTAATGATGCAAATACTCAACTCAACAGGTCCCACCCGGTACAGTCATATTTGACTCATTTATTGACTATTCTAAAGTGTAAGTTGCCAACTAAAGCTGTTGTGACACTAAATTAAAATGATTCTATCAGGGAATGACCAAAGTTCTCAAGAGGAGCTGTACATAATGTATGCGCTAATGTGGCAATTCATTGAACAGTTGTTAATATTTCAATCAAGACTAAAATAAGTGAGTGACAACCCACATGGCAGAAGCTTTCTTGCTTCTCTGTGCACTTCTATCAAGTTACTCTCCTGGTATTAGTTTAGTGATGAACTACTAATTTAATCAATAATCAATATTCTTTTTGTTAATGCTCACAAGGATACCAAGAGTTTCATTCATGTGTGGACAGTGACAGTTAAATGTGCTGATACATGCAACTCTAAAACTCCCAACTTCATGTGAACTAACCATTAACATCTAACAGACAAATGCACATGTATGCAAACCTTCTACAGGATTAAGACTAGTAATCCTCCTATAGTGCTTAACAATGAGACTGGGATTTAAGCATCTGTGTCCCCCATTTACATCTCAGCCTTTCTTATATACATGTGTCAAGACTGTCAGTAAAGTTAATCACACACACCTGTGATAGCTGCGGTCTGTGACTCCTGTTCAGTGAGGATAGGGTAGCCTAGGTATCCTAGGTGCTCCAGGCAACGGTGGATGTCAAGATATGCAGAAAGCCTGCATGTGAAGGGCATATATGTGAGCTTTGAACAGTGCAGATGGTGAATTGCCAGTAAGTGCAATAAAACGTGACCCTAAAGCATGCTTGCCACTGCACAAAATCTTCAACAGTTTAGTTACTTACGTCCACTGACAGAGGTAGCCGTGATTAGAAATGTAGCCCTCGTCTGTGGTTGGCACAGCCATGTAGACATCTGCACTCCATGGCATGTAAGGACATACACAAAACAGGTTCCTGAGCTCTGCTGGTGACAGAGCAGAGTCCTTATCCTAAGGGGGAAACCAGACCATTTATTCAGTACTCGGAAATCTAAGATTACCATTACATTTTACACTCCAGCTTAACATTGTGACTCAGGCAGCCAAGATTACTACTCACTTCATCATACTTGTCAAACAACCGCTGGAGGAACTTGTGGCCTAAATGATTAAGCTCTGTGGTGCAGCCAACAGGAATCCGCAGTCTGCAGAAAACAGAAAAACACATCCAATGTTAAGATACCTATTACTGACTAAAGCAGACACTCAAACAACACAGACAATAGACAGCAAGCTAATACAGATAAGTGTGAAAATATCAAGGTCAATCTACTGTATACAGTATATTGAATGACAGGCAGTAGTTGCTACACATACTCAGGATAGAGGTAATCATCCATCAGCTCAAGGTTGTCGTCATAACCAAACTTCCTGAGGATAGTCCATGTGGTTTCATGTCGGCCCCTCTGGATAAATAATGTATTAAGAAACAAGAAACCTGAAAAAGAAGAGACGTGATACTCGTCCATTAGCTGAATGTGGCCCTCAAACAATAGGGTTTAAAGTTACATGTTCTCATTCATGTTTTTTTTTTTTACCGTTTAGGGTCAGGCCATTGTCCTGTACCCCATCACTGGTGTTTTTCCAAACCACAGTCTTCACATCCTCTAAGGCTTGAGGTGCCAGTGGATTCCCAAAACAAGATTTCTACATGAAAAGATGTTTATTTAATAGCGAGAATGCTCTTTGTTTGAAATAAGTAGCTGAGAAAAGATGTGGAGTGATTTTAACCGGCACCTGAAAGCTGTTCAGTTCAGCATCACTGAGAATACGGTCGTTGTCCTGGTCGGAAATGTAGAATATTCTGCTGAGGGCTCGAACACATGATGGTTTAAGCTGAAGAAAAATAATCAGAATTAATTATTAACTCATTTATGGACTGTATGTACATAATTAAAATATGTGCTGTGTGTATATAAACGGACTGAGATACGACAGACAGGGTCACTGTTCTACTTCCAAAAATGGCTGACCTGTTTGTCCTCAGGATCATAAAGAGGAGCTGTTGGGTGAAGAACTGCCTTCTGTGCATAGTAGAAGAGCTCCGATATGTTTTTTAGGTTCTTTGCAGAACACTTGGAAAAAGAAAAAACGCACAAAGAACATTTCAGATAAACTTATCCACACAAATGAAAAGCCAGATATCGTGTGCACGTGTAAATATTTGTGTGAAACCAGGCAACCAGATTTTTAGTTGAAGGCTGCGATAGAGTCGAGCCTTACCTCAACACACGTCTCGATCTCAGAGAACTGGTTCATGATGGGAAGAATGGTTTCCATTGAACTCCCACTGCGCAGATCAGATTTGTTTCCCACGAGGATGATAGGAACCCTGGGACAACCAACGAAAACAGAACTATCAGTATCATGGTTTGTTTATACAGACATCATAAAATGAGGCTGTGCAGTAAAAAAAAAAATGATAAGATTGAAATAACTTGATGCTCTTAAGCGTTGGACAGAATGATATGACAACATTAGAAAAGGCTTCAGTTCCTAGATTACAGCATTGCTAACATCACATGCAAATACTGGGAAAGAGCGCAAAGTCCAACAGACCAGGTGAGCCCAGTCAAAACACACCCATCAACAGCTGATACATACTTGTTCCCTTTTTCTGCGTCTCCATTTACTAAAGGTATCCATTTGGTTTTGATCTGAAAAACAAAAGGCACCATGTGACACAATTGTGATTTATTTGTATTCTGAATGCATTAAGTAAACGTAATACAAAGTACACAAAGCCTTTGTTAAGTATTAGACAGTTGTAGACAGTAGTAGTAAAAAAAACAGTAGCAGGGTAGTACCTTGTCTATTGTGTCCTCGTTGGTGACGTCATACACTACACACACCACATTAGCCTGCGTGGGTTGGAAAAAGCCAGATAACAAGGACTGTACACCAAAAGCAGACTACAGCATACTATACTAATTGTCATTCATTTACCAAACTTACATTCTCATCATCTTACAGTATTTGTATTAAAATAACTAGTACAAGTAAAAATGTACTCAGTATTTTTGCTCAGACTTAACATGGTTTTATTCCAGTTCACTTTTAGCCTTTGCATTTGTTTTGTTTTTGTATTTTCATAGTTTCCAAAGGTACTTTTCTGTTAGTAGAAAGAATGTTTCGTATGTTCATCTGTGCTGTGTGGTGTATTTACCTTGATGATCTCATCTCTAAGGACTTCATCACTCTGCTCTTTTTCTGTTCGGGTTAAGGACAAACATAAACAAATCTTACAACCACACATATGTTTTGTGTCTTCAACAAACTGAACATAAACACATGCCACATTCTGCGGCTTGTGTCTTAAGCTCCAACAAGCAGTAAGTCAAAGCTCCATAAATAAATAACAATAAATAGTGAGGCTGCTTCACGTTTTCCTTCAGGTAATGTTACCTGAGTAGTCCACTATATGTGTGGGCACCTTCTCTGGAGTCACGTCAGCAGGGATGGTGATCTCCTCAGCTCTGGAGGGAACCTGTTAGACATGGCAGACCACACAATGAATGAACTTTCAATCCTTTATAGTACATCCCACAGATGTACTTTACAGACAAAAGTTTTAACTATACAGTTAGCAAGCAACTAATCATGGTTTAAAAACTAAATCAAACCTCTATAGGCCAGGCAAAACATTTATACAGGCAGCATGAATACACACCTAACACAAAGCAAAACCATAAACTGAACTACATCTTGTCTCTACATGAAGAGGCATTACTTTAGATTTAGATTTAGTCTGCTAGTCAACATTTAGCTGCATATGGTTACTGCAGGGCAAAGAAAGGAAACAAGAGGTTTAGCCACCAGCATACTTGTACAGACAGGTTTACTGAGGACAAATACAAAAAAGAAATTAGGAAAGAATACCAGAGCAGTGTTGTGTGGCTGTGTTTACACCCACCTCTTCTGGGAACTCCTCTCCAACCAGAGACATAATGAGGGACGTCTTCCCCACCTTGGCTGTTGGAGAAAACAACGTGAAGAAGATGACATGAGCAGTCAGACAGTCCCAATGATCCACTCTGGCTTATGATATGCTATCACTTACTGTACATGTACTAGCACCTTAGCTGCCTGGCTACTTTTAAGGTTCATTAAAAGTCATTCACAAACGCCTTGAAACTGATTAAATAATATGATTTTTAGCAGCCTTAAGAGGCACTATTAAATTAAATCTCTATTTACAGCTAATATGATACAAAGCATTCATTTTCCAGACAGCGTTGTGCCATTAAAGGTTATTCTAACCTGGTAGCTTGTTATCTAGAGACTGTTTGACGTTGCTCAGCTTATGAGTCAAGTGTCTGACTGCAGCTAACGTTAAGTAAGCTAATGCCATGACAATGTTGGAAAACTTTTAAAATAACCAGTACCTACAGCCAAAATACATATATGTATAGTGTACTGTGGCTTTTGTTAGTCGGCGAAAACAAAAAGATGCTTACTTATTTTTCTGACTTGACGGTTATTACCTCATTACCTAATGGTAGTTAACTACTAGCGCCTAATGAACCGTTACAACTTTACATTCAAACTACTCTGAGCTAGCATAGCGGAAATTAATATTTGGAAAGTGGCCAGTTCGCATAATACGCATATTTTCATCTAATATGACACAGTTCCTGCAGAGACGTTAGTTAAGGCAGTTCGCCCATAAACCAACAGGAGCAACTGAGGTAAGATACAAGTTAGTAAGTTGGTCGGCTACAGATGCTAATGTTTGCTAGTCGTTTAGCTAGTGGTCAGCTGTCAGCGTGAATGACTTACGTTCCCCCAGTAAAAGTATCCTGACGTCTTGCTTCATGTTTCCTCTCTCTTTGAAGAACAGTTAGACGCACCGCGGTACTACAGGGACATTTATCTATCATTTGAATGACAAATTTCTAGCTAAAAGCAAGCGTGTGCCTCTCAACTGCGATATGCACCCAAGGTGAAACCATATCCTTCCGGTCCTGTGTCAGAATCGGTTGCCTCGTCGGGATACGTGCCCCCTGTGCCCGCCCTCCTCGAAAACAGAGCTGTGGACGTGCGTTCATAGCAAAGCTCGCTCACGAGAACAGCTAGCGACTTTTGTATGCTTTATATAGTCAACGGCTGTAAATCGTTATTAATCCAGACTTCTATATATATTATAGAGGAGGAGCATTACAGCAAAAATTGAATTCACCAAACACTGGTGAGCGATTGAAAATTACATTCAATGAGGAAATTTAATTAGATATAAAACAGTCAAATATTTAGATTCAAAAATCACATTAATGCCCACAATCCCCTGAAATCAAAGCATACCATTTATATTATACAGTGTGCAGTAATGCTGTACACTATATAAAAACCCTCCACAAAATAATTGTTAACATGACAGATTCGATGATTTTTGTTAAAAAGAATATAAAAAATTATACACATAAAGCGAGTGTAGTTGTTTAAATGTCATTAAATGTAACCCACAACAACAACAACAACAAAAACTCCATGCGCACAAACCGCAAATGGCAAATGTTGGCCTACATGATTCTCCTTACAACCTCCGTGGCACGAGCAAAACATTTCGTGGGCGAGCTTTACTCTGAACGCGGGCCTGGGGCGAACATGTCACGACGGGTGAACTGATTCAGACACAAGACCGGTTCACAGAGGAGACCGTGAAAACACGCCCCCTGCTGGACAAACATCCTCACATTTCCTAGCGGCTCATATGATGAAGTTGTGTGTACTGTCAACACACAGTAGGCTAATACAGTTATTAGAGTAAATACGTGGAGCGAAGTCAAATATTTGATCGTCCACCATCATCATCATCAACAGACACAAAGACGTCCAGATTTTCAAAGTTAACTCTCAGACTGATAAGTGATATAACTAAGAGACACCTTTAATTTGTCCAGTTCAACAGTTTATTTTATTTACTAATTGAGATCAACAGAAAAAAAACAAAACAGAGATGAGATGCACCTCTTTTGCTTTCGGGGACATTATTACACCTGTAACTAACTGTGTACCTTTTAATCTGAGGAAGATGTACAAATACACAAGAAAAAATGTTGAAAATGTTGAGTAAAATACAAGTATTATCGGCTAAATTTACTTTTCGGGTGCAAAGTAAATGGTGCAGAATGTCCCTTTTATATGGGTATGGAAACCTAGCAGCTGGCATGATCCTTGAACACCTCTCAAGATGGAACTCGAGTAGGCCAGACTACCCTCTCAGCTGCTGCTGAGCTTCCAGCATTCTCTGTGGCTCCAGCTGTGCCACAGCGTGTTATGCCAGCTGCACAGCAGACACCAGGAGGCACTTGGGCCAGGTGGTAAAAACAGCACAGAGGCTAGTGGGAATAGTGCTTCCTGATCTGGACACTGCACTAGCCACCGACACAAGAGACCGCCGAGGCTGCATTCTGTTTGTCCTTTTGCCATCAGAAAAGATGCAAGACTGTCAGTACACAAACTGAGGAACAGACGGAGGAACAGTTTCGTCCCCCAGAGCTGTGGCCTCTATACCCCCTCCATACAGCGAAACCCTGCATATCCACTTCATATTGTTGTGCAGCAATTTATATCTTGCAAGCTTGTTTTATTTTTGCAATGAACAGTGATATTGCTATCACACTTTGAGTTATTTTCTAACTACCTTACGTTCATTATACTTGTATTTAAGCTACTCTTATGATGTTCTTACTGTGCTACTTATCCAATAGTCACCAAACATAATATCTTTGTGCCTCTACAATAATAAAGTGTCTTCAGTCTTAAAAAGTCAGACTATCAGTTTGCAGCTGCACGCAGAAAAAAGATTTTACAGATAATGTCAGGGATTGTGAGAAACTGAGTCTACATGTGTTGTGCTAAGGTGTGTGTCAACTTCAGACTTGAGAAATTCATTGGCACAATTTTCTCAGTAATTTAAACCTCCTGAATCCTCCATTTAACATCCACAGAGCCACTTCTGCCTGAAGGAAAGCCAGAATGAGGGTTTTGTTCTTCTCTCCAAGGAAGGATAAATTGCTCCTACCAATGAGGTTATCAGTCTGTCCACTGTCTACTTAGCAGTTTTACAATTTCTTTTTAAATTATACATGCCACAGTGCATTTAGGGAGCTGTATCGAAGTATCTGACCCAGTGGTATCGGTCTATGTTGTGGAAATCACTTGCTTTACTTGTCAAAATATAAAAAATATTAAAATTAGAGATAAGATAATTAGACCAGTGTCATTCAAAGGTAATTTGTTCTAAAATTACAGAAGAGTTGGCGGTTTGCACACGGTGCAGGCAACATCTTTGAATATTTAAGTAGCAAACTGATGAAAACCCCTGCGGGAAGTGTGACACAGTAGGGTTAATTATGGAGGCCGTCAGTCAAATTGAGAAGCCAGAATTCAAATCCTTGTCACAGATAAAAAGCTTTTAATAGGGTGTCCTTTTATAGAAATGGAAAATAAAGAACATTCAGTACAAAGTGTACTGAGCAGCACACACATGCTTCTATTGTGATCAAAATAATGTTGTGTCTGGCTGCAGCAGGTGGTGGCTCATCCTGGCATTGCTGCAGTCGTCTCACATTACAGATTGTAATTTTACCTGCTGCTTTTTATTTAAATCCCATCTCAAAGCAGGTCACAATCCACTGTTCTATTTACCACAGAAGCATAATATTAATGCCATTAGCTGTCAGTTCCTCATCAGTATTCATGCATATTCTAACTCACAATAAAAAAAAAAAGAACAACAACTTAAAGTGTTGTTTAATAAAGGACATTTTAAAACCATACGTGTAAAAAATATAAAATTGAAATGAACTCCAACAAGATGAACCCTACAGGCTTATCCACAAGTTATACCCATCTCCCCCAAAATACAAATATGATAAAAGTTCTAATTTTATACAGTAACAATGAAACTTAGGCACATGTGAAAGAGGATAAACCTTCAATGTTCAAAAAGAGATCAGAGGCCATGAACCTCCCACAGCAGGATCTCATTATAAGCCACAGAAAACACAAGTGTTCCAGTGGGAGAGAAGTGACATGTCTGCAGTGAGTCACTGTGCTGCAGAAAGTCCTGAAACCTGCCGCTGGTTGTCTTGATCAACTTCAGCACTCGCTCTGATGAGAGATGAATCAAAAGAAAATGTATTACACAGAATCCTTGTGTCTCTTATTTCATTACCGTTTGGTGATACGTGGTTAAAAAAAAAAAAAAAGAGAGAGAGATCAGGGTTTACCTTTTGATCCGACAGCTATGAGGTGACTCTTAGGTGAGAGGCTCATGCACGTGGCCCAGTGGGGCAGGGCAATCTTTTTTACAATCTGTAGCAAAATAAAACATAACAGCGTATGAACCGGCGACATGTTCCCTGCACGCGTGCAGGAAAATTCACATCGTAATGTTAGAGCAGTGAAGCAGAGGGAGGTTTAACTGTGCTACCTGTTTTTTAGTCAGGCTGTAAAAAGAAAGCTCTTTCTCCACTCCGTAGCCGGTGTAAACCACAAGGCTATGGTCTTCTGGGCAGAAGGCAGCCATGCTGGGTGGCATGGCGTCTCCCTACAACACAGTTACAACATCATTAGGTGGCTACAAGTGCATGATGTTTCCTCCTAATAAGTACATGGCCCTGCACTGTACAGACGTGTAGGAAAAAACACAACACAATTTCCACAGGCAATGAACAAAATGAAAAAAAAGCATTAGTTTCTTGTGTTACTGCCACCAACTTTTCTAGTATGTCAGTGTGTCTTAACAAAAAGAATATCCAGTATGTGTGTGTGTGTGTGTGAGAGAGAGATACAACAGCACTCATAATTTGGAGTGACATTTCAAGTCATTAACCATGTACTGTTACTTAAAATAAAGATGGTACCGCAGTATAGGCAGGCGCAGGGAATGACAGCCAGTCCAGCAGGTCACACTTGTCCTTCAACCAATCGGCTGCCCACACACTCACGCGTCTGTCAGCGCTGGCAGCCAACCACATTTCACTTCCTTCTAGCCCGAAACTCTTACACTTGGGATGGGAAGACAAAAGAGAGTCAGGCACATACTGATAAAAAAAAAAAAAAATGCTGTAAAATGTCACAAGAACCAGAGGAATACATTTTATTTTATTTTAAGTAGCTGTGTCCAGCTGCAGGGTTTACAAAAGGAAAGGTCAGAAAACCCTGAAGATTTGAAAACATAAAGAGAAACAGAAATATATTCAGTATTCAAAAGCCTAGTTTTTTCTATTACTGTGCCCCAAGTTACAAATTAACATTTGAACCATGTGGCATTATAAGACCATCTCTAAATGGACCAATGGGATAAGATTCTTGTTAAAGAGCAGTGATCCACACGGCATATTCAAACAAATAAATGTCGCTGATACTGTGGACTGGTCATTATACAGCATAGAACCATTTTTAATTGCACTTCCACATGCTTTGACAGAACGTATATATCATTTCTGTCACAGTTTCCGCTGTGCTGCCACATTAAGCTCTACTGAAGCTTTCCTTCTCTGCCTTCTTCATGTCAGTGAGCCCACCTGTTCGTTCACACACTGGATTGTGGTAACCATGGCTCCTTTGTGGTCCCTTATGACACGAATAGTTGCTCCATTTATTGGACTGCTGACCGATACCAGACCATTCTTCCCAGCTGAAAGGATCACATGACCTGTAGGATAAAAATAGCATCGTGTCCAACCTGGGTGTCACTCATTTACCCTTCACAGTGTTTGTGTTAGTGTTTAACCTTTACAATAATTGGAGCAAGTTCATAAATAGTTATTAAGAGAAGTAGATGGAGATCAGGAAGGCAAATAGAAGACAGATGCACTTTTTGTAATCGTGCTCCTTTCTCACCACTAGCAGAGTACTGGATAGCAGTGACAGCCACTTGATGGGGATGCAGCTTCATCTCCATCTCTGTTGAGGCGAGCCGGAAGATCCTCAGGGTACCATCACTGTATCCTGCAGCCACACATGCACGGTCTTCTCCAGAAGAAGGGCTCCAGCACACACAGCCACAGGCCTGACCAAGAGACACACATGTTACAGTCTTTAAGGTACGCGCAGGACCTGAATGTTTTTAGAAGCTGACTCAAATGATAAATGTACATTACTTCAAATTGATTTGGAATCAAAAAGAGAAAGAGTAAAATGTTCAAATTACTCATAACATTGCTGTGTTCACAAGAGTATGCCTAAAAAGAAATCGCTGTAAAATGTAAGTAAGACACCAATCAGCTTAATCTATTACCTGGTTGAGCACCTGGAACTGTACCACCAGTTCATAGCTGGAGGTTAACCACACTCTGACGCTGCCGTCCTCGCTGCAGGTGGCGAAGTGACTCTCATCAGAGCTAAACACTACATCATTCACCTGGACAGCAGAGAGGAGCACAGAGAGCATGAAGCCTTCCAAATATAATTAGCAGTATTGCTTTTGATTGTGGAAAAAACAGGTTTATAACTGAAGAAGCTACTTGGATGAGCAAAGAGACATCTTCAAGAAACTCTACAATACTAGTTGCCCTTGTTTCAGATTGAGTAAATAAGAAAACTCACAATAGCACAAAAATATCCTGATTCCATAATAATACACAATAATAAGACTTAAGTGCTCAAGCAGGGATTTCCACAGTCTAGATGTCCTACCGACCAGAATAAACTGATTTGACAAAGAAGCTGATGAAGTGTTATTTTTATATAATTTACTATTCTTCTTAATTAAATACTTTCTTCTCCTCTAAGCTCTTGAGAGTTTGTTTTAGCTTCCGGTCTCAGAACTACTAGAAAGTCTAAATCACTGATTTGGAATTAAACAGTTGTTCATGTTTCTGTTGTCTTAAAGAACAACAGTCTTAACAATGCCAGTTAATTGCTTCCCTGCTGTTTCTCAGTTTCCACTTCATAATCTTTATTTCTGGTTCAAACACTCTTGTCTGAGCAGCTTCTTCGTCCCAGGGGATGGGGACGTCTTTGATGTGTGACTGGCATCTAAATTATGGGACGCTTGATGTCGCCTTTTTCAGTGCCAGCCTGTAGACCTTCAGCAAGATTTTCCTCCATGTTAACAGCTATAGCTTTTAGCAGACATATAACCACAGATAACAGGTGTATCACTAAAATACACCAGCAGCTGGAACATTATGACCAGGTCATATATACTGGTCAAGTGAATAATGGTGATCATCTCGTTCTCATGACACCTGTCAGTCTGTGGGATATATTAGGTACTTTGTCTTCAGAGTTGATGTTGAAGCAGGAAAAATGGGCAAGTAGAAGGATTTGAGTAACTTTGACAAGGGCATAATTGTGAAGACTAGGCGGCTGGGTCATTTCCAAAACTGCAGCTGTTGTGGCGTGTTCCCAGCCTGTTGTGGTCAGTCCCTACCAAAAGTGATCCAAGGGAGGTAAAGTGGTGAACTGGCAACAGTGTTATGGGTAGTCAAGGTTCATTCATCCACGTGGGGATTGAAGGCTGGCCAGTGTGGTCCTAGTGTGGGACTGCATAGTCACAACCTTGTCGCTGCCAAGAGGCTTTGCTTGGTCTGCAACAACGTTTAGGTGGTGGTAGATATTAAACTAACATCCACATAAATGCCAGGTTTCCCAGAAGAACATTACATCATGACAAGATGATCAATGTTAACCACACAACTGATTACTGTTACGGTTAAACAGTGTATTGTACACAATAAGTTAAAAGCTATGAGTTCCAGGAAGTGCACATGGTCATGTATTTCTTTTTATTTCCCAAACATCACATTGGTACCTTTGTCTTGTGCCCGCTGACTAGCCGGATATTGCTGTTATCTGACCAGTTGATGTACCAGAGGGTCCCTGCTGTGGTGCCGACGATGCCCATGTCCATTGTGTTATCAAAAGCTGCGCTGACCGTCGTCCCATCCAGCATTATCTCACGCTCCAGCATCACCATTGTCCCACTGAAGGACAGACACAGGTGACCAAAAACAACAATCCTGTTATTAAAAGGAGACATGGCCCCTTGGACGAGAGGTTACCATATATTCATTCTTCAGCAGGTTATAACAATACATATACAAACCTTTGCACCTTTTTTGGGACACCTTTTTTACACTGGACAAGAGAGATGGAGTGAAAAACCACCTTAAACTATGCAATTATCCATAATTATATATCTATATTAACACAGTTTATAATTAAGAGAGCTGCTGGCGTCACATTTATTCTGCATATGGTCGTTAACTGCTATTCAGCTCTTTGCTCCATGTTAATCCATAATTACCTTTTATTTCATGAATGTAAAAATAGAAACGAAATGACAGCCTTACAGGTGGATGCACCCAACAACTTTATGCTTCATTTGATGTCATCTATGTCTTATTATTAGACTATACAGACTATAATGAGAGAGATGTAATGTGGTGTTTTTGAAAAACATCATAATGCCACTGTTAACTGTTGGCCTTTCAGATATTTCTTCATTTTATCCTCTCAGTGTAGGGATTCTGGATGAACATTAAATATTAAAGCCAGTGGGCATAAAGGCATTTAACATTTAACTGTAACTGTGCAAAATCCAGCTAAAAAAGTTCTCTGTGCTCGAAGAAATTCCCCCATTCTCCCTGGTACACCACTTGATGTTAGCACACACAGCATATTTAAACTTTACCCAGAGTGAGGAACACTCTTAGCTTCAGCTGCAGTTGCTTGAAACATTTTATGGCGGATTTTGGCACACAACCACAAAGCCGGTTATTTTCAGCCCTATCCTCAACAGCTGACATGAAGGATCTTTTCACCAAATGTTGCTCTTTTGGTCTCCAAACAGAGAAATTATGACCCATTAGCTCAGTTTTAGCTTTATCTGTCCACAGCACACATTTTCAAAATGACTTTAGCCTGCATCCTCCAAAGACGACTGTTGTGATGAGGTTTCCACACAGATGCTGTTTGAGCATCAAAGCCTCCCAGTGGAAACAGGGACACACTTTTCTTGTCTTGCCTTTCTGCCCAGCTAATGTGCTGTTTTCTTAGTGTCAACTTTCACAGTTTCTCTCAAGTTTAACTCAATTGCAAATTCAAAACTAAGTTTGAATTTTTTACAGTATTTTTTAGCAGCTGTGTCACTTCAACGTTAGTTCAAGCATAAAACAGTTCACATGTAGCTCCGAACTGAAAGTTTCCATTTAGACTGAGCTAGACTTTCAAACTGTTTAATATAACTGTGATACTGCAACAAGAACTGCTCTACCAAGAAAAGCGAAATGTCAGTGATTACTTTAAGACATAAAAGTCAGTCAACTCAGAAGCACTGGACTTCACGATGAGGATTTACCCAGGAAAAATGGTACTGACCTTGAATAACTCAATCAACAGCACCTCAGATTAGAGGCCACATCAATGATTACCACAATTCAAAGAGCACATTTCAACTACAGCTGTTTGAAGGAGGCCTTTATTGTAAAAGCACCGCAAAGGAACCACCACTGAGGGAGACCAAAGAGAAGACACTGTTGTGTCTGTGTGAGACATAGAGAAGATGAATGTAGGATATCTGCAATCATGGAGGATGTTAAATGTATTGATAAACCCAATTGAGATGATTCAGGATGAATTGGACTACAGAGAGAAAAACACCATGTCCAAAATTTGTAGCAATGCCTTTAAGCTTTCCAACGCAATGCCCTGAATCTAGCTGAGCACATGAAAAGAGTATAAAGCTAAATTGAAAGACAATTTTATCTCCTTAGGATAAAAACTGTAAAATTCTGTCATTGTGTTCCTCTATGTAAACTAATTCCAGATGGTATGTAAGTATCTATCACAAAAGACATTTAAAGAGAGAGAACACTCCCAAGATAAGACACAGGAAAGGTCATTAGAAAATCAGCAACAGACCTTTGTGTTCCATCGCAGACCTTGTCCCTAGGCTTCATAGCATGTACAGCTTCGACATCCCACAGTCGCAACCAGCGGGTGTTGCTGCCCGTCAACAGATGGTTCCCCTGACACAGCAGCACTCCTACACCAAGAAACCCCATCAGTTCAGTTACCATTTGCACAAGCCCTGAACAAAAGTAAATGTAAGGCGCATGACTAAAAGAACAATGCTGCTGTGTATTGTTGTTTCTGTGTGAATACCTGTTTAGACCGTTAAGCTAAAAAATACAGTTATAAGAATACGGCTGTCAGAATATACAGAGTGTCTGCTTGTACCGATCTCTCCCTCATCGGCTTCCCAGGTCATGAAGCAGCTCTGCGTGTTCACATCCCAGACACAAATGTGTCCTTGATTGGTGCCAGTGAACAGAAAGGAGTCCATGTGGTAACACAGAGAAGTCAGCTCCACATCACCCACCTCTTCTGGTGCTTTCACCCTCTGGACCTACATTTCCACGTAAATACACAAGTAAAATCCAAAAACTGTATATAAATTATTTTGCAGAACATGTTGAAAAGCTCCAGAACAGGTGAGTAAATCTTGAGTGATGCTGTAAGTGTGGTTATTTACCTTGAGGTTTAAATCCAAGCCTTGCGTGTGGATGAGACAGAAGTAAGCACCTTGGCTGCCCACACAGGCCATTTGGCTGGCTGCTGAGGGGCTAAAGGCGGCGTCATGAATTGGTCCTGACATACTCACAGTGGACATCAGCTGGAAGGTCTTGGTGCTCCACAGAGCCACCTCTGGGTCAGAGAAATCTCCTACACGGTGTTATGAAGAAACTGTGATAAATATCTGACTCATTTAATGGAGCGCACATAAAATATTGCAGCCTAATTCAAATACTAACCAACAGAAAGAAAGAAGCGGTCATCGCGGGAAAAAGTAAGACTCTGCACCTCCCCTATGTGGTAAGAGATGGTTTTACGACATGTTCCATTCCGGATGTCCCAAATACATATGAGGCTCTTGCCTCCGTTACTGCCACCAGCGGCCGATGCCACGGTCTGGACAGGAAATAAGAGAGACACAAAAACACAATACAGAGTTGATTCACATGGCCAAGATTTCTGACAGCAGTGCAGCCACATGATTAAAATTAACAGAATGAAATGCAATTCTCCCTCTCACTGCCAACAACTACCACCCAATAAAGTCAAATCTCAGACTGCATCAAAAGACTGAAGAGTAGGGGTAAGAGTGCACATAAATTACCTCGTAATAACTCTTACTGGACCGAAAGGTTGACAGTTAATTCTCATTTAAATTAAAAATGCTAGTTTTGCTTTTTAATTATGCTTTCCATTCATAAATATGTTTTTAATGTACAGCTTTGAACACTGAGTCAGTTATCATCCGTAGCACAAGCGTAGCAATATTCACTTTAAAGGAACTAGCCAACAGAGGGTGCTGTTGTGGATACAATTGTCCGCATTAAGATGAATTGAGCCGTTTCTCCCACTTGTACACTTAAGTCAGTGGTGAAAATAGTGACTAAAAGTGGACCCAGAATAAAATCTTTTGACACATTCTCAAAAATACCCACAAAGCTGGACTGATAGCCAGTAGTTTCTGTTCTATGGAGGAGTTGGTTATTTTTCACCAAACTCTTAAATATTCTTAAAATGTTTAAAAAAAACTTTAGATCATCTTCTGTTTTTCCAGCTTTAACTGTGATCACTGACAGTTAAAGAAACTCTGTCGATTTTTTCACATCTAAAGGATGTTTAAGAAGCTTTCAAAGCCATTGACTTGAGAAGATTAACTGCTGACAACCAACTATGGCAAGTGTTCAACACAAAGATGTCATATTGCTGAGAGTGCATCCATTCCCAGATCAGATAGATTCTAATCTCCTGGTGAGAAAAGGACGTTAGTTTCCTTTTTACCAGTTGCCTGGCCAAACAACATTCCCCTTCTTAAGTAGAAAGTAACAACTATATAAATAAAACTGATGTACCTGTGCATCATTTGTGACCGCAAGACAAGAGATCTCCTCACTGTGGCCCTGTAAGTGCCTCTGATTCCCTGTATGAAGATACTCCACCACCACCACACAGCCGCAAGAGTATGCAAATAAACCTGCAACAGAAAGGAACTGCTTGATATAACAACTGGAGAAAATTTTAGTATTCAGTCTGGCTTTAGTAAATATTTGGTGTAATGTAGCTTAATGTTATTATATTATATATTTTCATTATACTAACCTTGGTCAGGGCTCCACACCATGTTGTCACGCCCATTGCCATTATAGCCGATTACTGCTTTCAGCTTTATGCCCTCTTCTTGGGGATGTGGAGCTACAATAGCCTGGATCAGAGAAAACAATAAGACCAAAAAGCAAACACGCTCAGTGACTGAAGTCTAACGTTAAATAAAATACTCTTTACCTGATCAGCAGTGGAAGTCTTGAAACGTGGGATAAAGTGTCTGTAACAATCTGGACGTACTGGTTTCTTCCGTTGGGACTCAACTAAATGACAAAATACCACAAATTAAAAAGCAGAGAAGGATGAAATTTGCCAGAAAGTCAGTTCACTGGTAATACCTCAAATGGTACTTACCAGTTTCCATGTGACTGGTATTCAGGGGAGACCTGTTGAGCAGGTCTGTGACTTTGAGGAAGGGGACTGCAGGTCTGGGCTCAGAGGAAGGACATGGACCAGTGTCTTGAACTGGAACGGCTGGGATTGTTGTGGTGTCATCACAAAAAGACAAGGAACCTGAAGCTAAGTGAGACAGGACATGAAATGTTTACTCCTTTGTATGGAATGAACTGATCAATGAAAACTAACCATGTAATAATTGCACCATACTTTTGGAGTATGAATTCTTTGCAGAGTCCTGTTTATTTATTGTATAGGTGTCATCCAGACTTATTCTCATGTAAAGATTTACCTCAGAATGATTACCATGCCCGTTGCATATGCAAATTAACAAACAATTCAGAGATATATACTCAAAATTATACGGAAGTATAAAGCCCATAAAAATTCTCTGGAGCTTTTCATCATTCACTTCAATAAATAATTAGATGGTATATGTTTGTTTACAGCTGAGGTGTCATTATTTATTATGAATGACGAGTAAACATGAATGCAAATTACATTCTCTTTCGTGCATTTGGCAAACTACAGCTGTGTTAATACACTGCCATTGTCTACTGAATTATGAATGCAGGCCTTTCTATGTGGAGTTTGCATCTTCTCCGTGTGTCTTTTAGGGTTTTCTGCCGGTGCTCCAACATCCTCCCACACACATGCATGTTAGGATAAATGGTGGTTCTAAACAGGTTCTGAGTGAGAAAACCATCTCTAGAAAAGAACTTACAGTAAGTTATTTAGATTCTGGGATTATTTCAGTTATTCCCCTTTTAGCAAATGGTGTTCAAAAGTAATCAAACAGATGCATGAGTTTAAACAACATTATCTTATTTCATTTTTTTTTGTGTAAAATCCTTTAAAGTGACAACCCTAGGCCTTAACTGCAGCCACATTTTTCTTTGTTGTAGAGTCTCTCTGGCTTTAACATATTTAAAGTAAGTGATATTCAGTAAGCCCTGCGATAGACTGGCGACCCATCCAGTATGTACCCTGCCTCTCACCCGATAACAGCTGAGATAGGCTCCAGCCCTCCCGCGACCCTTCACAAGACAAGCGATGAATGAATGAATGAATGATATTCAGTAAATGTAATATCTGAAAAGCTCTGTGGTTGCTTTTGCTATGTGATGAAATGATAAAGTGCAATGCTAGTAATTTTCTGCTCATGGCTCATATACAAGGCCACTTCAGTCTAAACTGCACTTCTAAAATAATTGCTATATCTCCCACACAGTTTTTTCAATAATGACGTCAAACCGCGAGATATGGCATTTTAGAGCGGTATCCATTATTTTATTTCCTGCGCACTGAACCTGAAGATCAAAAATGCACAACTGCCCAAATTGACTTGGCATTTGGAACAAAATGCTGCTTATGACACATCCTCATTTCAGATTTTGAGTTTCCTACTGAATACTGCATGGGCAGATCTGTTCTACTGCACTGACTCATATAGCCACTGCTGAGATAATAACTTAAGATGTTCAGCTTTGCACTAATCACACAGATGACCATAGACAGGATTTACAAGTAAGTAATTTAAAACTGAATAAGAAGAAAGCCTACCTCCCTGGTACACTTGGTCAGTGGCGATGTTGTCCAGTCGTGGTGGTGGTGAGGAGGGGAGGGGCGCAGTCTGTCTAGGCATCCCGTTGGATAGCAGTACTCTGCTTACTTCAGTGTCTGGTTGAACAGTTTCATGAAGTTACAAGAGTCTATTTATTTGTAATTAGTTTATATTATTATGAGAAGACTGAACTAAACTTTAATACGTTACCTGTTTTCAGAGCTGAGGTGGAGCTTCGTTTGGGAGGTGAACTGTGAATGAAGGAAATGTGAAGTTACCATTTATCAACGAAGAGTACACAGTGAAACACACTAATATGGTTTGACAATTAATTATTACCAGCTATCAGTCAAAGAGTCAACAGGATTTGCCAGGAAGTCCCATAGAAATATGGCATCTCCAACTGAGATGACACCCATCTGGTCAGGGGTGAAGCTGACCTGGCGAATAGGCTGACTGTGGCCTATGAACATCTGGAACAGAGAAACATGTTTAAGCTACTAATAAATACTAATACGCCTCCGCTGTACTACATAATTGTACAATAATTATGTGTAATTGCAATCATCAGGCAGCTATCTGAAATTACCTGATCCATTATGTCATAGTACACATACTTGTAAAATAGTTAATGCAGCAGAAGGGACCGACTACCTGTGAGTTAATATCAAGCTGCATTTTATAATCCCACACTTTCACGGCATTGTGTCCAGCTGTCAGCAGGAACCTACTATCTTCACTCACGGCCAGTGAAGAGCACTGGTGTTTGTGCACCTTAGAGACCTGTTGGAAGGACAGAAATACAATCAGAAGACAAAACTCCCACATATGATTGAAAAAGGGTCAAATAATTGTGCAGATACCAACTGTACAAGGTATGAAGGCTCCTTATAGTAGCTCAGCCAAGCACTGTCTTTTCATTTCAAAACCAACTGCTTGCTCTTACAAATGTATTTATAATGAGTTACCTCTCGGAGGAGACGGCCTGTCTTGGTGCTAACCCAGAGGATCTTGTTAGCAGATGTGGTAACTAACAAGTGTTCACTGGAGGCCGGAGAGAAGCTGACCTTCAGCGCAGAATCCAAACGGGGGCTCTCTACATCCAAAATACTCACATCTACATGTAGTAACTACAAGAAGAAAGCATAGGTCAATGTGGACAAATGAGCACAGTATGACACCTGTATCAACATGCTAAGAGCTAAGGTCATGCAGTGAATACATTTGGTGGTCAGATTGGGAATGGTAAAACCATACTGTTTCATTGTGGGAGCCTCATCTCTTCTTTGACATAACCCAGAAGGAACATCACACATAATAAGCAAAATCTCATCTTCATTTTACTGTGCAACGCAGCAAATGTTGCTGATAACATGTAAAATACCTCATCCAGAGACCTCGCATCAGCGATGGTTACAACATACTCCGAGGGACCAACAAAAGCCAGACAGCGGCTGTCACTGCTCACTGTGAGAGCATCGGGAGCGCGATCAGTGCCTCGGGTCACCAGATTACCTGGACAATTAGGTACAGCACACAGTAAAAATTGTGTGTAGCCGACTGACTTGCCTGTCTGCTAACCTGTGTATGGTGTTTAAACTGATCAGCTATCGAGTTAGTGACTATATCAATGCAAATGCACATCTGGATAGGAAAACGTTGTTCTGGAAACAGGTGCTGTGGAGAAAACTGAGCTCTTTGGCTGCAATCACAAGATATATTTGGAGAAAACAAAAGGAGCAGCATTTCATGGCCATCCCAAATGTATCCTGAGGTTGTGTGGCAGTGAGCAGCACAGAAAACACTGAACATATAGAGAGAATGCCAGATTACTATATATATCATTCTGGATAAAAACGTGATGATCACGTAATCGCATGAAGCACTTCAAGAAAGAAATGCTGAATGTTTTTAAGGCTGCCACAGTCACCTGGTTTTATAAGTAAACCTTAAACTTCTTGCATGTATAAAACAGCCTATAAATATGTCCGCATTGGAAGTGATCTGCATAATAAGTGGGAGCAAATGTCTCCTCTTGCTTTTCTCCCCTTTCTGCCCCCAATTTTCCTAAGATGGCTCCGCGGAGGGTAGCCACGGTCTTTTTCTTTTGGACCAAAGCAAATTCCTTGTATGTACAAACATGCTTGGCAATAAAGTCTGATTCTGATTCTGAAAATCTAAATTATTAATACTGCGTCCATAAGAGTGTTTTTCTCTGATTATTTTATCTTTTTCTTTTAATAAATTTAAGAGTAACATATGATCTAATGAAATAAACTTATGGTGTGTTTGTGCATTTATATACATACATGCAACTTTGATCACATTGTAATCTTCCTCAGAGGAGTTATAATATGCCAGAGAACCCAGGGAGTCGGCACTGTACATGAACTCCCCATCCGGAGAGAAGGTGAGACCCACCACTTCACCTCTGTGCTGCCTATTTAAGCATGTAAAAAAGAAGAAGAAATTATTCTCATTACTTAACAGCAATGATGGTGTCCTTTTGTCAGTAACTACACCAGTGCAAGATTCTGATGTCTAAAGAAGAACTGAACTGCTGCCACTGGTCGTGTTTTCAGATTAGTTACAACATACTTATGTTCAGCAAGCAGTTTGGCACTGGAGATGTCAAAGATTCTGATGACCCCAGAGCTGAAGCCGCATGAGAAGATCTGCTCGCTTGGGTGGAAGGCCACAGAGCACGGGCTGTCCTCGGACACAAAGTCATACAACTAAAAACAGGATAGAAATGTATTTAAATATTAGATACATTTCTGTTGTAGTAATGGGGACAGTGCCAGATTCTTCAAAAACATATTCATTAGAAAAGCACATTAAAAAAGAAGGTAATAATACTACTTGCTATAATGATGTAGGATTTCTAAATAATGGGACACTAGGTTAAGTAGAAAAGTTGTACAAATAAACTCTAAGAAACACTGCGACACTGACTCAAGGAATTATTACTGTGGTGCCCACATAGACTGACATAGACTAGTGTTACAGTTTTGCCAACAAAGCCTTGTGTGGCCTTGCTTCAACAGAGAAACACAAAACCAATTGACACAAAACCACTCAGAATGCCAGTGATTAAGTCAGGTTGTGTTCAAAGACCCTTTGTCAGTCTTTGTAGTTCAACAAAAAAAGTTATTCTAGAAATGTAACTGTAGCTGCTGAACACATGTAAATGTTGACTGACCTGATGCAGGGAATCCATATTCCAAATGCGCACGCTGCCATCAGAAGAGGCTGTTGTTAGATGTCGATGAATGCCATCCACACTGAAGCCAAGCACAGTGTCTGTGTGTGACCTCATTAGTGTGTTGTAACCGCGGCTTCTCACATCGAGGACACCCAGGTTGCCAGTAGAGGTGGCTGCCAGGACCTGAAGGCTGTCAGATGAGACTAACACCACGCTCACAGGTCCCTCATGCTCTGGGGAAAAATGACACTTTGTTTTTCTCTAAATAGCTTGTTTTCTCTGTGTGATGATGCCATGTGTGCATTGACAGACCAGTGTCTCCCACACAATGTTAATACTGTTAATAACGTGAACTACTAACTTATAAAGTTAAGCTAGTAACTTTATAAGCCAAATTATAAACTGGATTTATTCACTGATATTTTATTTAATCTTACATACAGTTGTCCATATAATACCACGTCTCAACAGTCTATGTTTATTATTTTTATATATGAACTGCACAGGTTACTGATATATGTCGCTAAATCCAAGATCCAAAAACGCACAATCTTATTCATGTGTCATATTCTATATAAATAGTTTTTAATAGTTGGGATAGCATCATAATTAGGGGCTTTATTAAGACAGTAGAAGTTTTCTTTCTTTAACAGAAAGGTACCAATTATATTGTCCATGTGTGTATATACAGCCTTGTGTGTAAAGATTTGTAACATTGTTGCACACTTTAAAGCTGAAAGACAACAGAAATTATGCAGCAAAGGCAGAGGAAGTGTTGAAGATTGTGAATGTAAGCCATGCCTGTGAGACAGACTCCTGCCTTTGAGGTTAGTGGTTTATTGGCTCTTATTTCTTTTTAATTGAGACCGTCTACCAGGACAGATGCAACATGCAAACGCATCCCAGTGCAAACCAACGAACATATCTATTAAAGTTCTGCCTGTGGAGTGAGAGCTGTTAGCTTGTTTGTGGCAAGTAAATGATACATCGTTCCCTGCTGTGCCTACCAGCCTCCAGGAAGACAGCAGAAAAATCAAGGGGCCAGAGTCGCAGGAAGCCATCTTCAGAGCCTGTGGCACAGAATGATGAGGACACACTAATGCTATTGATGGCAATGCCTGGACCTGGGATGGGACACACACATACATATGTATGATATTACTGTTGCTGTGGGAACATAAATCTGTTTACATAGTCACATTATGAGGACACCACACCCTTTTGATGGCAATACGCACGTCCACATAACACAAATCATTAATATTTTATGTTTAAGGCCTGGGTTAAGGTTATGTTCAGCCAAGCAATAACTATGCCTGAGGCTTGTGCCCATGAAATTAAATTCTTGTGGCTCACACAAGTTTTTCCTTCTGCATAACCCCTACTTTAAACTAGTAAATAACAAGCACTTTCTCTGTCCAACTGATTTCAGACCCACCTGTGTTGAAAGTCCATTTCTCCCTGCGGTCTGCATGCTGCCGCTGTGCAGGCAACAGCCTCCTCACATTTCTAATAAGAACTCTGCTGTAGTCGATCTCAAAGATATGGCCACTCCGACTGCTGGCAAATCTATGGAGACACGGCAGGACACAGTCATTTTAATAACAACATTTTCAGTGGATTCTGATTAGATTCAAACTCCTTCCATTCAAAGGTAAACCTAAATCGTTGGAATAACAGATTTGTTTGCTCACAGTGCTCGATCATCAAGACTCTGGTTGGAAGAGTTTCCCTCCTCAAAGGCCACATCGGTGAAGTCCAGTGAGTGGTATTCACCCAGATTAACTGGACAGGAGCGCAGTGTCCCATTCCGTACTCGCCACAGACGAATATTGTCACGACCACAAGACACCATCCTGAAAGCAGAACAATTACAGCTTAACCTGTGGTTTCAGATTTATAATTCACTGCACAAGCATTATTCTTTCCTTTTGCTGCGGCTAGAATCTACCCGTCCATTCCATACTCTCTTATTACACTCCTATCTATAGCTTCCTGTAGTAAGAATAACCTGAAAATGAAGGTGTGTTTGTGTCAGAATGGAGCAATCAATTCAGATACATCTGCAGGATAAAAGCTCTTTGAGCAGAACACCTCATTCCATAAGCGGGAATCCTTATTCCTTGTATAGAACAACAAATTTCCATATTGACCTGTTTGCCAGTAATGGAAAGATCACTAATTTGAGAACTTAGAGCCGACCAACAAACCACACATCCACCTCTCTCTGGCCCCAAAGTGCCATAGGAACCATCTGTGAATCACATTATGCTAATGTGGCATTCCAAGAATGGCATGCTATTCTTCGCCCTATAGGCAGGAGGATAACTGTCAGAGCTCTTAGGCATATCGCTGTATGTTGTATTCATTAGCAGTCTCATCACAGGAATGTAATACCTTCCTCAGACTTATATAGAACAACTAGTACTTATGTACAATGAGTCATAAGTGTCTCTCAACCACTGCATCAATGCTCATCCTATAATTATGAACCTATTGAGAATGTATTACTTTTGTCTATGTGAGTGTGGTGTGTAAATACTGTACAGTAAAACCTGGACTTATAGAAACTTGTTTTTCAGTGTGTCCATGGTATAATGTCAGTGTCCCTTTATGTCTGAAAACACATTTCTATTCTGAAATTGCTAGACATTCATTAAGATTGAATCAATGTAAAAATGTTGAATATGTGACTCATCACCAGCTCCCGACATTATCTGACTAAATACAACAGATATCACACACAGTAACAGTTGCCATGTTAGGTTCCAACAGGTGGGCGTATATATGCATCCAGATACTTTAACATGCACAAAAAAAAAAAAGGTATAGCATAGGGAGGTTACCTTGTATCATCAAAGAAGGCAACCTTCATGGTGTGAATGTCAACTTCTGTGTGTGCTTTGGCCAAAATGGTCACCTCTCCACCTTTACTAACGTTCATAGTGTTCCACACCACCACCATCTATGAAAGATTGAGTTAGAACAGGATGACAAACAGAAACAAACATATGGCAGCTTTGCAGAGTTACAGACTTTAAGTAATTAGAGCATGTCATAGTACAGCCTGTTATTAAAAATATCCAGATCTAGTCAGTCAAGGCAATAATGTCTGCTGTTGCTAATCTTGCTTTAATGATACTCATCGTTCTCTCTATAAATTCTGAAAGCACAAAGCACTAATAGCCTTTATGAAAATAATGAATTTTAGATGTTTGCATTAGCAAAGCTTACGTTTTTATTGTGGCTATCTTTACCCACTCCACAGAGGATGCCACCGCCATATGAGAAGCTTCAAAATGGAGAGATCAATAAAAATTCAAAATCAGTTTGAGTGAGCAGTGTTTAACATCGGCTTAGACTTAATCTGTCCATGTCAGCACGCAATTGGTTACCTCAGGCAGGATAACGAGTGAGCATGGATCCTGACCATGGTCAGGCAGTTTCCTTTGTGGTAGTTCCATAATCGAACTAGACCATTGTTGCCAGTTTGTGCTGAGGCCAGTAGTGTTGTGTTGCCATTAAAAGCAAGTGCAGACACCTACACAGAAAACACAAGGTGGTGTTATGAGAATAGAATTTGTACAAAATGACAGAATATAATTGCACTTTAAATTTAAAAAAAAAGATTTTATGAAGTTAAGCAACACACCAAAGATCCTCTACCTTATCAGTGTGGCCAATAAAGAACCTTTGCTGGTTAGAGGATATCTTCATAGATACAATAATGGCATGACATGGATACACCACTTCATCACCCAATTTAGTCAACAGAACCTATAATGAAATAAAGAACACATATTAAATCTCTTTCAGGTTATGTGCTTTATTTGTTGTCTTTAAACTATGTGTGAATGTGAGTGTATGAGCATACACATTTAGTAGTGGCTCCTCCAAAGCCAATGATTCGACTGAGTCTCAGAATTGGATCTGGGAGCAGCTTCTGATTAGGAGACCAGAAAAAAAGCATAGGCATTATAATATTCAACAAATTACTCTCAAATTACTTGACAAAACTCTCCACTGTCTTTATTTCTTACCCGTTGTTTAGTTTCTTTGGACGATGACAAAGAGACAGGATGGGGAACAGGAGTGAACAAAATCTGAAATATGACAAAGTCAACAAGTTTTCTAGAGTGGTCACTCAGTTGTACAAAAGGCATTGCATAGTCAAGAAAAGCTACAAAAAATGAACTTGGCCTCAATAAAGAGAGAGGAAAATAGTGGACCATTGATTATTTCATGCTTTGACATATACAGTCTTGTCAGACAGCATCACCTCTTCTTCACTTTCATCACCACGTTTGCCAAAGTCATCCTCGGCATGCACATAAACGTGAACTCCACCATCATCCATATCACAGGGTGGCTGGTGTGAACTGGAGAGTGATGACTCCTGGCGTCGGCCATCATTATAGCAAAGCCAGTCCTCCTGTTGAGTGGAGACTACACCCAGCTCGGGTATGTTGGTTACCACAGGGGTCTGATTCCTTGGGAGCTATAACAGAAGGCAAAAATAATTCAAACAGCAGCTTCCTGGGAAGCCATTACTGCAATACAAAGACTAACGCTCAGCCATCTAAAAAGGCCAAGCTGAGTTCAAACAAAGGGATTTAATATAAGATGCAAAATAACATCAGTTGTACTAGTTTTGGGGTGGTGATTTCCTGGATGAGGGACACACGGTCTTGAACTGGTTTGCTGAGGTTGACGCAGCGAGACTCTTCTCTCACAGGACTTCGATGGTTGGAAGAACGTACTGGGAAAGGCAGAGAGATGGAAGCAAGTCATCCACAATATTAGTTTATTAGATTAAACTGAAGCTATGCACTGAAAATTGAAAAGCAAAATATGTTCCTGGTGGAGAGTAAATTAATTAATGAGATTTTCCTGGTAAAACGATTTTGTTAAAGCAATTATTTCATGGTTTTAAGAAAAATCTAGTAGCAAAAAATACAATATGAATGTTGCACAGTTGACTTTTCATAACTTACTAGCCTCTGGCTGTCGATTGTCTTTTTGAATGGAGTCAAAAGGTAACTGTGTGCCTTCTGAGGGGAACCTGTTGGACAAGATTAGCTTTTTAAATTAATGATACCCTTGAGACAAGTCCACACACACTAATCTTTTATAACAGTTAATAATAATGGTAAAAACAAGACAGTTTAGGTATGAGGCTGATCCTGACCACAGCACATATACGGAATCAGATGTTTTTGTGAGTACAGATAAGTGGTTTGAGGTAGATTTGTCATTAACACAATGTCAATGTTGCACTTTCTGGTGAGGTAACTGTACTTGATGTAGTCATAGATGTCATGCCAGGAGCCTCCCTTGGGTACAGGGAATGACATGTCTCTGGGCATAGGACCCGTGCCCTGAGAAGAGGCCAAACCCATTAGTTTGGCTTCATTGAAGGAAACTCCTGTTGAGAGAGAAGGAAACTGAATCAGAGATTTGAGAGTCTGCCATGAATGAACCTTTTACTGCATTAAATATGTGTGAAAGATATGTCTTACTAATGTAGGATTTCATCATTGAATTGAGTGGTTTGAATAAGGATTTGAGATTGTCAAACGTCTCAAAGGCTCTATTAATTAACAATGTTTTTCCTTTTCTGACACTGTTTTCAGTTCTTTCATACATCGAATTGGTCATTTTAAGTTCAACCCAAACTCAAAGGAAAAGAACAGAAAGTTCACATATACACGCACTTGCCAAAACATTAGCATTCTAATATAACAGCCCTGCACTAAACCCGCTTCACGACTGTCATTATGTTCAGTTTACACTAAAAAGGCATAGGAAAAGTGATAATTCAATCATATGATCATTCTGGAGGATGTAGTTTGTGGTGTTGTTAAAGTAAATCGAATTAAACTCAAAAGTGTTTCTGTTATATTATCCTAGGTTGTTGTCTAAAATGGGGTTGTCAAAATAATAGAAACATGTGGCAGTACAATATAATACAGCTACAATAGTACTACAAAGCACAGCCTCCAAAATAAAAACACAGCTGAATCAACAGCTCTCTCAGTTATTTCCAACAAAGGCTGAATACCACAACCTTCACTAGCCAAGATATAGCGCAAACTGTTACATTAGAACGCATTTGTTTCCATTAATGTACCCAGTGAACTGGCAACCAAGTGTAAATTAAAGTGTGCCGATCAACCATGACATTATGACCACTCACAGGTGAAGCGGCTAATGCTACAAACATTGTTGTAGACCATGTAGACCATTTCATGGAAACAGTACTCCCAGATGGTAGTGGCCCCTTTTAGCACAATAACATAGGGTGTTACTATGCAAAAATGGTTCAGGAATGACTTGAGGAACACGAGTTAAAGGTGCTGACTGGGCCTCTAAATTCTCCAGATCCCAATCCAATCAAGCAACTTTGGGATGAGCTGTACAAACACTTCCGATCCATGGAGGCCCCACAATACAACTTGCAGAGCTTAAAGGACCTGCTGCAAAGGTCTTGGTGCTAGATACCACAGCACCCCTTCTAGTGGAGTCAGTGCCTCGATGGATCAGGGCTTTGGTGGAAAAAGGGGACCTACACAATGTTAGGCTGGTGGTCATAATGTTATGCTTGGTTGGTGTATATATTATAAAGTAGTACAGTAATACAGAAAAAAAAACAGAAAACATAACTAGTTTAGGGCAAATGTAAACTTCTCACCTGGATCTAGCAACAGGTCACTAGTAAACATGTTTTTCACTGCCATGTTAGCACACAGCTTGATGCTCTTCAGGTGACTGTAGCAACGGTTGAGGTAGACAGAAAGTGTATACTGCAGATCCAACATCAGGCAGGTCCAACGCACTGATGTAGGAGCTGGACCCACCAAACCTGGATCACATAAACACAAACACTACCAGCACGGTGCACATGTAACATTGTTCAGATCATGAGCAAATGGCTTATGTCAACCAAGTGTGGCTGCATGTTATTTACCATGTCTTGCAGATTTTGATGTTGTGTCATAAACTGAATCCTTTGCAGCTCCACACAGGAAAGGAAACTGAAGCCACGTAGCTGTGGACTTGAACTCTTTGAACATGTTGGAAAAGGAGATACGGATCACCTGGCCCTCCTACACATCACAGCACAGACAGAGAGGGAAAGATGTCTTCTGGAGGTCTCAGTCTCTTTCAAACAATTACAGGTTTAATATCTCCAAACTCAGCAAGTTAATGGGGTACTGAAAAGTACTAAAATAGTATCTTTCTCTGAGCAGTCTGAGATCCTCACATGAGACAATGTGAGACACAGAATCACTTGGATTTACCCACATTAGACCAATCACTGCAACAAATTGTAAAGACAGCAGGTGGAAAATAGCTTTCACACAAATGGATATATTCTATTGCAGCAAAGCAATTTAGAATTTCAATTAGAATGTAAAGCCAACACATGAAAAATGACAAACTTTGAAATGTTAGTAACAAAGAAAGCTACTGAGATGGAGCTGTGGATTTGTCTCTTGATGGATCTTAAAATAAACTTTGCGTAAGTGTTAATACAAAAATAAAGGGATTTGTGATATCATAGATCATCTATGTACCAAAAACTTGTCAGTGCTCTAGATTTCAATCACATATGCCAAGGATTGTACAATAAAAACAGGTTTCATACCTCTGCAGCGACATCCAGGTGAACCACAAAGTATTTGGCTGGGGTGGGCCTGAAAAGAAGGTAGAAGAAGCGGCCTGTGAGGCCCAGAGACTTGTTGCTGTTTTTGGGTATTAGGATGTAGCTGTTGGCTGGAACAGGACCCTTGATCCTGAACACCGGGCACCTCAGCGTCTTATCCTGGGAGATTTAATGGAAAATTAAAAAGGTCAGCTGATAAGATGATATTTCCATCTATCTTTTAAGAAACAAACTCAAACCCTATGTAAGGAGACAACAGGTCACACTTGGACATCCTGAGGCTGCTATAAAACATAGCTGTGCTTCAAATGAATGTTTTATGACCACCTTTGATTCCTACAAGGTTTAAGAGTTTGATATAGAGTTTAGTTGTAACTTTACATATCAAATGTGTGTACAAAGTTACCGTGTATGTCGACACATCTCCCTCCATTGCTGACCTCTTCCAGTCTTCAACTCTGACATGTTTGAATATGTTGACATAAGGATGCTGCCAGCCTGCAAAATCAAAACACGGTTAATGAACTGTTAAGGTGGACTTCAGGATAACAGCAGTACATTTACAACAACATTAACTGTGTTTTAAAGTTAAGCAGTCTCCGTGTTTGTACGTGGCGTACCCATACGTTACCTAGCTACTTTAAATCAAAACTTTAGAGTCCTTTTTACCTTTTGAAGCCATTGATAGATATCGCAAATGGAAAATCCACCTGTTGACGTTTCAGTCTGGATGTATGCTAGCAAGCAGACAGTTGATAGCTACTCCTTCGTTCCGCATAAATGAAAACGATAAAACATTTTTTGTTTTACATCATTTGTTTAAAGACATGGAGGCTTTCTCAGTGCTCTCGGCGAACAGGTAAACAGCAATTTAACTGTTTAACTGTACGGCACTAGTTGTCTCCTTCCCGCTCCAGCCTCCGCCGTTGCCAACGACAGCATGACGCTAGTGACGCCATGGCGTATACGTGACCCTGGGGCTTTCTGGGTAATGAAGTTCACATAGTACAAGACGTATAGTTTGGACACATCATTTTATTCAATGTTTTCTTATTATTATTATTTTTAATGCTGAAGACAAACCAGAATATGGTTTCTAATTTATATTTCACAGTCTTCAATGTAGTCACCGTTTGCTTTGCTTTGATGAAAGCTTTGTTCACACTTGTTCTTTTCTCAGTCAGCTTCATGAGGTAATCACCTATAGTGGCTTTCCATTAACAGATGTGCCTTTTCAAGAGTAAATTTGTGGAAAAATTTTCCTTGCTTATTAATATGTTTAATGCCATCAGTTGTGTAGTATACAGTATACAGTTGAAACTAGAAGTTTACACTGTATAAAAAGACACATAACCTTTCTGTTCTCACTGTGTGACATTAAATTAGATGACACTTTTTCTGTTTTAGGTCAGTTAGTATTTCTGTTAGCCAAAAACCAGAGTAATGAGAGACAGAATCTTTTATTACTTTCATCAAAGCCAGACGTTTACATACATTTCCTTAGCATTTAGTTGCAGAGCTTCTCAGGTGTGTAGGCCATCTTGCTTTCACACGCCTTGTCAGATCTGTATATTCAAGCTTGAAAGCGTCCCCTTTTTATCGTCCAAATGTAAGGGTGGTCATTATGGTAATGGTGGTCATCTTAGTGTAAACTTGTCACTTTGAAGGAAGTAATAAAAACAAATCTCCAAAAATTCTCTCTCTCATTATTCTGGCATTTAGCAAACAGAAATTATATTGGTAATCCTAAATGGCGTAAACCAGAAAAGTTTAATCTGATTTAATGTCAGGGAGAAAAAAATGGCAATGTGTCATTTTATACACTTGTATGTATGTAAACTTGTAGTTTCAAATAACCTTGAGGTTCTGTTTATGAACTGTTTTGTCAGTCTATTCATATTCTTGCACAGTCAAAAACTAATTAAATGAGTCAATGTAAAAAGTACACGTTTGTATTATTTAATTAAAGATACCCGACATCTCAAGTAACAAGTTATTCACACACTTTGCAATTCTACACATAATCTTGCAATGTACAGCAGCTACAAGACTGTATTCAGTCGGAATCTGTATTTACAACATGTGGGAGTAGCTCCACAGGGTCTTTAAGATGAACGAGGAAGGACACCTGCATTGCCACAGATGATTGTCCATTCTTGTCCAGATTCCCAGCCTGCAGGATCTTGTCTCTATTTACTACCAATGGAGAATGCAGCAGAGACACATCAGGCTTGGGAGAAGTTGGCAAAACCTGACGTCTAAAAATCTGCGAACTGTCAGGAGTGGGTGAACCATCAGGCATTGGCCTGGTAGCCGAGACAGAGGATCTGTTGCCCTCCGGTACTGTGGCAATGGAGAAAGTGTCTGTTCGTAAGTCCAGCACAGCTAGTCACTGTCCACAGCATACAATTTCTGTCTCCGTCCTCCAGCTGCGCAACTTCCTCTTCAGCTCAGTCTGCACCTGCACTCAAAGTGGAGATGTGTCATTCTGAATTCAATTTCCAGTCTCATTCTATTTCTAATGCATTCTTACATGACCTGCAGCAAGTCCAATCCTCACAACTCCAAATGGGCTGCTTATTTGACTAATATAATAATTATATGATCCAAGACATGTACACTTGTGTCTCAGTTGCCAAACACAGTGCCTCACATATATGGGTTATAGTTAGTATCTTCTATAAATGAAAGGAGAATATGAGAGAAGACAACAAACCTCTTTATTGGCATAGCAGTAGATCACAGCCACCAAAAAGCCCTGCAGAAAAAAGGTACTTTAATCGAGGTGTTCTGCATTTGCTGCACAGTACTGCATATTGATTGCTACATTCAAGGAACAGCAAGCTGTTTAACTTACCTGAAACGAACTGATAAAAAGGGTGAAAAACACTTTAATGTAGCGCAGAACACCTGTTGTCTGCTCATCTGTGGCGAAGACGAAAATAACCTCGTGTATCCCAAACAGAGGAATTAGGGTGAGAGTGGCCTTGGCAAGCCTTAAAAAGGACAAATCAAACAGCATAGCTATTTGTCATGACATCATGTGCATTGTTTTTTGTCAACATTTCATTCATCCTCCTGCCAAAATCCATCACTTCAGATCGAATCTATTGTCACTGAAAATAGGCTGAGACTACTTGCCGAAGTTTGTAATCAGGGTATCGGTTCTGGTTGCTGGCTCGCAATTTGGAAAATATGACTTTCAGGATCTTCATGAAAATCAGAAAGTTGATCTGTTGATAAGAAATTCCTGACATGAATTTTTGTTCACAAAATAAATATCCCAAGCATGTTGCTTAAATGTCAGATGATGACAAATGCGAGGTAGGCAAACAGAAACTGAGAAGACTATTTGTATAAGTAATGCTTACTAGTGAAGCAAAAAGAACAGGGAATCGAATGATCCACCAGTAGTTCATGTTCTCATTGACAGCCCAACACCTGAGAGGAAAAGGAGCGTGTTACTAACATGTAATACTCTCTAATATGTGGTGCAGGTGTGTAGACATAGAGAGCTGTATAGCATGCATAAACACTTACTCTTTGTTTTCTTTCAGTATCTTAACCACTACCCAGGGAACCACAAATAATATTGGTGTTCCTAAGGTAAAATCAAAAATTGCAAGGTTCAGTGTTGCAGTGTTTTCTCTATGGCATGAAGCTCTTTGAAGTAAAACAGAATTATATTTTGAAGGATAGCAAAGCGGGTCTTCCCCCACAATTTTAGGCAATAATCCACACAAGTGCGGCTTAGATGTATATTTAAACGGACACAAAGAGATGAAACATACCCCAGCCAAGGCAGATGTAAGGTAGGTATTTGTTGTTGTCAATGAACACTGACGCAATGAGCACTGAGTACAAATAAATTGCCTCTCCAAAGAACCAGTAATGATTGGCCAGGACACAGTATTGCATTATCACCTGCGCTACCCTGCAGCCAATGGCAGCCTACAAGAAACATAACAAAAATGATGGATGTGTTAGCTGGAAATACACACTAAGCATATTTAGTGATGTTATACATCCAATAACAACAGTAAACCATCAGCAGTACATTCATCAGACCCACCTCATGACTGAGCATCTCACTGACATCGGCTGGTTTCAAGATTTCTCTTCCCCAGTGGCGATCCAGCATTGTGTCCTTAACAATGACAGCTATAGCTCGCAGGATGAAGGACAGGAAAAGGTTAGCGTGAATGTAGTTTCTGGTGCAGCGCAGTTTCCTGTTGGGGGACATAAAAATAACAACATTTGAATTTCGAGTGATATTTTTTTGTGTGTGGTTTTCTCATTTCTAGCAGACCCACGCAATTTGTCTTTCTCAGCTGCATCTATGAATGCTGAAGATCTTGACAATGCTGAAGATCATTGTGTGTTATGAATAGAAATTGCACATTTCTCTGGTGACCTATTGGCAGTTGTAGCATTTATGAGAGGGGAAAGGACCCTGGTGTATCCTTGGACGCGTGACGTGAGGTATGTTTGACAGATTGGCGACTAATACAACGAAATACCAAACACGGCACATCTGGATGACAGCTTACCTAAAGCTCATAAGAATTATAAGAGCCATTATGAGCGTGGACAGGGACAAGGAGTAGCCGACAGTGTACAACATCCTGAAGCTCACCATCAATTGTTTGACCCACAGCTGTAATGACAAATCCACACTAGTCATTTTTATGAGTCGCATTTCATAAAGCATCACTGAATGTTACATTTGCAAATAACTGTTTCTGTCAGATGATGTCTTTTCACTGCATCACATACTCTTATTCACATAATGTCATAAAAACCTTTTCATTACAGGTACATTATAAGTAGCAAAGTGTTCCCCATTTAGTGTATTTCTATAATGGGTGCATGAAGTTTCGTACTTAGATTAAACACGTGCACGTGAACATAGAAAAAAATTGTTCATGGGAGTGAGTAACAATGACACAAAGCTGTTAGGTAACACAATAACGATAATCAACACTCATTCATTTTTTTCCCCAGATGAATTATCGAAAAACTGGGGCGCCACCACAATGGTTGTTAGCACTGATGCCTCAAAGCAAGAAGGTTCTGGGGTCGAATCCAGGTCAACTGGTGCTTTTCTGTGTGGAGTTTGCATGTTCTCCCTGTGTCTGTGTGGGTTCTCTCCGGGTACTCCGGCTTCCTCCCACTGTCCAAAGACGTGCTCATTAGGTTAATGGTGATTCTAAATCGGCCGTAGGTGTGCATGTGAGTGTGAATGGTTGTCTGTCTCTCTGTGTTAGCCCTGCGATAGACTGCGGACCTGAGGTTACAGAAGATGAATGAATGAATGAATGAATGAATTATCAAAAAATATTGCTCCCTCACCAAAGCTATTAAAAATTTTATGTCACAAAGAAGCTTGGAGGCCTGTCAAACGTGATGCTTTAGGCTTGCATGTGGCTATAGTGAGAGACATGCTGAGCATTTAATGAGTGCGCAGAGTGCAACACACTTAAAACAACAGGATGATGACTGCAGGTCTGATTTTTTTTGGCCTCTAGCAGCTCCAGAGGAAAACGGCTGGCTCTTTTGCTGCCTCATGCTTCACTACTTTCACCAGCAAGTGGCTACAGAAACAACGGTATGTGCGTCAGAAATTCAATAAAAAAAAAAAAAGTAAAGAAAAACTGGGTTGAAAACTGAGTTGAAGAAACATAAAGAACTTTCATGGAGCTATGGGGAAAGGTAAAGCTGCGTAATAATCAGAACAGGGTATAACAAACATAGATTCATTTAGACTTTATTCTGAAATGGCTGTGAGTGTTATTGAAACTTCATCATTACTGTAAAGACTAGACTCCTACAAAGGGGAGTCATGTTAGGTACATCATGCCCCTTATGGTTTCAACTATGAATCATTACTCTCACCTGCCCTAAGAGATTTAAATAGTTGTCTAACGTATCTTTCAAACTTTTCAGGAAATAAATCTGTGCCTTCTCCATTATATACAGTGCGGGGCCTTTAAATAGGGCTGTGTTTAGCATGTTCACGAAAAAGGTCCATATAAACAGCTTCCTCTAGTGGTATTCACAACCTCTTTGTAATATGTCAGAAGAAATAGCTGATGTTTCCTTAATTCCTCATCCTTTCATTGCGCCTTTGAGTTTCCTACATCAAGTTACCTCCATGGTTTCCAGACGCAAGAGTTGACTAGCAGTGGTGTTCTCACAACTCACCATCATGACCATTGTGTTTTACATACATGTCTTTACATGTTGTAACCATAACTCAGAAACCTTATCTAAAAGCCCCACTTACAAGATTGTGAGGTCTGTTCATACGGGGTTTACTTGTGAGCTGGACACCATTCAAAGGCAGCATTAGCATTTTTTCTCATACAGTGTACTCTATATCTTATTTACTTACTTCAGACTGTGTTATTTCACATTGGATGTGTACAAGATAACTGGGGTCTGATAAGAAATAACCCCCATTTCAGCAGTGCAGTGAAGGCCACACAGCATAAATTATTTTCCTCCTCATAACATATGATTTCACTACAAGAAGTTGGAACAGCCACAATAAATGTACCCGTCAAGATGGAGACAATACCTCCTGCGATGCAACCTCTTTTTCCTCTTCACACTCGGTCATGTCCCTCCACACTTCCCCTCTGTTGTCCCTCGCCCACAGGCCGTCAGACCCACAACGCCTACGCACCACACCCTGAGACACTGGATGACAGACAGTCAGTCCTTCAGTCATTACGTGTGTATTCCTGGCTAAGGTCTCAGGTGGTGGAAGCATGTGCTGGGCAGATGGTAGGGATAGGTTATCTTTCCAACAGAAATGGCCTACATGCAGATAGGCACACTGAACATAGGTGCACACGTGCAAAATAATACACAACATTTTATAAATGCCTTTGAGTTGTACCCCATAATGTAATCTAAATGACGTGTTATGAGACTCCTATTCTAATAAGAATTGAGTTTGGCTGGCTACGCCAAGCATTACTACTCTTGTGTCTGTCTGAGTGCATGGCACAAAAACAGCAAAAAGGGCATTTAATTTGTTTTAGTTTTATTTTGTCTGGCTTCATTTAGTAACATATAATGTGCTCATCTGTGTTTTAGGGGAGCTGAAATGAGGACGATACTGTCTTCCAATGCGAAGTATTTACCATATTCACGAGAACAGACTAAAAGTGACCTTAACTGGAAAACTTTGGAAAGGTTTTTATTTTTAATTTTGGTCTGAGGAAAATATTGATTCTCAATGTTTATTTCCAACAGCCCAGTCCTTGTATTATGTGTTTGCATTTCTTACAAGTTGCTCGGTTGCTAGCTTACTATAACGTTAGCCCCGACAGTTGCAGAGCAGGGGCGTCCTTACTGCCAGTGTTACTAATTTCACGCCAAACTTTTTGTAAAAGCAACTTCCCTTGACGTAAACACGAACCCACGACTTCCATTTAAAGGCAGCAGTCGTCGGGCTAGCACCTCCCTCCTGTATCTGGCCTTTGTGCTAAGCTAAGCTAAAGCAGCCCAAATAGACTCTCTGTTTTAGCAATGAGGATTAAAGTGTGGAAAACTTGAAAACTTCAACATCCTAAACAATTTCTTACTTACTGTAATAGTATCACTTGAGATACAGATTATAAAAATATAGGCAATGGACAGAAACACAATAGTATTTCAGTTTGGTGTTGTAGTTGTTACCTTTGTCATACCAGGGCAGGTAGTAAGGGCATGAGATGTTGACAATGAAGCCAGCAGGGCTATCTGGCCAACAGGCATATCGGTCAAAGGTCTTGTTACAGAACAAACCCACTAAAAAAATACACAAAGAGAAACTTTAGCCACGAATGACAATTGCTGCTGCAGGTTTAAATGGTTTAACATTTTCTTTGTTCGTCTTCCATTACCATGCCATAGGCCCTTTATAATTGTGACTTCCAAATTAATTAAGGTTTTCCATACCTTGAGGCAGCGGCTCGTTTTCTATCATTTTGGAACAGTCTTCTTTATACTGGACCCACTTCCGATAAGTCTCCTCTAAGACTTTCCCACTGACCACCTCAAACTGTAATATGGAGAAACATACTTCAGAAAAACATTAAATCACTTCATGTGTAAAAGTTTTACTGAGTCTTCTTGGAAGATCAAAAACGAATTTATGCAAACTAACCTTTGGCAGTTTGAGAAACAGCAGGCAAATCAAAGCTATTGCGTCCAGTGCCCTGCCCATAACTGCAGACTTGTTTTTCCTTATCTGAAAGACCTGTGAGGAGGAAGCAGAACAGAACAAATGTGACTGCTTAAATGTTTTGTTACAAGTTCAGCAATTAACTGAGTTCAGTAACACTGGGTAAATACATACTGTAGTTCAGTGACAATCTGATTGACCTGTATTGTTCGTAAAATGTAAAAATTAAAAAGATTTCCAAGAATTTTACAATTTGAGCCATTAAAGCTATGAAAGCCTTGAAACTACAATGATTATAGACATTATTTCCTTCTACTCCAACCCTAGAAAAAGGCTTTTAAAGCCTGCTACCCTTCAGTGATGTTCAGATGAATGAAATGGAAAAGTTAAAACCCAAAATTAAAGCAAACTAAATCTGCCATTATACTTGGACATTTTCAAGACAATAGATTGATTCTGTTATTTTTATTTTTTTCAGTTAAGAATTGAGTCATTTTAGCTGTTCTCTAATAGCAAGCAACTTGAAAGCCCTTTTATTTATTTATTTTTTTATTTTTTTATCTGCCCCTATCTTACTTCCCCTTTCCCTTACTGAAACCCTCCTCATTACACACATGCAAACAAACATATTCATAACCTTCTGGTAAAATGCTTTCATCTTGCATTTCATTAATGTGTAGATTATTTTTGAGAGAAAGACTGACAGATTTTTTCAATTATGTAATTTAATAGTAGAGGGATGGCACAAAATCACTGAAGTCAAAGGATGTTTGACACCAAAGTTATTTTTTCAGAAGCCAGCACAAAACTCCAAATGATATCAAACTAAATCTACCATTATACTTGGACATCTAGACACTTCCAGACATTGGTGAAAAGGTGATTCCACACAATGCATACTATTCAGACTATTTCAGATATTCTTAAGATTTTATTAAAACAGTCTTCTGTGTTTTTTGCTTGGATTAACATTAAGACTGTAATATATTTCTGAGGATAGCCAGTAGCCAGAGAAAAATAGCATGTGCATAATAATTTGGAAGAAGGATGGTTAGCACTGATGCCTCAGCTGGGATAGGCTCCAGACCCCCCCCCCCCCCCCCCCCGACCCTTCCCAGGACAAGCGGTTACAGAAAATGAATGAATGAATGAATTAATGAATGAGTGGTGGTGCTGTGCCACACCCCACAGGTTGAGCTAAGGCCCTGTTGCAGCATAAACCGCATTTATTCGCAAAGCGGCCTCCCCACCTTATGTGGGGGTGCCACCTCAGGCTCAGCGCAGCCTGCCACTGTGTAGCAATAGACTGCCAAAACACTGAATTGATTTGTCTCCCCTGCTAGGTGGTTATTTGACATTCACAGCCTGTGGCAGCTTGTAGAATGACACCTTATTTGTTCTTAATAGTTCGAGAAACATGTCATGTGGAGTTTTGGCAACTGTGACAAGAAGCATAATGTCACCCATAGATTACATGACTATTGAAATCATTATTTGAAGCCAGCAGTGTGTTTAAGTATTTGCTCTACACAACGTCCACGTATCCTGTCTTCCAGTCTTAGCCCACTTAACTCCACATAGGTTTATCTTCACCTGTTCAGCCACTAAAAAACAAAACAATCAGGATTGAGGACAGCTGTAGATGTCCTGAAGATGTTCTGAAAGACTCCCAGGCTTGATGAAACAGCGCCCGGAAGATGTTTTGCAGCTGTAGGTTTCAAGAGGCGCAACAGGGGATTGTGCAAAGAGAATGCAATGATGCCATGAGTTATCCTAATCCATCAGTGGGAGGCAAATAACATTATTGAGCCGCATATGAGAACTAAGCTCCATAATCGACAAAACAATTAAATATTATAAACACATAGATCACTGCAGCGCACAGACTGACAAGTCACTGTATCCATGGCAACGTAATATTTCAAGTTTATTGAAAAAGTTTACACAAGTGGCATTTGACAAGTGACAAACGACTTTTTCAGAGATATTAAATCACTCCACTAAATCCTACACGCTAATTGTTCGAGGTCAAATTAGATTTAATATCAAAATCCAGTTGGGCACCGCTTTTTATTAGCTTCGAACATACACAAGAAAGCTTGATTTAAATTAATATTTTATTTTGTTAATTATCCGATTTCAGACACTCAATTGAAAATTAAAAGAAGCAACGTACGGATATTATAGCAGTGCGTAAACTACCCTCAATCTCATCTACGCAAACAAAAACATAATTATTTGTTCAGTGGACTTCGTAAAGGAACAAAAAACGATATTTGTGAGTGAAAAGCATCTAATATGGAGAGTTCATTTATCCAACTGTTGCTGGTGCAGCCTTTCCATCAATAAATTAATAAATAGCTTAAATTTGGGATTTGCAAAAAAAATAAAAATAAAAAATAAATAAATAATCTAGAGGCATGAAACAGTTTCAGGTGGCTTCTAAAAAGCATACTAAAAAAAAATAAAAAAAATGTAGTTACTCACAGAATAAACGGTCCTGCGGGTGAGAAGCTCCCAGAGACGCGGTGTGGAGATGTGTCGTCTGTCTGCACCTGAACGTGCACTGAGCATTTCTCTATCCGCGACGCTCTGCCCATCACAGACTGCCTTTGAACGCAACCCTTGCTCCGTTCAGGTTCACTGTTTTTTTGAGCTTGTTTGATATCCCTAAAAACTTCTTTTCATATCCGAAATAGTAGATGTCGCTGTCTTTTAATACAAAAATTGATTACGGCTGTTTGAAATGAACCGCCGGTTAAGCGAGATGGTAGATTGTGTGTCATATCGATCGGTTTGATGACAAGTGTGGCTGTGCATGCCACGACCATAAAGCCTGCTATTTTGGCTTTTGCACTGTTCACATAATCAATGACATCATTTAATTATCTAGAAAGGAAAGGGGGAAAAAGTGTTACAAACGCCTTTTAGTTAATACTAATTAATGAATGTGGAAATGGGACACTTTTATTGGAATACAAACCCATTTGTGCAGACAACAAATTCATGGCATCTTAAAACGTGGTGGTCATCTGCCTGAATCCTCTTTGTGAGTTTGCAACATTAACACAGAGAATCTTGTATCCTGGATCCAGAAACATCTCGGGATAGTGATGCACTGCCACCTTGTGCCCTGTAAAAGGGTTTAAAGTTCATTCATTCATTCATTCATTCATTAATCTTCAGTAACCGCTTGTCCTGTGAAGGGTCACAGGGGGGCTGGAGCCTATCCCAGCTGTCGGGTGAGAGGCGGGGTACACCCTGGACAGGTCACCAGCCTATTGCAAGGCTCGGGTTTAAAGTTATAAACTAAAAATAAAATAATTGCAAGATACAATAGCCTAATTGGACAAACAATGGGATTCTTAGCTGAGCTTGATTTGGAGCTGCTTTTTGATTTGCCTTTCAGTTCAGGATAAAGTATTGCCTACTTTTAGTATTTGCTTTGCTGAAATAATCAGTTCCACATAATCCCCAGCTACAGTGTTTTGATCATCTTTTAATTGCCGACAACAAATCCACAACATTTCCCAGCGTCAGCTTCCCAAATGCTGCTTTGCTGCTGTTCGCTGGGTTGGATCAGTGTAAATATAAACTGTTGGAGTCACTGGACTCTGTGTTGTCAAGGTTTTATGACATCTCATAGACTAATGCTTCCATGGAAAGAACGAATAATCTGAGGGTCAGATTACCCAACATGGGATTTATTTTTTACTGCACAGTGGAATTAGGATACAACAGGTTTAGGAATATAAAATACGCCAAGGAAGTTGATCCTTTTTAGTTATAAAGAATGACACTTCTCTCAGGTTAGTCATTTAGCCACAAAGGACTTTCAGCCAGTTCAGTAGTGGTCTCAGGTTAATGTTGAGGGCTGAGATGTAGCTGCGTCATCTGTCTTTGCTGCCACATTGGGTTTATTAAGGTGACTCCATTAATTGTCGGGCTGTTCATTTTGGTGTTGTTGTTTTTTTTTATCGTGATGATATGCAAATGTCAGCTAGTGTTTTAGTTTTAATGAGGGAAAATGTGGTTAAATATATCTTGCATCACCTGGAATATTTCTTCAAGTCTGCCTTGGGATGCTATGTTGCCCTCTTTGGGAGCCAGTGGCTTATCTCTGTCCAGCAGAGAAGCTCCTGATTTGGCCCATCGGCTCTGCTAAAGCCCACTAATCAACATTTCTGGGAGGGTAAAAAAAGAAAGAGAGACTCATGTCAAATGTAGCCAACAAAGTGTCAAATATTTAATCAGGCAAACGGGCAGAGAAACACGAATGTAGAGCAAAAGCACAAAACAATTCTGCAGAGTGGCTCTGGAGAGGAGGTATGAGGCTGATTGGAAAACTTGGAGCAAGTAATGGCAGTTATTGTGGCTAATCTTGCAGGCAGTTGTGACAGCATGGATATAGACTGAGATGGAGAAGCAGAAATAATAAAGCAGAAACACACTACTGCCAAGTGGACCAATCAGGCTACAGCGTTAGGGTCCGCGTAGCGTCTGGCCTGAGGCCATAGCTAAGCAGAAGTATAAACTGTATCAGTTTGAAAATGTTGCTTGTTTAGTTTCAAAAAGCTGTCACTTGAAATCAGTGGCGGCTGGTCAATAGAGGGCGCTAGGGCGCCGCCCCTCCTGTGAAATATTGACTGTTTTATATATCTACCAAGATCAACCATGAATCAATCAAACCTAACAAATACGAAATAAATACACAAAAATACATCGCGTTTTTATTTGTGCAATGGTGTAGTGGTACCCGCCACACTGCCAGCAATCATTAAATGCGTCTGACTTTAGGCTAAGCTTGCGATTTGCCATTCGATATAAAGCCCTCCTCCAGGTCAAGGGCGCCGGTAATGCTGGAGTCTATGAGAGCTAGCAAACTTTTTTACTGTTTACGAGCAGAAACAGCTTTTCATTGGCGCATGAAAATTCGATTCTAGTTCGCAGCTCTCTGCGCCCAGACCAATGGCATTGTTTTCTATTTTGTTAATCTTAGCATGATTGGACAATACATCAATCAATCACGTCCATCAGCAAGCATTCGCGCCACAGCTGTAACTCGTTCTAAGAGACAAGATGGCTAACGTTAATAGCGGAGACTCAATGATGCTTAAGGAAAACTCAATTATTTCACTTAAAAAAACTCAATTTTTTCGTTGGTCGGCTGTGGAGAAGAAAAGGGTGAAGGAGTTGGGACCCGAATGTCCGGACTTAAACATTTCGCAGCAGGCTACTGATCGTGGGAGGACATACACAAGGAGCTTCACCTCAAATGTGTACGCTAAACGGAATTGGCTAGCTGGATGTGCTGTAGGTAATGCTTTTTTTTGTTTCCCCTGCGTGCTGTTTCAAAGTCCCGGGACAGAGATGTTATGGACTACAACGGGGATGAAGGACTTAAAACATTTCTCTCTCTCTCTCTCTCTCACACACACACACTCTCACTCTCTCACTCTCTCTCTCTCTCTCACTCTCTCTCAAACTATACAAACAGAGAGAGAATGTTAACTCCTATTTTTATTGATGTATTAGCACTTTTAAACTTGCTGGATTTTACAAGGCAAATAAATTAAGTTAAAACTTAGTTCCATGGCCCCATTTGTCTTTGTAAGGAAATGTTCTATTTTGTCTTTATTATTTTGTCAGAATGCACCAGAATGCTTAGTTTGTATGTGGAAATCACAAAAAAAATCTACTGGGGGAGGATGCCCCCAGACCCCCCTACAGGGGTTTGATTTACAAACTTTGCGCCCCCCTAACATAAAATTCACCAGCCGCCACTGCTTGAAATAATAAGAGACTTGCAATGGCTCTCCTCAATGGAGAACACATAGACAAGGACAGTGACATTGACTGGTTTATAGATACACTTATTCATCATTGAATTGCTTTGTAACTTGTAACTTTAGAGTTTGAAAGCTAAAACACGTTTAAAACGTTTACTACATAGACATCAGCTACATTTACACTGCACTTAATTAAACATTACAAAAAGTACACAAAAGTACTTTCTTGGCAGTCAGGTGGCTGCCCATGCTTGCAGGAAGGCTCTAATGGCAGGCGACGGACACAAGACCCTAAGGTCTTCCTTTAACTCAGAGTGCAGCGGCAGCGCTGTGGAGTCCCATACACCCACCGAGCTAAGGAGCAACTTTCTTTTGGAAAGCATTGTTGGGTTTTCAGCCGTCTTGCCATCTCCTCCTCGAGCAGTTCCTGAATGAAGGAGCAGAGCGTCTCGACTACCAGTGCTGTTGGCGAGACTGGAAAGAAAAGGTTGGTTCCTCTGAAGACAAACTGTTGACTGATGATGACTGTCTTTAGTGGAAACACTTGATGTTCCTTTGATGTTACTTAGTGTCTGTTGATAGAGTCACTCATCATGGAATCGTTTTCCTTGTAAAGCTACTTTTCTGAGTTATCAAAGCATGTCTTTAGAAAGGTTTCTTTACCGTAAATCAGCTACATTTGTACTTTTACTTGAGTAAACGTGACGTAGGAACGTACAGGAACATGTAGCTGCAATATTGTGTTCAGTGTTCCGAATGAGGGGAAAGGAGAGCAAGAAGTGTTTGGCTGTTCAGCAGGAAAGAAGACAACAGTGACTTCAGCCTGAAGACTGTCAAGACTTTGACCAAACCTGTAGAGAGTCTGTCGCACTGCTTCACACTGCTCTCCTCAGGCAAGACACTGACACTCGACAGCAGTTTGTTGTACCAGCTGAGAGAGTGATGGATCTTATGTCAGGATGAAGAAAATGGACAGCTTGAAATTCATTCAAGCCCTGGCCCAGCTCCACTCTAAGTCTTTGAAGACTACGTGAAGTCTGTCTGCTCCTCATTGTGGAGGTATTGCACACACTTCCATCTTGTTTGTTTCATGCAGTTTCTATTTGTGTCCATGTGTCTGTGAGTGTTTTCACTGACCCATGATGTGCATTGTGGGAAGGACGAGGGAACAGGACGAGCCCTGCTGATTAAACTGGCACGTAGGTCAAACGCCTTCATTCACCAGCAGACCAGTCTGACCCTTGATGCCATGGTGCAAAACTGAAGCCACGGTCGGATTGTGAGTTCTCTGTTGAACACTTGACTGAGGTAAGAGTAGAGGAGAAGCTGCTGATCAGTAAAAACATTGAAGTGAAGCGTGGTGAAATATCATCACTTGATTTGCATGTCTCTTATTCCTCTGTCTTTGTCCTTCCCCAGTCATCGCTGTGTTGCTGTAAGAGAGAGCATGGCACAACACCTGCACTAGCTATTGGACAACACCAGAGCAGCTCAAGTCCCTCGTCCCTAAAAATGTGAAAGGAGCAGTTTTTTATTCAAAATGCACTAAATACATAAAAAATCTGACAAGCTTGGACATTAATGTATTAACTGCAAGGTACAGTTTGTATGACATTCTGAATGGAGGCTAATCCACCCTAAAGTTCTGATCCTAGAATCGTCACTGCATGCAGGTAACAAATTTGTGATGTGAAAATATCTGTATACTGTATGCGAGTTTTGGGATGTACAGAGGTTAGCAGAAAAAAAAAAAAAGATAAATTACTGCAGAATGGATGGCTCTGACTGATTGCTGTTGTTGTCGTTTTTCATATTATGTTCACATTATACCCATCTTCCTACAAGCCCACATCTCCTAAGATAAGTGCAATGTATCAACCTAGTTATGGGCTTTTATGTATGTCCCTGCAACTGGCACTCACAGCAAAGTGGTTACCAAACCACTCAACAGTTTTTACTATTACACACTGTTCTATTCTATTCCAGCTGAAAAGCCTAGAAAATAAACATACAATGCCTATAAAAATTATTGTTTTCCCCATTTGTTGCTTTTATACATGAAATTATGGCCAATATGAGTTGCAAAAAAGTCTTCTTTAGCGTCAAAGTGAAAGCTGTTTTTTTTTTTTTTTTTTTACAAGCTAATCTAAATGAATTTAAAATATATAGTGTAAAATAAGTGTTTGCATAAATATTCACCAACTTTAAAATGACTGACCAGAGCTCCAACTAGTGGATGCCAGGGGTGTCACAAATGAAATGGAGATCTGCTGAGTTCTGTTGATGTGTGTCAAGTGACTGTAGCGCAAAAACTCCTGTTTCTAGGAGGACCAGTCTGTGGTTTATCAGTATTTCTACTACAATTAAAACATGAAGACAAAAGAACACTCCAAGGAACTCAGAGAAAATATTGTTGAAAAGTCTAAGTTAGGAGCTGGCTACAAAAAGATTTCCAACTAACTGGACATCCCACTGAGTTCAGTTAAATCCATCATCAAGAAATGGAAGGAGTATGGCACTTGGCCTCACAAACTGAGTGAAAAGAAAAAAAAACCTCAAATGAAATCCCGCCTAGAATTTTCCCAAAGGCAGGTGGGAGACTCCAAGGTTAACTGGAAGAAGGTTCTTTTGGTCTGATGAGACAAAAATTGAGCTTTTTGGGCGTCAGACACTGTACATCACCACAAACATACCATGCGGTGGAGCATGGTGGTGGCAGCATCATGCTCTGTGGATGCTTCTCAGCAGCAGGCCCTGGACACCTTGTAAAGGCAGAGGGGAACATGAATGCAGAACAATATCACCAAGTCCTGAAGGATAATCTGACTCAGTCTGCAAGAGAACTATGACTTGCAAGAAGATTTATCTTCCAGCAAGACAACAAGCCCAAGCATACAGCAAAAGCTACACAGAAATGTTTCAGGGACAACAAGGTGGATGTTCTGTAGTGGCCAAGTCAAAGCTCAGATCTCAATCCAATCGAGAATCTGTGGCTGGACTTGAAAAGAGCTGTTCACTCCTGATCCCCAAGCAACCTGACAGAGCTTGAACTGTTTTGCAAAGAAGGATGGAGAAAAATTGCAGAGTCCAGATGTGCAAGTCTGATTGAAACGTATCCACACAGACTCAGAGCTGTAATTGCAGCCAAAGGTGCATTTACTAAATACTGACCTGAATGGGGTGAATACTTAAGCAATCATTTACTTTAACTTAGATATTTTTAATTAATTGACATTATTTTGTACATCTGAAGGTTGATTTCATCTAACAGTCTATTTCAAAACAAGTGTCTTTTCCTGTGCGTCATTAAGTTCTTCTTGAATAGCGGCTCTTTTGTAAAATATAATTACAGCTGTCTGATAATCAGTTTCAGTTTCTTTCTCCACTCGTAGAATCTCTTTTCACAACTAATCTAAGGAGATTTGCTGGAGGGTATGATAAAGTATGATAAAGATATAGGCAATTATAAGACTTACTGAAACCATGATAGAATATACCTTTCATGAATTATTGTAATGTGCAATTAATGGAAAGAATAGAAATGTGAATTCATTAAAATGGCTTCCTCAATGCAGCTTATCATGGCAGCTGCCCAAGCACCTAAAGTGTCTCTTGAGTGCGTATAGATCTTTTTTTTTTTTTTTAACTTAAAAAAGAAAATTATTTTGTGGCATGGGTTGTAGAATAAAATCCCACTGAGAAATCAAGCTACCATTCAAATTATGGAGAACCCTTATTGTTGGCAACTATTGTTGCAAATTAAAATACAGTGAGAAAAGGGATTAGGATACCCAGTATAAATGCAGCATGATTTATATAAAATTGAGACTATGTGACAATCAGCATGTATTTGTGTGCATACAAGCAAGCCTCCTTTTTTCTCCTACACCCAGGAATGTAAACACATGTACTTCTATTCATCTGTCTGAGACTTAAATACCATTGCACAAGTGAAAACAACAACAAGAATATGTGGGATATGGTGCATACATGTTTTGTGTGCTTACCTCGTTTAGACATATAAGCATACAACTTAAAATAAGCATAGTAAGACGTGGTGCCAGTATGTGTAGTCTAATTTGTACAGATCATTTAGCAAAAGAAAACAAACTTTGTTTGTTAAAAATTACAATGGCAAGTGCAAAATTTATTTAAAAAAAAAACTATTTGCATATGAAAGCTTCTCTCTGGTCTGGAAAGTCCCACAACCTATGTTTCTGTGCAATGTAACACAAACGGGGCAGCAGTGGCAAAAGTGAAACTCAAGCAACAAAGCATGTGGCCTCAACCCAGTAACCAGTGCATCAAAGGTTTAATGGTTAAAGACTGACACACAGCAGCCATGTTGTAATCCAGTGCATACGTCAACACTAGATTCCTCTGACAGAAACGAACAGTCAAAACCAGTCATATCACAAGGTCCACATTCTCGTTGTCTAAAGCTTTTATCCACATATTTGGACTTCATGAACGTTTGCAGACACCTGAGGTTTCCGATGATCTTTGACGTTTCGACCACTGTAGTATTCCCCACAGATGACACATGTGACGCTAGTAATACATTACAGAACTTAAAGTTGGTGCTCATCAAACAAACTTTAAAGAACTCCTGACTGCGAAGTCCGACATGACGTCACCTCATGTCCAGTTCAGTACAGTTCAGTCCAGAGTGGTTGTGGGTGTAAATGTATAAGAGTGGTGTGCAAGGAGGCAGGAGTGTGTGAAGCCTGAAGAGTTAGGATGATAACTTAGCTATGCCAGAAGAAACGATAAAGTCCACCGTGGAATCCAAGTCAGTCGATGAGATTTTTATTCAAAGTTATTTGAACAGCTTCTGGGTTTTCCTCCAGTGGTAGCTTTCTCCCACTACAGCATATCTAGCTGGTTTTGGTTATAGTTCTTCTTTGAAATAAGTAATTGATTAATTTACCTTTAAACGCATAGTTTCCAAAAACTAGATTTACTCTAAGTGATCTTTTTTTTTTTTTTTTTGTTACTCTCACTCCTCTGTCTCTTCTCCTCCATGCTGCTTTGGTTGATTGATTTTTTTTTCCACCCCAGCTGTGTCCACGTTATCTCCTCCCTTTCCTGTCTAAGTGGAAAAGGATTGGTTGGTCTGTAGTCCTATGTCTCAGTTACATGTGGCTGTTGGATTTGAACACTCCGCAAAGACTACAGTCAACGACCAGCTCGCACATGCATCCGACTCCTGCATTAAAGGAAATAATACTACACCACTGTGGGAAATCTGAGGAGCTAGAGAAGCTAGAAGAGCTACAAGGTGTCATGATCTAGTAACATGATCGCCTAGAGTGAATGTTCCCATTAGATAAGGATGTAAAACGTGAGGAGCCTTCTGTCTGGTCTTTGAACCTGGACGATTATTTTCTGATTTTGTAATTGTGCACTGATTCTCTAAACTGATCAGCCAATTAGAGCGATCTCTCACCTACTCTCACCGTCTGCCACCTACTCCAAATGTTAACTCAGTGCAGGACACACCCGCAAAACTTGCTCGACAGATGTCCGCCGATGATCTGACTCTGGAAAATGGTCGATTGACTTGGTGTGTCCCTACCAAGGAAGCTATGGGTCCAAGTTTGCAGTTTCTATTTGTGAAATCAGCAGAAGGTGGAAGACAAAGAATTGTGCTTTGAAAGATGATGATTGATAGTCTCAGGAAATGTTCCATCCAAAAACTTCAGCAGGCAACAATCTCACAATCTCACAGCTTGACTATTATTGTTGGCTGCTTATGCTTGTGTCTCCTTTGAAATATCAACATATTAGTGGTGAAGGGTGTACAAACTGCTGTGCAGTCATCTCTGCTGATTGTATTCTTAACTAAAAGAAGAAATACAGGCCTAAGAAGCATATCTTGCACTATTTAATCACTAACTCATTCATCAACTGTCAGTAGCATCCTGCCTCTATTCAGATTCATACACATTTTAAGCCAGGAAGTAATCTAAATGCGAACTGTAAACCAGTCTGTCACTGAAGAAAGGACAAAAATGACACTGTTAAGTCCAGTAGCGTTATCTTCCATCGCCTGCTTTGTCCTGTGCCTGCAATGAAAAAGTCTTAACACAATGAAAAGCAAAAACATATTTATACTCTTCTACATCAGTATGCTTACTTCTGCTTCAAGTCACTTTTCGGAGCATTCTTCTTTGTTATTAGTTTTAAGCAACCCTGGGCAAATGCTGTTCCAGTTATCCGGAGAAGGGCCCATTTGACATTCACAATCAGGAGGAGGAGGAGTCAGTGTTTTGTAAGCTTCTCTCCATTATCCTCTTCACAGCGTATAGTCAGAAGCCTAGGTAGGGCAACATTTGATAGCAAACTGCATATAGTTATGTGATATTTTGACCTCTGCAACATCTTATACATCAACAATACAAATTCAAATATGGCTGTCTGCATAGACGACCACAATTTGATCCAGACTCAGATATGTGTGTAAAAATACTGGATCAATTGCCATTATATTAAGGCATTCCTTTATGAACACATATCTCTGACATATAATTTTGAGATCCCTTTACTTTTCCCCTTCTTAATAATAATAATACATTTTATTTATAGGTGTATTTCAGGACACTCAAGGTCACCGTACAAAATTGTTAAAATAAAAATACAATTAAAATTACACTCATACATATATATGAAACATGTAGGTACATAAAAATGACAGCAGATAAAAGTAAAACTATGGAACAGAGTAGGCCTGTCTGAATAAATAAGCTTTAAGCTGGGATTTGAAGGTGGTGACAGAGTCTGAATTTTTTATGTGTTCCGGGAGGGCATTCCAGAGGCGGGGGGCTGAGCGGCTGAAGGCTCTGGAACCCATGGTGATCAAGCGAGCTGGGGGGTTGGTGAGGTACTGAGGGGCAAGGTTGTTTATGGCCTTAAGGTGAGAAGTAGGATTTTATACGTAGGTAATGTGGAATTTAACAGGAAGCCAGTGGAGTTGCTGCAGGACCGGTGTTATGTGGAGGGGGTTCAGGTGATGACACATGTTTTGAACCAGTTGCAGTTTATGAATGAATTTGTCTGGCAAACCAAATAAGAGGGAGATGCAGTAGTCCAGACAGGATGTGACCAGGCTATAGACCAGAGCTGCAGTATTGTCGTGTGAGAGGGATGGATGGAGACGGGAGATATTGCGCAGGTGGAAATAAGCTGAACGGGTGGTATTGTTAATATTATATTGGAATGAGAGAGTGTTATCAACAGTGGAAATGAATATTGAACCTATGAAATATCTGGCCAAGGGGGATGAGGCAAATGATAAATAAAAGGGGCCCAAGAACAGAGCCTTGGGAACACCAGAGGAGAGGGGAAATAGGTATGATGCAATTGTTTTTAAATGAATGAACTGAGTGTGGCCAGAGAGATATGAGATGAACCAATCGAGAGGTGTGTCAGAGATACCAGTGGAGGCTAGTCTATGGATGAGAATGGAGTGGGAGACTGTGTCAAATGCTACAGTTAAATTAAGGAGAATGCGGATTGAAAGGAGTCCCGAATCAACAGCCATAACGAGTTTGTTGGTGATCTTTAACAGAGCTGTTTCTGTGCTGTGTAATGGACAAAAAACAGATTGAAACTGTTCATATAGGCTATTGTCATACAGGTGGGCATGGACCTGAGATGCAACTGTTTTTTCAAGAACTTTAGAGGGAAAAGGAAGATTGGAAATAGGACGAAGGTTATTGAAGTTGTTGGGGTCTGCATCAGGTTTTTTGTGTATGGGGTGGCAGAAGCTGATTTGAGAGATGAAGGGACAAAACCAGAGGTTTGAACAAAGGCAATTATAAGAGGGATGAGAGAGTATATAGAAGCTTTAACAAGACCTCTTGGCAGGGGGTCGAGCTGGCAAGTAGGTGGCTTGGCTTTCCTGATGAGGTCAGTTAAAGAACTGGCCCATAATTGCGTTGCAGTAATCAGTTGAGTAGAAGTGAGGAGGAAGAGAGTCCAGGGGGTGTAATGTTTTGTTAACCAAAGAAAGGAGAACCTGTGTGTTCCCATCACTTGAACTGATTTGATTTGCAAAGCAAAGTGATTTGGCAGTAGAGAGCATATCCTTGTAATGGAGAATGTGGTTATGAAACATGTCCAGATGAATGGTGATACCAGATTTTCTGTAGAGGCGTTCGAGTTGAAGTCCTTTAGCCTTAAGCTGATGGAGTTCGATGACAGTCTTAACCAATTTGTTGTTTTATTTTGGAGTGAAATGTTAAATTATAAAATGAATTGTTGTTAATATGATAATCTGTAAATGTTTTATCATAGTTTAACTATCTACCTGTAAAACTAACAACATTCCCATCACATTACTCCAGAGTTTTCCTTTTTCAGGATTATGAGGATTAAAAATAAATTTGATGTTTTGAGTAAAACATCTCATCAACTATTATATGGATTGAGCCAAAGTGCATGGTGTGTGAAAGAAAATACATTTATACTGTAAAGATTGTTCAACTGTTTGCCTGCAAGATTTTTCACATTAGTCCATCCTTTTTCAAAACCATCTTCTTTCTGTAGGGCTCAGTGATGCTTGGTGTCTAGGTTACCAGGCAGCTGCTGCCTCCTAAGCCACTTAGTGCAAATCAATGCAGCAATACACATATATGTACATATATGGATGTATTTAGCCCTATAGTAGCTGTTCCAGTGCAAGTGCTGTGCATTCTAAGTGTTGTAGAATACCTCGTCCACATAGGCATTATTGATCTTAATTTGATTTAAAATGTGCTTTCCTGTTCTGTTCACTGTACATTTTTCTGGAATCTCAAATCAATTTACCCACTGTGGGATAAATTAAAGGTTTATTTTATCTTAATTAGAAACAACATTAAAACCAGCCACAACCTGTGAAGTGAATAACATTGATGATCTCATCACAATGTAATGTTCTTCTGGGAAACCTGGGCTGTGGCATTTACTGTATGTAGATGTTACCTTGATACCTACCACCAGCTAAACATTGTTGCAGACCAAGCACACACTCATGGCGACGACAATGGGGTGTTTCTTGCACCTTGGTGCCATGTGTTCCCCAGGCAAGCGATACAAACGCAGCCAGCTATCCATGACGTAAAAGAAAACATTCTTCTTTTATTGCTCTGGTGCTCACATCTCCATTGTGTGGGCCCTATCATCTGTGGGCAAGGTTCAGCATGGGCACTCTGACCGCTCTGCAGGTACACAGCCCCATATAAAATGAACTATGATGCACTGTGTGTTTTGACACCTTTCTATCAGAACCGGCAGGAACTTTTTAAGCAATTTTCTGTGTGGTGGGACCAAACATGCCAGCAAAACGCTCCCCAAATGCATCAGTGAGCCTTGGCTAGCCATAACCCAGTAGTTAGTTCACTGGTTTTCCTTCCTTGTAATACTCTGCAGGAACCGCAGTTTTGGGGTGGCACAGGGTGTGGTGGTAAGCACTGATGCCTCACAGCAAGAAGATTCTGGGTAGGTGTGCATGTGAGTGTGAATGGTTATCTGTTTCTCTGTGTTAGCTCTGCAATAGACATAATTTAGCTTTGTACATCATACATCCCCAAACAGAATCAAATGTTCCAGGTGTCCCACTCAGATTATACTTAATTTTCTCCAGGTATAAGTACAGCATGAGGTCCATAAGTCACAGGGAAGCATTGGGGGCAAGTGGTGACTTCCACTCCAACAAAATTCTTCTATGTGCTAATAAGGATGCAAAGGCAATACTATCCTTAAACGTTCTCCTAGTTATTTGAGGATCTGATAATACTCCTGCAATTCTGCACATGGCATCAACTTCATATTTAGAGCCTCTGCAAGAAGTTTAAAAATAACTGTCCAGAAATCTTTCAGGCGAGGACAGGACCAAGACATGTGCGTCATGTTTGCTGGTGAAAAAGTAAGAACTTTCTTTCAGCTAACATTTGGTCCAAATAAACATGAAGGGCTTGAATAAATAAAACGTTATATTCTACCATCAGTCCTATAATTATGTTTTGATTGAGACAAAAAGATGAACATGAACATCAATGTCTGTGTTAGCCATTTTATTTCTGTAGATCATCAGAATTAATTGTGCAAACAAAGCAAATGTACAAAAAGACTCTTAATTAGGACAAATGAAGACAGTTGTAGCTGAACTCTTAACTTACTTTGCATGATAGATATTTTACATTAGATATGGTGACAGTAATAGTATTTTCTTCATTAGTTTCTTCTTTTTGCTAAAAACAATGGTAAATAAATATAACCACATTTCTCTAAAATACTTCTAACCAAATAAAAACTGATATTAAATAGCTATAGTTTGACTATTCTACATAGTTTACATGTTCTTCTGACAACATACTGTTATTTCTGTGCACCATGTATGATCTTCCTCAGTAAAGGGCACTCTTTCCTCAGTTATATGTCCACTACGCAGCCCGGAGCACTGGTTCTTATAGCATCAGATATGACTTTTGCTCCAGATTCTCCAACGCCATTTCCCTGCAAACTGTATAAAAACATCTTAAATGGCTGGACGGGTTGATGGATTTGTGTATGGACACATAGACAGTTAGACTGACAGATGGCTAGATGGGCGGAAAAGAAAACTCACTTGATGTATGTCAGTTGGTGGTTTCCCTTTAAGGCCGTTGCGATGAAAATGGCTCCATCCATACCCAGAGAGTTCTCCTGCAGACTGATGATTCACACAGTCAACAGTTAATTTCTTTACTCTCCCGACGTGTGAGCATCAAACTTGAACAATGACAGTGTGAGTGTATATTCAGCTTAGCTCCCTGCAGCTTTCCAAAAATGTGATTTTTTTTTACATTAGTAAGTTTAAAAACTTGCTTTAAACGGGAATTGAAAGTACACACAAGCTGTCTCACGTGCCTCCTTGTTCCCCAGAATCTTCAATCTACGACTGACGTGAATATCGGCCATAATAGTAGGATAAATGCCTGTCTGAATAGACTAGGATCATGTTTTGCTAAACGTTTAAGAAACAAACAACAAGCCCAGCACATTTGAGTCACCACCATGGGGCGACACTGAAGCAAACCAAGCCATGAACTCACATTTTCATCAACTTTATCACTGGCTGAGCAGATGAAAGAAGTCGGCGCCTCAAGATAATAACTGAGAGGCAGGTATAGATGCCTAATCTTAATCAGAATTAAACGCATTTAAGAATGGGAACATGCAGTTTTATGTAGAAGAATAAAGGCATTACAATTAGCAATATTTTATTGAAGGTCAGTGTCTGGATTCAATGGATATTTAAAAAGTTTTAATATAGAAAAATGCAGATATAACCTGTTAACTGAACTAAAACACAATCCCTTCCTGATCCAGTTAAATAGAAATGGTAGCACAGGTGAAATTCTCTTCCTATCATGGCGGTGACATTTTTGGTGCATGTGGCTCATGAGGAGCACCAGTCAGGACTTACTTCAGTGACTTGAGGCTCCTGTTGCTTTTCAAGGCATTGGCCAGAGCCTTTGCCCCCTCCATCCCCACTGAGTTCCCACGAAGGCTGAAAAACAGAGGGAAATGTGCTATTTAAGAAAACTTGGATAAAAGTGTATGTTTTTATGTATGTACAATGTTATACTGCACAGGTGTAATTTGGAACAATCATAGGTACTGTAGACATAAAATGAACCAAGATCAGGCCACTGGGTTTCTTACTGTATGCCTCTAATTTGTTCTAAAGAGAAACATTCACAGTATTCCAGAATAAAAATCCTTTTTTTTTTGTTTGTTTGTTTTATTTTGTTTTTTGGAAATAAAGAGCATCCCAGAACACACAGCCCAGAGAGTGGCGGACTTCTTCAGTCACAGGTTTAGACAATTGCCTTCTTAAAATGTGAGCTGTCTCAAGCAATCAGACATGCTAAATTGCATGGTGCCTCTGTCAGGCATAAATAAACAAACAAATTCACATCCAAACCATATTCTAATCAAGAGCCATCAAATCTATAAAGCGGACAAATCAGAGGCAGCATGATTTCCAGAAGGAAATGAATTACAACAGGAGAAACAGTGTGTCTCAGCGGTCCAACAGTCCTGCCTCGTCTAATTTAAGCCAAATGATGGCTTGTTATATACCAAGGATAGAGTTTTAACTTACAAAGAAGAAAAGATAATACTACTTAGAAACCGGACATAGCTTGGCTGGCTTGAAATTGCTTGCTGATTATATGAGACTGGATGTCAAATAACAAAGGAATGGGTCACACAAGAAAGAACTTGGACTCACTCTAATGTCTGCAGGGTTTCGTTGGTCATTAGAGCTTTTGCCAATGCAATGGCGCCGCTTGTACCTGCGGAGACTCCCTGGAGACTAAAGAGAGAGCATCCAAAAGAGTAAAAAACTGGAATAAAAAAAAAGAATTCCAACAACCAAAAACTACTGATCTGTCAGTGTACGTGACTGTAATACCAACCACAGTGTACGCAGAGATGAGTTGGTTTTCAGAGCTTCAGCGAGAAAAATGACCCCTTCGTTCCCGATAGCATTTTCTTGCAGACTGCAACAAAAGGCAGAGATACAAAACACACACACTGTGACAACAGGTAATAATGACAAAACCCCAGGAGTGAAATGTCACTTAACAGATGGTAAAGGGTTAAATGACAATGGTAGAAGTGCATTGGCCTTACTCCAAGAGTTGGATGGTGTTGTTGGAGAGGAGTGCTTGGGCCAGGGCTTTAGTGGCCGTGGACTTGATGAAATTCCACTGGAGACTGTGAGAAAAAGAAAAAGAGAAAGATCAACCATGACGCAAACGCTGCAGTTATACATAGTTTTATTAGGGGTGGAAAAATAAGTATTTTTAATCCCTTTAGTATACTGTCTTTACTTGATTATCACCCATCAATTAAACCATTAACCATTGCACATTTTGCTAAAACCTCTTATGAAGACTTTCAAAATAAAAATGATTCATTACATTTGGTTCATGCATGAATGAACCAAATCAATGTAATTTCGCATGTAATGCATGTGTTTATATGGACAGTGTGACAAAGTATTTTAAACGAGGCAACTGGAGTTGTTTGAGTTTGTTCTTGAAGATGTTGCACCTCACATCCAAAAGGCTTTAAATGTAAGCTATTATCTGGACCTACAAAATAAATTGCTGTAGCCTTACTTACTTAGTAGGTTCTATATAATACTTAGTACTTGACTTTGTGTTCTTGAAGATGTTTCAATTTTTAATCGAAAACGCTTCCCCAGTACTTAGGAATACTTTTGAAACGTCTTCAATGACTTCTTCAATATAGTCATACTGTAACCTGGATGGATTTGACATGTTTTCTTAAGGTCTATTGTCTGCAGTTTTGCAAAGCAGGCCCTACATTTCCACTTCACACTTGTGTTAGTGGATCGAGCCTGAAAGCTAGTCGGAAGTTCCCCTGCCAACAAAACATTTATTCTGGAAATTTCAGTCAGTAGTCCGTTTGAAATTCATAATGCCCGGTGATCCGCTGGCCCAATTAAATCATTTGGACAGCCTTTAAGCAGTGATGGACAAAAGAGTAACAGCAACGTAGCCACACACGTCATCTGAGCACCAATGAGTTGATTATGTTTTCGACAAAATGTCTACCAGGTAGAAATGATACTGACAGCAAAAACAGTTAATAGTGAATAATGGATTTGCTGAGAATCATATGCCACGTAATCTTTGGCCTGGTTGGTTACAGGATAATCAAACTGTCTACAGACATTTCTTTCTCTGTATCTCTGTATATAGAAACACAGCCCACAATTAATTCCAAATGGCTCACATTCTGATAAGAACGCAGTCTGGCCCACGTCACGCTCTGTTGGATCAGGACTGGTTTTTGAGGAGCTGTCATATCCCAAAATCTTGTGCCTTCAACTCAGATTTAAGGTGAGCAGAATAATCTGAAATCACCCATGTGGTTTCAAATTTTGAACGCCCATCTGCACAGTGAAATTCAAGCGTCCGAGAGAAGGAATCGCAACCAAAACTGGGTCCAGGTTTACGCTGTCCAAGCTGCCTGATCTAATCACAGTGTGTGCATGCTTGTGTTCATATTATGAATCCACTTACTGCAACGAGGTGAGGCCTTGATTAAACTTGATTGCGCCAGCTATTGCTTGAACCCCTTCATCATGTAGCAGGTTGGCTGTGAGACTGGGGAACACGCACATACACATACAATCAGACACACACTTACATATAAGAGTAACTTTATAGTAGGAACAGACACATGCAGACTAAATACAAAAAAGACTTTATAAAATACACCCACACAAGTTGGGAAACCGTGATTAGAAGTAATCGTAAAGTTAGAGCTGACTAAAACTCTCAGAGTTAAGTTGTGATTGTCACAAGTCTTCAAAGACCGGGAGAGTTTTCACCGTCATCTCATGGGATTTGTGTTTTTCCATAATACCATGGCATGGTTTGACATTCTGCAGCCTGCGGGAGTGATATTTACTGAGCCGTTTTATATTTCCATACATATGCCAGGCATTATACTGTAGTGCTTTTAACGAGGTGACTCACTCGAGGTCCTGCAGAGCGCTGTTCTCGTGGAGGGCGTGGGCCATGTGCTTTGCTCCCTCCACTCCAATTGAGTTCTCCCGTAGACTAACCCGACAGGAAAAAAAAAAAAAGGAAAGAAAAAAATGTAAAACAAAAGATCTAAGACAACTCCGGAGCCAACGAAATCTCTATACTGTCTCTATGCTTTTGTGACATATTTCCTGAAGGCATAGTGTGACAGTAAATTATTTCTATATCCTTTTTTTTTGTGGGAAAAAAACAAACAAAAAAGGTCCCACTAACATGTCTAAAAATCAGCCTACAGTCAGCAGTCTATTAGCTTAGCATTGCATAAAGAAGGAAAGAGGAGCAAACAGTTAGCCTGGCTTTGTTCCAGAGTAACAAAATCCATCTACCAGAACATTTTTCAGGAAAGAACAGTTAAATAAAAGCTTGCACCATGTACAAGAAGCTTGTAGAAAAGTTGTGGTCTTTGTAATTAATGGACATAAATGTGGTATGGTATAAATCTCAGTATCAGGAAGAAGTAGAGTTCCTCTCTGATCAGTCCTATAAGGTTGATTCATTTCCAGAAAAGCAATCAGAGATGCCTCAGCTAGTGTTACGCGGTGTTAGATTCTTTGTTGGAGGATCAAGTCATCCAGAACAATACATACAAGCAAATTAGAGTAAAGTGAAAAGCTCACTTCAAGGAGACAAGTCCACGGTTCAGCCTGAGTGCTTTGGTCAATGCTGTCATTCCCCTGTTGCTGATTGAATTACTCTGAAGTCTGGGGGAAAAAAAGCAACAATAATTAATGAATTTTGATTTGTTAAGATGTATTACATAGAGATAACAGGGAGTCCTAGGTAGAGGGTACTGACTGGAGCGAGAGCAGAGTGTGGTTGAGAGTCAAAGCCTCTGCCAGAGCGACTGTTCCTTTGTCTCCGAGCTGGTTACTACAAAGACTGCAGGCAAGAACAGAAAGAGGCTGGACACATTAAGGAAAAGTAAAATCATTCACGTTGACAAAAAAAAAAATATGTAAATGTTTTTTATAGAACCTTAACACAATGTCTGGCATATTCTATAAAACAACAAATAGGTATATAACACTTCAACATAAATCTACCAAGAATTTGAAGAGGTACTATTGTACCTTACAGATTTATAACAGACCTATCTGTATCATCTCAATAGTGTGCAAGAAAATTCAGTGAATGAGAAAAAAAGATTACATCAGCTTCGTGAGAGTCTGATTTTTCTTTAGTGCATCTGCAATCCTCTTGGCTCCACCCGCTGCAATCATATTCTTCCGCAAACTGCAACACAGAAGGCCATTGAGTGACTACTCCACAAATCTTAGCCATGCAATAAGCAGAAACTGAAGACAAAACTCACTTCAGGGACACCAGTTTGCGGTTGCACTGCAGTACTTCTGCGAGGGCCTGAGCACCATCCTCCTCAATAGCATTGTTCTGGAAGCTGATGAGGGGTCACGGAAGTTGAACGGTTTATTCTGCAGGATCATCGTGTGTATAAACCAAAATCTACGGCAATTTACTCACTTGATTGATATCAGGACTTGGTTCATTTTAAGAGCCTCTGCCAGGAACTTCGCACCTTTAGAGCCGATGTTGTTGTTCCGGAGACTAAATTGTAAATAAATTGCAAGATGACACAAAATCCCAACTGAAACACATATGCTTTGGAAACAGGATAAAGGTCAAAAACAATTACAGGGACTTAACTTTTGCTTTTCAAGTAAAAGAAATAAGCTTTTCTTATTAAGGAGATACTTGCACATCCAACTGTCTTGGACAGAAAAACAAGTATCCTGCACATATCCTTACACTTTTTCTTGTTGACTGGTGTGGCACAGCTTTAAACCTTGTCACAGCCCCCAATACCCCCACTAGTAGATCAGAGGCAGTGCAAGTGTCTTTGGGTGGTGCATGGGCATGATTATCTTAATCTGATTATTCTAGGTTATCAACTACCGTTTCTTCAGCCCTGATCTATAGCAATCAAGACTACAGGCTGCTGGACTTGATGGAGTATTTCTTATGTCAGACATTTCTTGATTGGAAAATTATAGCCTTCCTCCACACAATCATTTGGATAACCCCTTTGTAAGAAGCCTCTGATTCCAGTCTACCAATTTTTCCATTAGACTGCGTGTGGTGTCAGACATCAGCCTAAAAAGTGACTTTTTTATTAGACTTCACTTTAGGAGAGTAGGGTGATAAGCTGTTTGCAAGCAGTGATGAATTTTATTTCATATTTCTTTTTTTATATGAAAGTGTTGATTATTGTTTCTCCTTATGACACATATCCAAGAAGTGAACACTGGCAAAAAAAAGTCAGCTTGAGACTGAGCATTACTAACACAGGATCAATCTTGTATGAATTAAATCAATTAAAAACATTACAGACAAAGGAACAGATAGGTCAAAATGTTAGAATGATCAATGAACGGTCATGCTGAGAGAGATCAGTGGACACAATCTTATCTCTGCAATAGAAAGTGACATTAAAGTGCACCAAATGTATATCTAACAGCTGTTCGTAGAACATTTTTAAAGATCTGTATAGGAGAGGTGAATTGCCAATAACACAGATTTAGAAATATCATTCATAGAACTGGTGGCTCCGTCTTTCTTTTGTAGTTGCATCAGAAGCATTTGAAATGAAAGGTCATCAAATGTTTTACTACCTCTATTTTTGGGATAGACTGACTTTGAATTTTTTTGTTTGTCGCTGTTCATTTAACTCAGAAAACACATAAATCTTACTTGAGTGAAGTTAGTGTGCGGTTCACCAGGAGGGCTCGACTCAGGGCTTTGGCACCTTTGTTGCTGATGGCATTCTCCGCCAAGCTGGGGGGGTTAATAAAGGATGCTGCAGTCACGTGGCACAAAACACTGATAATTGTATTCATTATTATCACCACACCAATCCCCAGTTACATGATAACCACTGTAATCAGCAAGGCTCATAGTAAATCTTTAAAGAACACTATTTTATCTGTGAAATCAAGCAACCTATTATGTTACAGTGGCTCACAACTATTAAACTGTAAAACTTTCTTTATATCCTCGTAAAGACTTACTGTGAATGTGATCTCACCTTACTTTCTGGATGTGGCAGTCTTTGGCACTCAGGAGGCTTCCCAGCAGCTCCATGACATCATCTTTGAAGTGGTTATTCTCCAACCTATTTAACAAACAAAACATAATTCTCTCTCTTCAGCATTCAACCAGAGTTTTAGTTTACTGGGAGGCAGTGAGGAGCTCACCTGAGATGACTGCAGTACAGCAGCTGTGGGAGCAAACATTTCACTGTCGCGTAGTTCAAAGAGCCTGTTAGATTGGTTTGTTCACTGCACTCTGGAGACACATGCAACAGGTAGCCCAGCACTACACAGTGAGGCCGTGTTAACTTTCCTGCTAGGCTACCAAGACGTAAATCCTCCTCTACGCTTCGTAACAGCTCAGTATGTTGCAGCTCCTGTAAACAGTAAGCCAGGTTGACTGCACGCAGGGACACCACAGAACCCCCACTGACCAAGAGGCCTTGTAAAAACCCTGCTGCCCATGCTTTCTGACTGCCATCATCTTTCCCAAGGGCTAGAAGCCCAGCCAGAGGTTTAAGAGCCACTGGACACAACAAGCCTGTCAGGAAGCGCACAAATACATCCAAATGACCATCGTCAGCTTGTTGTGAGTGCTGGAAGGCACTCCTAAAGTGGTTCTGGAAACCAATTTTGGGCCAGGACATGGTGTTCTCTGAGAACAAGTCAAAGATGGCCCGTTTAGAGGCAACACTGTAGAAAGTAGCTGCAAGAAACTCCTGCAGAGTCAGATGTGTGAACCGGTATGTCGTGTGTATGGGTGACTCCTCCCGAACGAGAACTCCAGCACCAAGACTGCTTTGAGTCAACAGTGGATCCGCACCATAGGATCTGAGGTCCTGCTCACTGAAGGTGTACTTGTGTTTGAGGAGTCCGTAGAACGCCAGTCGTCCAAGACTCCCTAGCAGTTTGCGATTGCTCCCATGAAGCTGCTCCATTTTTACCGGCTCCCTGCCTCTTGGTTCACCAGCTTCTGCTTTCATGGAGCAAAACTGAGCATATAGCTCAGTGCAAGTTCGAGGAAGGCTCTCCTGTGTTCCACTCTGCAAGATGTACAACAACGTATCAGCAACTATCCAGCAAATGCATGGGATGTAGCACATCACCATCAAGATCTTATGGGACTCCAAGTGTTCCCATATTTTGGTGGCAAAATCCCTCTCAGAGAAGTGGTGGTGTAGGAAGATCTGGATGTCTTTTGGGCTGAACCCTGGGATCTCTGTCACCCTGTCAACCAGTCCTCCGGGGATGAGTGAGGCTACTCTTGGCCTGGAAGTCACCCACACTGCTACCTCAGGGAGCAGATTCCCTCTGATGATGTTGGTAAGTAAGTCGTCAATGGACACTTCTTTCTTTGGGTCATTGCAAGAAGCTGCATCAGAGAAGTTTAAAGTACAGCGGAATTCATCCAGACCATCAAGTATGAGGAGGGTCCGACAGGAGCTGCTCAGGACCAGGCTGAGGTCTCTCAAATGAGGGAAAGACATTTTCACCAGCCTCTCAGCAGAAAGCTTCTCCAGTGAGTTCAGCTCAGAAAAGGTGAAAGGTAAGACAAAGCTTACATCTGTACAGATGGTCCCTTGGCTCCACTGTTTGATAAAGTGTCGTACCCAGGTTGTTTTACCAATACCAGCCACCCCAACTGTGAGGGAGACCCTGGGAGGCAGACTGACCCGGGTCAGGGGCTCAAACAGTTTCATTAGCTCCAGCTGCCTGAGATGGTTTCTTTTCCCTCCTCGAGTTACTCCCACCTGCATCAGGTCATGTTCCTTTTGTTGGAGGTCAGAAAGTCCATCAACCATTAATAAAGTTCTTGAGGAGATGGACAGTTTGGGGCAACTGACTGAATCTCGGTCTCTGTGTTGTTCGTATCGCTGTAACAGCGCCTCCTTGTGCTCCTTCACCATGGCATCTACAGAGAAACAAACTTCTGTCAGACAAAAGAGAACTGGGAGTTTTTTTATGATTAACAAAATGCTGGAACAGGAAATTGACAGTGTAAGGCCTTTATCCTAAGAGCGAAAAGAGTTTCGCAATACTGAACACAGCACCGAATAGCTTGGTGCACATGAACACAGTTACTTGCTGTTAAGGAGATTAAAGAATCAAATCACCACCCGAGTTACCCAAGCAACAAACCTCTTGCGGAGAACATTTTTCTTCATCTTTTAAAGAAAGAAAAAAAGGCCAAAAAAGATAGTAAATCTCACTTCAAACAACTTACCATGGTTTACGATGAGCTGAGCAACCTGAGAATCTGAGCTCTCTATGAACCCCTGAAGGACATCAGAGCACTGACTGTCCTTGCCAGAGACAATAGTTGTGAGCATGTTAATCTGGTTCTGTAATGGGCCTGATTCCTTGATCTTGGTGTCCTCAGAGGAACTCAGTGAGTCCGTCATTTTCAGGTGGGTTGTTATCTCCTCCAGGAAAGAGGGTGTTATAAATCTTTGAAGCTGGTCTTGATGCTTTTGGATCCAGCTCTGATCTAAAGCAAATGAGGTGAGATGATAAGGTGGTTATGAACAAAGGCAGTTTGCTAGAACAATACTTTTGGATATACAAGAAGAAGTTTTAATCTCTGTAACTTTGAGCATTAATATAATCCAGTCAAATCAATTCATATATAAACATAATAAATGACAAGTTGTAAAGGGACATTTTTTGTATTTGTACAACACCCTAACACTGACCACTAAACCACTGACAGGAGAAATGAATAGGTCCATGTCCATTCTCTGATGAGTCTGCTGTTTTGGAGGCACAAGGGAGACCTACACAATATTAGGAAGGTGGTCATAATGTTATGCCTGATCAGTGTATATATAAATAAATGTATTATATTCATCAGTTTATCAATTCCAGTCTGCTTTACCTTTATCGGATCCTGCAAAAAATAAAAAGAATGTGCACTCAGGAGCAAAAATTCTACATGTTGTTGGTTTGAATGAAAAGGCACAAATACAGAATGCAGACATTTTTGGTGAAAGATTGGACACTAATTGCGGTATGTGCAAGCGTGCAAGCCAGTTGACTTGTTTGCACATTATAACCTCCAACTTTGACGGATGTCACAGCTTGTAGAAGTGTTTTCTTGACAGCTAAAAGTCATTATGGTGCATTCTCCACTTCTCACGGAGCACTCTGAGACCTGATATTTTCATTTTTTTGGCTTTCTTTCACACACGGCAAGTGGTAGTCTCAAAGATCTCAGTTGTGCTCTCTTTTGTTGCATGAGGGAATCAGTCATGTGGCACCTGCACCATGATCCCATGATCCCATGATCCCATCCCAACAGTGGCACAACAGCAATCAGTCTATTCATTGTTTGTTCAGCTAGAGTAATGTTCACTTGCAACAATAGCAGAGGAGAAAAACATACAGTGACTCACACACTGGTGAGTTGAAAAGTGAGACTGTTGCATTAATTATTCATTAATAATTTCTTCACGGGCGTCACAGACTTAGTCACCAGTGTTACATCATTTGGCAAAAGATAGTAACTTAACGTTTATTTAAATTGGATTGCTACTTTATGATCTGCCCACAGATTTCCAGTGATGTTAATGTCAGGGGACGTGAGGGCCATTGCAGAAGCACCAAGGTATATTTTTTTCAGTGTTACATGAAGGATTTAAAGTCTGCTTTGGATCATTGCCTTGCTATACAAGCCAACCTCTCTTCAATTTCCCTTTTTGATACGACAATATGCTGTTTACATCTTGTTTCCTCCTTCTATCCACGCAATGCTTCATGTCTCACATTCTGACTGCCACAAACCCCCAAAAGAAAATATTTCCACCTCCATGTAACGGTCAGCAAGGTGCTCTCTTTATCGAGTTCTTATCCCTTTTCTTCAAACATACCTTTGATAACTGTGGCCAGTGAGTTTAATTTTATTTTTTTTCTCCCACTCAACTCAGCTGATTCAAAGTAATGATGATTAATAATTGTCCGCAGCATCAATTTAGCGCTCAGTATTGAGGGGCCTTTATAGTGAATGAGGGGGCGGTTCCAGACACAATAACTGTTTGTGCATAAGTGGCGTTTGGTGGAATGGCCCACAGCCTCTCCTGTGTCAGCTAAGCCTGCCTACAGCTCATTTTACAGTTTTCCTTTACGCTCAGCAGACGTGCGGTTTGATCGGAAAGATTCCTCCAGATTGTGTCTTGAAATTCACACTTCCCCTCCAATGCCATTTCTTAATGACAATTCAAACGGTGGAAACTGTGAGGTGGGCACAAGAGGATGTCTTTTTATAGCCTTCCCTTGCTTCACGGGTCTCAATTAGCTTCACTTTCAGATCTCCAGACAGTTTCTTAGAGGAGGACATGGCTGATGAGTGCTACCACAAGGTTTGAAGTGTCAGGAATCATGGTTAGTCATAATGACAATTCGTGACCTCCCTTACAAGTCTCAGTGAGTCAATCAAGGACCAAGGTTATTGGAGTTCTAAGGACTGGTACCCAAACTATTACTTATCATTATTACGGTTTTAGGGTGACCAAACTTTTTGCATAACGTAGGTGACAGCGTGAGCCAAGGTTCGAGAGGAGGCCAGAGGAAGCCAGAGGAGGCATTCGGACCTATTGAAATTAAGTTCTGACCAAAACTACACCTCTGCCTTTTCAATAACAATGTGACTAAAACCATTTGTTTTTCTAATATTAATATTTTAAATCTCCCCCGGCAGAGCAGTTTTCTAGTATTTATAGTGTCTAGTTCTACGTTAAAGATATATGTATTTTTATATCTGTAAACTTCCTGAGAACAATCATGGTTTTACCCAGAAGACTACTTAGCGGATGTGGTAAGCAGTACGTCATTGTTCGTGACTACTTGTGACTAGGTGAAAGTCTTTTTCTTTTTTTTACCATAACCAATTTATACACTGCCTGGCCAAAAAAAAAGTCGCCACCAAAAATAAGGTCACACACTCTAATATTTAGTTGGACTGCGTTTTGCTTTGATCACAGCACGCATAGATTCAATAAGCTTCTGCAATGTCACACAATTTATTTCCATCCAGTGTTGCATTACTTTTTCACCAAGATCTTGTATTGATGATGGGAGAGTCTGACCACTAACCGAAGCCTTCTCCAGCACATCCCAAAGATCCTCAGTGGGGTTAAGGTCTGGACTCTGTGGTGGCCAATCCATGTGTGAAAATGATGTCTCATGCTCCCTGAACCACTCTTTCTCAATTTGAGCCCCATGAATCCTGGCATGGGCAGCACAGTGGCGAGGTGGTTAGCATTGATGCCTCACAGCGAGAAGGTCACCGGTTCGAATCCATGGGCCGGCTGGCCTTTCTGTGTGGAGTTTGCATGTTCTCCCTGTGTCTGCGTGGGTTCTCCTCCCACCATCCAAAGACATGCTCATTAGGTTAATTGGTGATTCTAAATTGGCCGTAGGTGTGCATGTGAGTGTGAATGGTTGTATGTCTCTGTGTTAGCCCTGCGATGGACTGGCGACCTGTCCAGGGTGTACCCCCGCCTCTCGCCCGATGACAGCTGGGATAGGCTCCAGCAGACCCCCGTGACCCTTAACAGGACTAAACGTGTACAGAAGATGAATGAATGAATGAATCCTGCCATTGTCATCTTTGAATATGCCCGTGTCATCAGGGAAGATAAACTCTATTGATGGAATAACCTGGTCATTCAGTATATTCAGGTAGTCAGCTGACCTCATTGTTTGGGCACATAATGTTGCATGATGGGTGCATCATCTGCCTCTTTTCTTACCCTGATGCACTGGTTCTCCACTATCCTTCCAGTTTTTAATAATGCGTTGGACAGTTCTTAACCCAATTTTAGTAGTTTCTACAATCTCCTTAGATGTTTTCTCTGCTTGATGCATGCCAGTGATCGGACCCTTCTCAAACAGACTAACATCTTTCCCACGACCACAGGATGCGTCTTTCAGCATGATTGGTTAAGAAATTAGAAGCTACTCATTCCATCAGTTGTGGTTAAATAACTTGTTGCCAGCTGAAAGTTAATCACCCATGCAGTAATTATCCAGTATAAGGCTCATACCTATTCCAGGTGGCGACTTTTTTTTTTGGCCAGGTAGTGTACAAGCAGGCATTAATTTACAATAATGATATGGAAGAGGTGGACTTTGAGAAGGAACTTTTAATAAGTCCAAAAGTTTCATTTTACTATATTAGGAGGAAGTTCTGTCAACAAAAATCCCCTCCAATTAATCCAAGGTGCAAGTTTGCACTTTGCCTGCAGCTTAAAATGTTCTCTGTCTTCCAGTGCTAATGGTTGAAACACAAATGTTTTTCCCCGCAACATTTGCAAGACTTTAATTAGAAACCTTGACAGTGACTTATCATCTAATTCTTACGAAGATAAAAACTGCTGATCTACCGATAAGGTTTTAACCACACCCCCGTGTCTGTATAGTCCTACATTTTTACTTTATTTGAATTCTGTTTAATGATGCTATTACTGCTGATACACTGCATCTCCTACCACAGATAAGCCATATCCTATTGTCAAGATCAAATGTTGCTTCTTTTATCACTTACCAATGTTACTGTATAACCCATCCACCTCTACTGTTGTGACTGTACCATCGGCAGAGGTGGATGTTAACCAGGAAAGCAGTTCCTGGACATAAACTACTCCAAAGGCAACAGCTCATAAGACACACAACAGAAAAACTCCTACCTTCTTTTTCTGCTTGTGTCGAGGCTGAGCAAGACGTAGACTGGAGATCCATGTAGCAGTCATCCTGCCACATAATGCGCTTGCTTCGGTCCAGTATAGAATCGTAATGTGTCTTCCTCTCCATGAAAGAGCTGGTTAGTTTCTACGTGTGTTGCCCTTTGTTCTAGCTACACAACAACAACGAAAAGAACATTACTCAAACAGTAGGCAACTACCATAAACTAAAAAAATCAACAAGGCTTCAGATCTTCCAAAAAGTCCCTCACAAATTTGACTAAATCTCCAAATGTGAATTTACCTATGTTGTATTATTCTATATATTTTATATTTAAGTCATGTATTCCTAATTCCATATGTCTGTTGAAACACAGCCATCAAAATGGGATCATTAAATGGCTATTAAGCTTAGTGCTGAGAATCTATCTGCATCTGATGATCTTAACCAGAACAGCTTCCTTGCCAGAGCGCTGTGGTCATGGTTTTGAGTCTATAGGTTACAGACATCACAAGCATCCTTTTTTAGCTGAATGTAATTAGGCTGTAGTTTGTTTTGTTTTGTTTTGTTTTTTTTCAAAAAAACTTTAGCATCAGATAACATCGCTTTAAAAGCAAAGACATGCATACAGCTGAGCACATTGCATCGCAGTGGGATTATTTAAAACATTCTACATAGATTGACAGCAGCAGATCTGGGAAACGGCTGTAACAGAGGTGTGGAAAAATGACCTCAATTTCTAACGTGATGCTGAAAAACATGCTTTACATTCAGCCTTTGGTAAAAACAAAATGTTATGCTTTGTTAACTGATGTAAATGATATTGCAAAAACATTATTATGCAAATTCTTGACCTCAGATGTGGAACCGGAGAACTGTTTCCTTTTACCAAAGCAGACTCTTTGCTGTAAAAAAAACCACAGAACACACTGCCGCTGCAATTCGCTACTCCTCTACATCTGCTGTTAGGTTGTGCATATATTACAGTGCACATAAAGCAGAATATTTGTGTCAAAATAGTAAATCATAATTAATATTGGCAGTGAATGTGACTAATTTCTGAGAAGAGATCAAAACAAAAGTTCTACCTACCTATTACCTTTCCTTCACTGATGTAAAACACTGCAAACAAGGCATATTACCACACCAAAGTGAGCCCGTGAGCCATGCAAAGATCCAGCACACATTTGCAGGTGTTTTTTTTTTTTTTTAAGTTAAGGGTCCAAATTGAGCTATGCATGCTGGGAACATTTGCAACCCCCCTATTGTTTTTAAATTACTTGATTGAAATGACAGCAATTGCCTTCATGCGCTTCACACGTTCATTGGAGAACCATTGATAAAGACCACTGCTGAGCTACTCAGATTATGCATTCTTAAGACGCCATCCAGACATGTTGCATTAGTTCACACTCCGAGACTCTAACAGCTCTACCAACCCTATCTAATATAAACAACTTCTCTATTCAAATTGACAATTCCCCAGTCTCCCCCTCTCCCCAGGTTGAGAGTCTGGGTGTCATCCTTGACACCACTCTTTCTTTCCATTCTCATATTAACAACATCACCCGTTCAGCCTATTTTCACCTACGCAATATCTCCCGTCTCCGTCCATCCCTCTCACCTGAAAATACTGCCACTCTTGTCCATAGCCTGGTCACGTCCCGTCTCGACTATTGCAACTCCCTCTTATTTGGTTTACCTGACAAATCCATCCATAAGCTATAACTGGTTCAAAACTACGCCGCACGAATCATCACTAGAACCCCCTCCATAAGTCACATAACACCGGTCCTGCAGCAACTCCACTGGCTTCCTGTCAAATTCCGTATCAACTACAAAATCCTACTTCTCACCTTCAAGGCATTAAACAACCTCGCCCCTCAGTACCTCACTAACCTGCTCCAAATAGACATTCCTGCCCGCACTCGTGGGTCATCCTCATCACAACAACTCACCATCCCACCTGCTCGCTGGTACACCATGGGGTTCAGAGCCTTCTCCCATTCAGCCCCCTGCCTGTGGAACGCCCTCCCGGAACACTTAAAAAATTCAGACTCACCACCTTCAAATCTCAGCTTAAAACTTATTTATTCAGACAGGCCTACTTCATTCCATAGTCTCACTTCTATCTCCCATTCTATCTGTCATTTGTGTGTAACTATATGTTCTATATTATGCTTGTGTGCACTTTTGTGTTTTATTTGAACTATTTTGTGTATTTGAATTGTGTTTTATTTTAAACAATTTGTACGGTGACCTTTAGTGTTGTGAAAGGCGCCTATAAATGAAATGTATTATTATTATTATTACTTTAAAGCTTCCAAGAGAAAAACAAGCATGCAGTGCACCCTGTGTAAGAGCCAGATGCTACTCTATACAGTATATGCTGCTTACTTACAAAGTTTAACATTTTGTTGCATTTACATAAAATGTGTGCGAAGTACAGCTTATCGTTTGTACTGCAGTAAAAGTATTGCAAATGAAACATTTAATTTAGTTTTGAGGTTTAGCGCAGACAAACGGGAAGTGATGCAGCCTTCCTGTGTGGTTTGTTACCGATCATGCAACAGGAAGCCAATTCAAAAAAGTCAGACCCTAAACGCGAGGCAGCTCGCAAGCTTCCTCTGTTAAATGAACGCTCTAGTCTACATGGTCACAACTGGTTCATGACATTAGAACTTTGTTTGGGAGTGCCCCAATGGTTGCGATCGTATTAAACGCCCAGTACATACAGAAAACTCAGTGAAATACACAATATGAGCGTGGGATTATGATCAGCAGCAACAGGCAAAAACAAACAGCAGTATCATCATTTGCATGATATGGCAGTATTGAACTGCTAAAATAAAAGCAATGCACATCAGTTGTTTCTGAAATAATACATGCAAGTCTATGATGAAAAATTAATTAAAGTCAATCTTTGTTTCGTTCCATTTTCATTGACCTGGAGCACATCAGGCCATGATGTAAAGCTCATGTATCTTTTGAGAAATCTCCAAAAGGCATCGAGGCTAAGAACTGTGTAGCGTGTAGCACAAGGGCTCCAGCAACTCACCATGGGTTTCTTGAAGTTTTCTGTAGATGTCAAAGCATTAAAACGGCTTCCTGGGCAGACGTCTCACATGGTAACATCGGAAGTTCCATGAAAGCAGGTGCAAGATAATTTCAAGTGTTAATAATTGGCGGAGTCTCTAAAGAGAGAAATCTAGCTGATGACCAGTGAGCGTATTAAACGAGTCTCAACACAGCGGCTTAAGTCATTATGAAGTCAGCACAGTTGCTGTACATATTGCTTCACTCTGCAGCTCCTTCCTGTCTATATAATCTACCTTCCTGTGTTGTGGTTAGCAGGTTGAACAGCGAATAGAAAGTGGGGGGGGATATGCCTCTGCTTTGCACTTTTGCACGCGAAGCGGCGTCATCCAAAGGCCTGCAAGCTTAACCGCACTTTAGTCTCTTCTTTTTAGGGCAGGAACTCAACTCTGTTGCTGGTGTCAAACCACAGGAGAGAGCTGACACTACATGATTACTGGTGTTAAGGTTCATTAAAGGGAGGCACAAAGCACTTCAGGCTGCAAATACATCTAGTGGCACTGTAGATAGATGCTAAATACACAAATCAAGAGGACCTGGTGAGACAGTTATAAAGAGGGAAGACAGGATGATAGCACAGCAACAGTCCTGGCTTAAGTGTCATAATCTACATAAACATGAGCCCGGATGTGTGTTCCCTGCCTGGTCTATTCGTACACAACCACCTCAAACAAGTAGAAAATTAGGTGTATAGAAATGTGGAGGAGCTGTGATTGAAATAATTATGTACCCAAGACCTAAATGAAAAATGGAAAAAAAATGGAGGATAGCAAACAGAGAAGAGACAGAGAAGGAGACAACAGCCTGGAAACAACTGTTGACACTTAAATGCAACCTGTGGAAGCATTTTATTTGAGACCTGCAACAACACGTGCATGGCATCGGAAGGAAATGAACTGAAAATACACAATTGTGGATCCGGACGACAGAAAGCTTTCTGATAATCGTTTCCCGCGACACGATGAGTGCACTGTACGTCCCCTGTGGTAGAAAGTGAATATTTACCGAGTGTGGCGTTTTAGTGCCCTCTAAGAATCCGCCAGTTCCTGTTTTCTCTCTCATGTAAGGTGTGGATCTGTGAACTGGGTCGTGGTTAGAAAAAAACAAAAAGCCAAAAGAGGTGTGTTACGGTAACAGGCAATTGGCCACGCTTTCAGCACTGTGAAACTTTCTTCAAGATGGAGACCTCACACATTTTATTCAGAACACAAAGGTGTTAATCTTTAATCTTGTGTTGCAATTTTCTTCCTGTTTTCCCTTTGACCTCCTACACGCACTAATTTACACAAAACCTAAAAATATAGAAGCATATAATATAATACATTTCGAACACATTTCTGTAACAAAAACTTTCAAGGGGAAACCACAACTGCGAGTGCCAACAAAAGTATTGATATACCTTGGTTTTACATTGATTTTTTCTTTTTTTTTTCTTCTAAAAAGAGCTTTATGAAAGCAGCAACACTGCTGATTTCACAGGATTAAATTAGTTTGTCATTGTGAGATTAGAACGGAAGAGAAAGTGGAAAAATCTCGGTAAGGTAAGGTAATTAACAGACAAACGAACATCATCATCAGCAGAGCATATCAGAGTTCTTTCATGGCACTTTGTCTTGGCAATTTTAGGATTATTCTGAGTGAGCTATTAAAGAATCTATTAAAAAGTGAAATCAGAATCTGCATTTCTACAATAACTTATCGTTTTAGATTGCCGTTAAATGTCCCCACACTGCCCACCCCCCACCCACTCCTGAGAGTACTAACATTGTACTGTATCTACAGTATTGACACTTATGGCTACAGCAGAGATCGCTGTACTGGTCCTCTAATAGGTGAGGAATCAGCTAATCAAATCAACGCACAGGTCAAAGGCACAGGAGAGGTCTCTGAGCCAAGTGAAACATAGATCGTAGAAACACAGACGGCTCTAAACGCCGTACTCTCTCATCTCTAAAAACAATCACTCTCCACTGAAGACATTACTTCATCAGAATCACACACCCTTCTCTTCTAATCCTCAGTCAAGGAAATGTAAACAGTTTGCTTTAAGCAGGCGTACAAAAGTGGTTACAGACACTCATTACAAGTTAGAGACATTCACATTTAAAGGCCTTGGAGTGACTAGAGTCTAAACTGGACTATTAGATATTACAGCAAGGAGCGGGAAAACAAAGCAGGAAGTCGACCCATTTTGAAGACTAAATGCAAGCTTAAAGGGGAATTACTATTTTTTACAACCTGGATTTCTGGCATAAAATACGATCATTTACTCACCCATATAACTTTGGTGTCATTCGGACGATATTTAGATCCACGTATATCCATATAGTGGTAGTGACTGGGGCACCAAAACGCAGCGTCTAAATAACGCATTACCTGCCGCAAAACTCGTTAATTTCACCAATATTTTCTTATGATATTGCTATTTTGCTATTCCCTGTTGAGTCCGGAGTTACCTGTTATCATCATCCGGGGTCTGTAGATTGACCTGCTAACCTCTGACCTGGATGATGTCATCTCTGAGCGCCGCGCACACCCTGCGCGGCTTGTTTACCTGTAAGTTGCTACTGCTATTTTTTTGCAACATGGCTGATTTTTTTTCCGATTCTGAGGTTGTGGACGACGACTTTGTTTATGATGGACGTCCTTACCGTTTTGAGCCAGAGTATACGGATGAGGAGCTCGTTGAAAGGAGGATGCAGAGACAGAGAGAGGAACAGCTGGCCAAAGAACAACAAACCATTGCACGTCCGCAAATAGATAACAGGTAACTCCAGACTCAACAGGGAATAGTACTAACGTATCATAACAAAATATTGGTGAAACGAGTTTCGCGGCAGATAATGCGTTATTCAGAGGCTGCGTTTTGGTGCCCCAGTCACTCCCACTATATGGATATACGCGGATCTAAATATCGTCCGAATGACTCCAAATGACACTGAAGTTATATGGGTGAGTATGTTATGCCAGAAATAAGGTGCAGGTTGTAAAAAACATTAGTTCCGCTTTGACAAAAATGGAATTATCATGGTTATAAAGCCTGATATTAAAACACTGTAGTACCGAACGAGCTTGCTGCATAAATCAAAAGCATGGTTGTTTAAATTTGTACATGTAAAAGCTTTATCCACAGTAACATTTAACAAGTCAACAAAAATGACCATTTAGGACTCAAGTATTTAAAAAAAAAAGACAACAATCCCTTCCTTATATCTCCCTTAAAAGTTTCTTATAAGTAGTAACCAGCACTGTTCACAGGCAAAGGTTGTCCATCCAAAAAAAACACGTTTTTTTTGTTTTGTTTTTTTCCCCTTCTAAAATTCAGCTTATGGGTCGCCTAATTGGATGTCAGCGGTGCCGCGAGATATCGTGTCACACTCCGGATGCATCTGCACCGCTAATAATTACAAGTCATTTTCATCAGTGATCTTCCAATGATATAGAGAAGGACACTTGTGGTGGCCTCACTTTCAGAACAGCCACGCAATTAGTTAGGTACACGTCAAATGAGCCTCTGATTACCGCCGCCTCTCGCTCCCCCTGCTGAAGTCCTCCCACGCACGCCTCCAGACGCAAAGCCTGGATTATAGATCTGACAGTCCCTCTGCGTGTTCACTCAGCTCCATGGTGTAGTAGTCCAGAGGACGCCTGAGCACACAGACAATGATAACAAACACGCACACACATTAAAGACATTGCTATTCATGCATTGCAGTTACAATGCAGCTTATAGTCGCCTGCCTTTTCCACAAGTCGTTCAGTCATCGGGTTTCACAATTTACCTTTTGATTGCCCCCACTCTATACTCCAGCTGCATTATCTACTTGTACCACTTCAAGCTGTAATTTGTTGAATTTCACACAGTGACTTTGAACAACTTCCTGAGCGCAGTCATTTACACACACAGGTGAAGAGAGCAATAGGAACTAGCACAGTTTTTCCACAGCCAAGAAAAAGCAGCAGAAAGATGATTTGTTTGGTGGAGAAGTCTGTATATCTACACAATGTAGGGATACTTGTCACTATAAGACTTGGTTAATTTAATGAAAAAGACAAGAAAATAATTCTTGCAGTTGAACTCTGAGCTACGAACAGACAAAAACCTTTGGAAAAATAAAGTTCTTTGGCGAAATGCAACATCAAAGAGCAACAAAAACTGAAAAACAAGCTGGTAACTACGGGAGCTGAGATTACCAGCTTCTCCAGCAAGATCTGCAGTAAAATCAAAAATCTGATGGATTTAAGAAAACCAGAAAGAAAGTGTTTAAGGAGGCACGTGGTTGCTTTTCTTGAAAGGACACTGTTTAAATAATGCTGAATTTTTGTATTTTATTCTGGATCTTTATATATCATGTCATAGATGTTGCTCTGAAATGAATAGAGTAGTCTGCTACCTCGACCAGGTGGGACATTTCAGGTAAAACACAGGCTTTCCTTCATTTTCGCCTCATCTCGATGGCCAGTCTTGACGTGGAGCCCTTGTTTGAAGACCTTTAAAGGGTCAACCTGGTGGCTGGACTTTTGCAGACATTTACGACTACTGCATGATCAGTGATGAACACATACAGTATAATGAACTATGGACATTGCTCATCCTATTGTGTATGCTAACAGCTCATTTGCAGCTATTCTAATTTGTAGTTTTTTCATTAACCAGCCAACATGAGCGGGAGATTATTTGCGCAAATTCCGGTCCTGCTCACCCTACATGGACTGCCATGTGTTTCTACAAGCATTTATATATGGATGTATGGATGGAGGTTTTCTAAAATGCTGGACTGGATAGAAAAACGTATTCGATACTTGATTAATTTGGGATCTAGTGAATTTGGAGGCCAGGTCAACATCTTGTGCTGTCCTTCATGTTTTGTGAGTTGTTCCTAAAGCGTTTTTGTGTGTGTGTCTGTGTCAGGCTGCATCCTGCTGGGGATGGCTGCTGCCATCAAGGAGTGTCATTGCTATGGGGTGGTGGCCTGGTCTGGTCTAGGTGGGTGCTATATGTCTAAGTAACATCCACATCAATGCCGAGCTAATCGATGACATGAAGATGTTAGACCGCCAGGACCCGACAACCAGAAAAAGAGAAAGACACCTATTTATATAACTACATTCTTTCTGCCAGAAAATTCATTACTGGAGATCAAAAAGGAACAACTACATGACCTTTGGTCATTTCAAATCAAAAGATGGGCAAAGAAAGAATTAAGGCAAAGAATACGGAAATGAAATGTTCCTGTCATTGTATAAAAAGGTAATTAGAAATATCTTTGCACAGCGTTAACATCCGACACAAAAGACAGGACTAATGGGAATAATGAAAAAAAAATAATAATAAAAGTTCTCACCTCCTCCTGTAGAAATACGTGAAAAGAGCAGCTCCTAGTCCCAGCAGCAGGAGCACTGCTATTATCAGGCCTATCTGTAACCCCAGGGCAGACGCTAGAGGGGAGGCAAATAGAAGGTGAGTTACACATTTTAGCACATTTTGTAAAAAATGTGCTAAAATTTTTAACACCTTTGTAAAAAATTTTTAAGTTGCATCAGGATTTGTTTACTTTAAAACAAATGGTCTGCACTTGTATAGAGCTTTTTAAAAATGAACTCTTCCACAAAATGTTTGCGTGATGGGAACCACAACACGAAGCAGAGGGAGTTTAAGCAGCAGAGTATCACTCCATGTGGTAGACACCCTTTTAGACCAAATTAAGCAGCTAATATTATATATTTCTTTAAAGAAAACATGTTTTATCATCTTTGGATACGTGGTGTATTTCTATGCTTTCAACATGATCTCCAGCTAACATCTCTCTTACCAATTAGGACCCTGCAATCATTATTTTCCCTATTCATAGCCATTCATGCCCTTGTTGCCAGTTCATGGCTGCACTGCACGTTTACAATGGTTTCATATTTTAATGTCAAAAACAGGTCAACTGTTGAGTGCATATGGTTTGTGGGGATTAGGATAAGAATACGGCGCCATTTAAAGGGGAACTACTGTTTTTTTACAACCTGGACCTTATTTCTGGCATAAAATACCATCGTTTACTCACCCATATAACTTTGGTGTTATTCGGTGTTGTTCGTCAGATGTATAGATCAGCGTATATCCATATAGTGGAAGTGACTGGGGCACCGAAACGCAGTCTGGAGTTACCTGTTATCTATTCGCGGACGTGCAGTGGTTTGTTGTTCTTTGGCCAGCTGTTCCTCTCTCTGCCTCCGCATCCTCCTGTCAACGAGCTCCTCATCCATATACTCTGGCTCAAAACGGTAAGGATGTCCATCATAAACAAAGTCATAGTCTTTGTTTCATCCAGGTCAGAAGTTAGTAAGTCAACCTACAGACCCTGGATGATGATAACAGCTAACTCCGGACTCAACGGGGAATAGCACTAGCGTATCATAACAAAATATTGGTGAAATGAACGAGTTACGCGGCGGATAATACGTTATTTAGAGGCTGCGTTGCGGTGCCCCAGTCACTCCCACTATATGGATATACGCAGATGTAAATATCTGATGAACGACTCCAAATGACACCAAAGTTATATGGGTGAGTAAACGATTGTATTTTATGCCAGAAATAAGGTCCTGGTTGTAAAAAAACGGTAGTTCCCCTTTAAATCTCTCTCTAATAAATGTCGTTCAAATATGTATTCGTGTATGTTTTATATGAACTAGTAAGTAAGGACAGAGAAACAAGCCTTGAAAATGAAAACGAATGTTATGCTACTTCCATCCGTACTAGAGAAACAAGTAAAGAGTAAAGTACTTCAACTGAAACCTATTTTCGATTGCCTCAAAGCTCATTTACAGCTGGTATTTAAAGGAACTCTGCAACCTGTGGGTATATTTTCATATTATAAATAAATATATACATCTTGAATTTATATCCTTTCTCCTTCTCTACATTCTGTCCAAATTCATCCATACAGAGGTGATCTATACAGAATAAGACGCAAAGTGAAGATGTCTCCAGCTGAGAATATACAGTACCACTGCAGATCCTGAGATCTTAGTGATCATGAACGTTAAACTCTACAACAAATCAACAGATCATACCACAACCCCTTGTTCCACCAGGACAACATGTCTAGACACAGACTACGTTAAATACAGAATTTTATTTAATTAGTTTGGAGTTATTCAGTGTGTTTCAAAACCCCAGGGTCCACTCTGAGAGTGCTGACTGAGGTGCCTCTCGTAGCTGTGTATAGACTGTTAATTCTGTGATTTATCCGATTAAGAGGAAGAAGGAGGCTCTAACCTGTGCTTGTGTAGCGACAGACATTTCCCTGAGCAGACGAAGGATTCATGTGAGATGTCTGGATGATGAGAGCCTTCTGATGGTCTGACAGCGCCTGGATGTTTCCCCACACTCGCAGCCATCCAGACACGCAAGAAAAATTGGTCCCTTGAACAAAAGCAGACATACGATTGCCTTAATTGCCATATATGAAATTGCTCAGGGTCAGATTTAGTATTGTACATATACTGTAAATAGCACATTCTGGAGATGAGAACAACTTAATGGCACAATTGAGTCATTTAGTGAATAGGAGGAAAACAGGATGTCCTAATGAGAGGGAAAATTCACACACCTGAGGCTCTGTATCTCTATCTAAATGATTTCCTAGTGGAGAAGATTAGCTTCCACAGTAGTGTTTGCAAGGGTTGCCATGGCTGTGCTTCTGGTTACCTTTGGAGAGTTGCTTCCCAACTGCGTATATATACACCTTATGCTGCTTAGTTCAAATGTACCTTTTCAGCTACTCTGAAAAAATTATACTCAAAAATGTCCAATTAATTTTTTTGTGCCCATGGCTTCTTTTTATTTTGTTTCTGTCCGTTTATATTTCTGGGTGGTCAGATGGAATTTCTTTGGATACCAAGGGCATTCTTACTAAGATAAGAAGATGCTCCCGGGCCGCTGCGCTGTGGCAGCCCACAGCTCAAAGTGTATACATCACTAATGCTGAAAATAATTTCCCCATGTGGGCTGAATACAGTATAAATTATTATTATTATAAATTTCACATGTGGCCAGGGTGTTGTTGAGGACCTAAAATGTGTGGATGAGAAGTCAAATACTGGGAAATTATACCATATGGTTCAACAACAGTGAGGCTGACCACATGGGATAGACAGCTAAATGCACGGGGCCCTGAGGGGCTGACCAACTTTATTCTACAGCAATGCCTTAAAATGTGCCAACACACAACCCCCTCCCCCTTAAACTACCAATGGACAATTTGCAATGCTGATTAGGCTACTGCAGTAACATGACCAGTGCTAGCCAGACGCTGTGTGAAATTTGCTGCAAGTAAAATATTTCTATGGTGAGGATGTCCACTGAGTAAAGTAGAGCTTTGAATCGTCAGCGGAGCGGCTATGTCATGACAGGGGTATTGTTCAGGACCCGAGGATGTACAACGTTGACAGTGAAGACGTCTGGATGAGTGGTTCCCTAGAAAGCTGTGAGCAGAGGTCGTCCTGTTCCGAACAGGCACAGATTTTGAACAGATGCTGCACAGCCACAACATATATTATATGTTTAACAGTAATCATGATAATTGGACTATATAAATTGCAGACAAAACAAATACTATTCATCCCATGATTGTGATTAAACCCTTAGATGATATTGAGTGTGTTCATCTTACAAAGTGCTTCTAAAGGTTTACTTGCAAGAAACACTACATCCTCCACATTGTTTTTGTATATTTTTGCTTTCATTCTCTTTTCATTTCAACTACTGCAAGTAGTCCCTCAGCTGCGCAGCATTGTCAGCATCATAAGGGTTTTGCTGGGTTTGATTTTCGTGTAAGCCATCATTACTAAAGCCCCAGAAGCATTACATCTAAATGATAGTCCGTCTTTAACCTCAGTCTAGCCGAGGTTCTTCCTTTTTCTGAGGCATTCTTGGGCAATTCCTGGGTATTTGCACAAGACACAAGACACAACTGTTACCTTTGCTACAAACAATTGACAATGTGTCTCAAGTTTATGATCAAGTGAGAATCATCATTCAGAATCACTGGGTGACAGATATGGATGGTTAAGCAGGTTTGGGACATTTGGAGAAAATATAAAATGTAGAAATTTAAGAGGATGGTGCAGCCGGAGGCAGCAAATGTTGATTGTATCGACTGTACAGAAGTCAGGTCCCCAACATCAAGTGGTTCTGGTGGTCTTTCTTTTTTCCCCTCTGTTTTAAAACTCAGGAATAAGGTGAATTCTTACATTTAAAATAAGCAAATGTGATAAATACTGCGTCAAAGTGCCTCACCTTGGAGGTACAGGGCAGAAATGCCACAGTGACACCTCTGCTCCAAGTAGTCGGCCACCTCAGCGACCCTCTTCCCGTGGATTTGACCAGTGCAGCCTAGGAAAATACATTGAAGGTATAGTTACTGTGTACAGATCATTACAGTGACAAAAAGCTCCCGAGTTCTGAGTTTGCATTGCTGTATTTTACAGAGTACTACTTGTTTAAAGTCACTCGGCTCAGAAATGTTCTGATTCTATGCTTAGTGGCTTATTTATTGGTCAAAATACATCATCTGTTCTTAAAGCTACCTCAAATGATTTTCCTAAATGCGTGTACAACTAATGCATTTAAGATCTGCGTCAGAAATTGTTCCGACACCTCACCTCCCGACTGATCCTGCCAGTCACTGGACAGAGGCCCGAGGCAAAGATCGATTTGACTTGAGAAGGCGGAGCTCGGACAGAGGTTGGTGCTACGAGGCGTAGGAGAGGAGCTTGTCCAGGAGGAGGGGCTCCTCACCTCACAGCATGAACACCGGCTAAGTGAGACGGGACCATCTTCCACTGACCTGCACATACAACACATGGAACAACACATGGATACACATACAGGGGAAACTGGATCATGAAGTAAAAAAAAAAGGCTGTCTAAGAGTAAATGAATAGCAAGTAGCTTAAAAGCAATACTAGGTGTCTGATCACATTAGTCACTTAATTGGAGGACTGTATAGGAAAGTTAGTCTGGTCCATAAGCTTCTGCTACTTCTTGATCTTTTCATGCTCCTTCTTCCTGATGTTACTGTCAGCTAGGATTGCCTCATCTATCAACCACTTTTGGGGGTGTGTCCCATTGGGACCTGGGGACTTTTAACCCATACCTGGCACAAATGTTCCTATGAACAACCCCTACTCCTCTATGGATCTGCTGCTTAGGGCCTGTACTTGTGCTGCCAATCTTCAGGCCCACTGAGCTGTCCATGAATGCACCAAAGAAGCATTGAGTACGCACTGACACTCTATCGCCCAGGCCACATTTGGGGGTGCCATGGGCAGCATTTGGACAGATTTAGATTTTTTTGGTTTTTTTGTAGCAGTGAAGGCAAATGTATCACACTGAAGGACCACCTACTCAGCTTTCCTCTGCATCTACATACATAGAGTTTTGCAGGTGGAAATATCAACATGAATATACAACATCCTGCAGCAGTTAAACCAAAGTCTGTATCAGATCAGATTAATAAGACATGCGTTGCTTCCAGCTGTTTGCTCTGAATTTTTTACACAACTGCAGCTGCATACAGCAGCTGGATCCGCATGACACCTCCAAAGCAAGTAGGAGACAGTTAATTAGACAATGCATAACTGTCCCCAGCATGAAGACAGGATCTGTCAGGATCTAACAACAAATGACCATGACTCCTCTCTTCAGTTCTTTCATTTTCACCCACAAAATTCTTTTTTTTTACGGCTGCTGTTAGTAAAAGTTTGCCCCAGTGACATTTAAGGTCATCCCGAGCCAAATGGTCTGCAGCTTGTTCTCAGTGCGTAGGTTTACTTGTAGATATCCCGCATGTCTATTTTTGGTCGACCACCCACACCTGAACAAATTTATATAAAGCTGCCTCGTGCTCCTTAGAGTTGCACCGATGGAAAATGAGCTAGGAGCATGGTTAGTGGCAGGTAGCTGCCCCACGAACCGCCAGCTGATTGAGCCTGATTGAACTGTTACCACCAACATCTGTTCACCTAAAAAAGAAACAGATTTTCTACTTTTCCCCTGACATGCTCCATGCTGCTTTAATTAAAGGTTACTCACTACGCTCTTTTCCATCCCTATACATGTATTCTGGGACTACCATAGAAAAGCTTTGCATGATTCAGAGTTAAAATAACATTGGTATTTATTGAGTCAACTTGTGGAATTTCTTGCCTTCTTAATATGTCTGACACCTCAGCTCTCTATCATTACTTTAAGACCCCAGGAAAGGAATACCAAGAAGTTATCAGCCTCAGAAACAAACTCAGATAAGCCCACATAAATGCTTCACATAGTTAAACATCTACTGTTTAGAGGAGCCTCAGAATCAGATCTTCATGGTCAAATTACTGCAAAGACGCCATTACTAAGGGAGAATACCAAGGAGAGGAAGAAGAGAACTGCTCGGGACAAGAAACACAAGGAATGCACAGTAGACCAGAAGAAATCTATGCTTCGGTCTGATGAGATTTTTGGTTACACCTGCCATGTCTGTCACACAAAGAAAAGGTGAGAGGATGGTTTCCACATGTGGGGCTCCGACTGTGAAGCACAGAGGGGGAGGTGTGATGGTGTGGTGCTGCACATTTAACCAGCAGGCCTACCACAGCATTCTGCAGCCACCATGCCATCCCGTCTAGTTTGCGCTTAGCGGGACCATCAAACACACCTCCAGGTTATCTAAGGGCTATGTGGCCAAGAAGAAGAGTGATGGAGTGCTGTGTCAGATGACCTGGCCTCCAGAACCCCAGGAACTAAACTAAATTTGAACACTACAATATTATATACAGTATATGTGACAGATAAGAAGCCTAACAGGTGATTCATAAAATACGGCACTTGCTCTGTGAACAGGAGACAATTTCTAAAGATTTCAGTGGTTTTACTTATAATGTTAATGGACACAGCTACACCTGTGTAGCTGTGGGAAAACAAACTAACGAATAATAGCCCTTTTTCATATAATATATTTTCAAATGATAAAATGCTTGTGTTTTTCTACTAATTGAGTAAAAAAGGATCAGAAATGTAGGTTAAACATGCTGTTCTCTGCTCTTCTGTACTGTCACTTCACTGTGAATGACAGTCATTTCAGGTAGTTTCCTATAACACTTTAACTGGGTTTAATACTTTATCACTAATGTCAAAGTAGCCAGTGATTCATGTTTTCAGTTCATTCCGTTTACCTGAGAGCTGGCATCACTTGTCTCCCTCTAGTGGTGGACAGAGAGGACAGCAGCTGCTGGCTTTCACTAAACGCGAGCACATCTCTGAGGCTGGAGTTGGTCAGAGCAGTGCCAGCTCTGCAGACGCTGAAGAGGTCGTAGCACAGGACCACCGCTCCTCTTACCGGCACCGTGGAGCCCTCCGGGAAGGTCTGGTCTATGCAGACGAGATAGGAGGCAGAGTTAGGAGAGTGGGTGCAAAGCGAGACGAAAGCCGGGCTTGTCGTCCATCTGCAAGATCCTCCACTGCACTCACCTGCTCCGGTGATATTCCCAATGATGTAAAATCCATCCTGGTCAACAGATCCGGTCAAAGGGAGCGCGATGACGGTCCCAGTGCGCTCCTGGTCGAACACGGAGAGCACCAGGCCCTGCAGGTCCGTCATGGGCGGCCCTTGCAGCTCCACGAAGGCTCTCTGCTGGCTGTGATTGGTCCAGTGCCCGCTAGCCACCTCACTGATGACCACACCCTCGGGAGCTGGAGGAGGGCGGGGACAGCTGTTTTCTCTCAGAGGGGTGGGAGGAGCCACCTACAGTTATTGATGCATATATTATGATCAGAATTCTAACAACTTTAAAAATGCCACTGATCAGTGAAATACTGTGCATCAGGGATGGCATGAATTCAAATGATAATACAATAAGAAACTATTTTTTTTAGCAACAAAAACGGGTTGCTTGTTACGCAGGAAGCTTGCTACATGTCTCAAGTCAGAATCTGAAGCAGCTGGTTAGCTTAGCATAAAGAGTTTGACTGTCGCAGGCAAAGCTCACTAATTCACACTTAATACACAAAAAACAAATTGTAAAACAGATATTTTAGTAATGACAAGAAGTTCTTTCTGCTTTCCTGGTCTAACTTGGACAAACAACACAGTTTTGTGGGGGATTGTGTATACTAACATTCCTTGGTTGTTCTTGGCATTGTGCTAAATCCCTTCTAAACTAAGCTAACTGTCTGAAGTTTAGCATTTACTGCGCAGATGTGACAGTAGTAGCGAGCGATCTTCTCCTGCAACTGTCAAGAACAAAGCAAAGATGGTAAACTACTTCTTTAAGTCCTACTTCTTTAATGTCAGTTTCATTTTGCACAAGTATGCTGATAAATGATTTACTATTCCAGAAAAAGAACGACACATAGTTTGTCAGATGCACAATGCCAGATGTACCAGGATGTCCTACTTCATACTTTGCTATATATATAAGCCAGCATGTTGGAGACACATGCCATGACTGAGCTGAGTGCAGAAGAGACAACAATAATGATGAACGGCACGGCAGCGCAATTTATCATTAAGTAAGAAAGCAGCACCATCCATTTCATTGACAATATTCAAATTTGGTGCTATGGACTGCAATAAATGTGAGCAAAAGGGTCAAAGATCTCTGCATGCAACAGGGGAAGAGACATCTGTTATCTATTAACAGCATGTGCTCTGAAATCTTTCTCCATTGTACTCACTGAAAAAGCAGACAGGTCGTAGGGGTAAAGGCCTCTACAGCGGCTCAGGGACTCATCAGTAGGCAACACCTCAGGATCCTCCAGCAGTGGCAGCTGTCCCGGGGTAAGAGCTTTACTCAGCTCCTGTGCCTCCCTGTCTGATCCCCTCTGTCGGTACACCACTGCATCCAGCAGGCCTTTAGTGGGTATGCCCCTCTGAGTAGCTGACGGCGGGCCAAAAGGGCTGCGGTAGAGCGCCACAGCGTCCGGCCCGTTCTGGATGGTGTTGGGAGGCAGGCGAAGCGACGGAGCTGGCACCAGCCTGTCACTGCCCAGCAGAAAATATCCCTTGGAAGTGGTGAAATGTCCACTCAGGCTGATCTCCCTGTAGGGTTTGTTGTTGTGCGCGCTGAACAGCAGTATCCAGATGCCCTGCAAGGAGACTCTGCGTCCCGATGGGTGCCACAGCTCGATGTACTCTCCGTCCTCCGCTGCGCCGGGTGTATCGGTGTTCAGCTCATTGATCAGGAAGTCACTATTCCCCCAAGGTGGGAGGTGAGGCGTCGAATCTGTGCCTCCTGGGATCCCTGAAGCATAAAGGAGGGCATTTATCGGTTGGTTTAAAAGAAACGGTTTGACATTTTCCTACAAGACAGTATAACTGAAGAGAAATTAAGTTACCATTTTCCAAATGGATATATCTATATTGTTCATCTGTGTAATGATGACATACTTTTTAAAATTATGTCGTCATACTCTTCAACTTTCCTTTCCCCAGCTGATATAATTCAGATTTTCTACAAGTCTGTGACACTGCATCTGCTGATTGATCTGACCAACAGACTGATATGGCATGACCACACCTTCCTTCCGTTCTAAATCTGCTCTATTGAACAATTCGAAACATTTATTGTGTCAGTACTGTTAAGTGTTTGTAGAAAACAGAGGCTATAACATGATCACGTAATTATCAAGGGGGAAATGTTACGTAACAATGCATAAATACTTCACATAAAGCATGCCCATATGGTATAGTAAGGACAGCCAGCGGCCCCGATCACACAAATCTTGTTCTGCTTTCTGCGCTTCAGTTGGGAGACATTCTACTGCAGCCTGAGGACCAACATGGTGAGGCTGAAGAAGAGCTACTTTCTACCGGCCATCTGGGCGTTCAATGAGAACATTGCTTGGGGCTGTGGCGTCCATACTCCACTAGGACTACAAACTCAGTCATAGCCCATAAAACCAAATTATATATTTTCTCTCTCTCTCTCCCTCTCTCTATCGCAACTAAACAATCCAATCTTTACCTTACTTTAAACCTCAACCCTAAAACTGAAGTCTTAACCCTCAACAACCCTTCTGAAGAACACCAAAATCAGAACATATTTCAAGGAGCCCGGACCAATAACATAATAGCATAGTCACCTATAAATAAGGACAACTCCAAATTTTTCTCTTAGTTTTAGTGCAAAGAAGTTCAAGTACATTAATAAAATGTTTACTAATGTATATTTAATGAACTATCCTTTTACAAAACATATTATCAACTACCTGAAATTCCTTAAAAATTCTAGCAATTCTAGCACAATGCTATCTGCTGTTTAGGAACAGTAGTTACTTCTATTGAGAATTTGCAGTTAATATCTCCCATGTAATTTCTGCACTTAGCCTGCTGCGGGCCAGATTAGACCCTCCGGCGAGCCAGTTTTGGCACGGGCTGTGTGTTTAACACCCCTGCGTTACAGCTTTTTAATGAAACATTTATCTTATCATGCCATCACGAGAAGAAAGTCTGCATGGTAAACTTCAGACTTCCCTTAATATCAGTGTTCATGAATGTGTTCAACAACAGACTTTCACCTTTCATTTCTCTAAGTAGCGGTTTCCTCTTAAAACAGCACCCCCCCCACAAACTCTCAGTTCTTTATTTTGCGACATTCGTTACCATTTTTTCCCTTGGCAGTGAATGAAGAAATGTGGAACTTCCCCAAGGACAGTGGCATAGAGTGTCTCTTTTTTCATATTTTTATGAAATAGGTGTGGCATTTATTTTAACAATTAACATTGCTCCCTCCCTGCAGATGACTCACGTTCCTCAGTGTGTGCTCATGTCTGAACTTGTGGATTTGTGGAAAATCATCAGTCATTACCCAAGTACTTTTCCACTTCAAAGTACGTATCTGACCTAATGAAGTACAGTCCTAATGCCCGAAAGTCTTCTTGTCCTGACTGATTTATTTAGGACGCATCAGGAGGTAACTGGTGTGGACAGCCAGATAAGCCAGAATACATTTTTGTACTGTAATGCATTTTCATATAGCAATGACCACACTGCGTCCACCTGTCCTGTATTTCAGAGTTAAAACTGTTTTGTTTTGCTGTAGTTCGAACTACCAAACACGCAAGTCATGCAAGCTAATAAAGCTAAAGTACATGGTATCGATAGACACCCACAGTGGTCATGGTCACGATCTTATTCCTACAGATTAAGGTAAGGAAAAAAATCTCTTCCTGTTGCAACAGGACATACTTTTGAGGAATTAGTTCCTTTTGGATCTGCACTTTTTGGTAACCACATAAGCATACTGTAATGCATACAGTCACTATAAACAAATCAACTTGAGCAACCAAGATGTCATATTAAAACAGAAAAAATCTTATTGCAACCCAGTTTATGTTTGGATAAAATAGGTAAATGAACATCTATGACAAATAGTCCAAGAATTAAATGTTAACTAGGTGATTTTATGTTGTTTATGTAACTGGACATTCGCGCAAACTTACAGCAAAGTTTTAATATTTCTAAGTAAAGTAAGAATAGGTCAGAATGTCACAACATGAAGTGCTAGTGATCAAACATTTGCTTTACGAATACACTTGCCCGGAACATCTGATTGAGGCACAACATTTGAATCAGATGAGACTTATTACTCTTCAGTTAGCATGTGTCAAACACTTACAGATACTGTGAGGGCAGATCTTTGGCCAGGGGCACTGGTTGGGCAGCCCGGGAGTTTGCGGAGCCTCCCAGAAGATGCCAGGATCTCTGGCCCAGGTGGCCACACCACAGCGACTCAGATAGAAGCCTCCCTCCCTCAAACTGTCAAAGTAAGGAAATCATTAAGAAACAATAGTTTTGCGCTGAACCTTAATTTGAAGCAATAACGTCACCAAAGAGTCAAAGAGGCCAATTCTGATGCTAGATTTTTATTCATGCTTTAAGAGTAGCTAAAGACCATCAGTTGGTGCATCCAACTCATTGATATTTGGGTTTTGGTAATATAGAAGCATTAGCATAAAGTCTGGAATTCACTTCAACATAATGGTTAGATTGTAAATTATTATAGTTGTTCTATTCGTCTTTGTCAAAATTTATATTAATCCAACTACTGACGTTCCTTCTCTTCTACTTGGCTAATGCATGCCAACAAGCTAAACTAAAATGATGCAGATAAGACCAGCACATCTGGAACTTTAAAACATGCCTTTGGTCCTGTTTGGGACAAAACAAACGGGTTTAAAAAAACAAAGCCGACAAATGACCACCAGAATAAAATTAGTTAATAAATTACCAGGACATTAACTGTATTTATGTCCACTCCGCCTACCACAGAATGTGCAAGGAGAACTTATCTTCAGCCATGTCTCTTTAGTCTCCCAGCATCAAGGTGGGGAAATAACCCCACTCACTGGTGTTCTACAGGGATTCACTTTACTGAGACTCCTAGCAACGTTGTACCTTAACCCAGTCATTCCAGCTCGATCACCAAGTGAAAGTAGCGGTAGTATATAACATAGGTTGGGGGAAGCTATGAATTTCAGTCACACTGGCTCTCTGCTACTGTCCTGTTCTTCCAACATGTGCTGTAGCATCTGTGCAACTGTCATCGTGCTACGGGTCGTTAATGTTAGACACAATGAAGCACAAATGTTCTGTCTTTGTGTCACAAGCTAACCTAAGCCTACATGCTGAAGTGACACAAGTGACTCTCTGGACACACTGGCAGATGAACAGCCAACACTCCTCAGTGGTGAGAAGACCTCTCATTAGTGCGGTCTACTCTTCTATAAATCGGTCCTCTCGTCTATAATTACATCCCAACTCTGTCCATCGACAAAGGCTTAGTGTTGTTTTTTTACTTATTGTTGGTGCAACCAACTACACAGCAACTCTTCTTTCTTATCTTTACCATGTTAGCATTGCCATTGTGAGGATATTATATCCCATTAGCATTTTGCACACAGCACCATTGCACACTTGGCTAAAATGTCTATAAATCTATTTAAGAGAGAGGATTCAGTTAAACTCTGTGGTGACATTTGAGTCCAAATAGTACATAATAAGCGTCTTCAAGTCAGTGTGAGGAAAATGGTACTTCTGACTGCTGCTCTACTGTGATGACACACCCCTAACACAGAGAGAAAAAGCAAAGAGGAACAGTGGTCACAAGCTGACACTCTCCCCCGATCGAGTCATGTGTTGCACAACACTCAAAACTATGGCACCAAAAATATCCACATTACTAACACTCCCGACACGACCAGAGACACTTTCTGTCTATTACAAATTAATTTAAATTTAGTCAGGTTGATTGATTTAACTTTTAAAATGCCTTGCCTGTTGCTAAGCTGGTATGGCTGCCTTCCGGGGATGAGGGTCTCGGTCAGGTTGGCACTAGGCTTGTTTCCGGGCCCAGCAAACACAAATGCATCTATTGGTTGTATCTGGCTCAGCTGACTGCGTATGGGGAAATCTGTAGCTCTGCCGTTGTAAATGGCCACCGCCCCAGACTCATCTCCTGAGAAGAAACAGGAATAAAGACTTTACACTCAAATGAGTCCAAGAATGAATCGAAACTGATCATAGCGCAATGAAATCTAAAGGCCCAAGAAATCTAGCTATCGTACAGTGATCATCTTAGAGCGTGAGCATCATCCACACTGACCTTTCATGTAGCTCTTCTCTATGGTCACAGAGATCAATCCATTCCGGGAGCTGTCCACATCCACGTCCACAGCGACACTCACCCGGTCTGTCTTCCCATCCCACACTACCAGCACTAGAGGTCCTGCAGCCGAAGCCTCTGTCAGCTCCACAAACCCATCCACCTGCCCTCCACCCAGCTTCAGCTCAGTGATGACGGGCATAGTTGCTGCGGCAGCAGGCGGGGTGCAGTTGTTTCGCTGACCTGGGGAGGGTGAGGACACCTGAAAGCCCCACCGATCTTCAGACAGCAGGCACCTCTCAATTGACTCATCCCCTTCAAGCGTGGTTTCATCCTCAACGAAGGCCGGTTCTCCAGGGGTCAGTGTCTCCGCTAGGAACTCTGCGCCTCCGGTGCGGCGAGTCATGTAGACGATAGCGTCCACCAGCCCGACGGCAGTGACATTCATCTTTTCGCTGTAGCGAGCTGCCGACGTGTGGTAGAGGACGATGGCGTCTGGGCCGTTCTGGACTGTGTTTGGAGGCAGGAGGATGGCCGGTTTGGGCATCATGTCCACCGAGCCCACAAGGAAGAAACCCCTGTCATCTGTGCTTTGACCTTTAAGATCTAGCACTTTGTAGGCTATATTCCCATTCCCATTATAGAACACAAGGGTGTAGCCCTCCAGTGAAGCCCGCTGTCCACTGGTGTGATACAGCTCCACAAACTCAGTGGTGTCCAGTCGTGGGTTGTCAGCATTAATTTCACTGATGATGAGACAGGGGTCACCATTAACAACCACCACCAGCCAGAGACAGGCAACACAAGCCAAACTGACCACCATGATTTACAGCTCTGAAATGCCTCCACAGCAGGACAGCTTCTGCAAAAAAAAAAAAAAGGCCACCAGTTGCATTCCTCAGTGAATTAAAGCAGCAAGAATTAATATGTAACGCTGTGATTTTAATCACAGGAACAAAGATAATGACTGATTCAATTATGTATTAGAAGCACTTGTAGGCCAGAGAAACCTCATAAAATCATGAATGAGTCTTCTATGCGTCTATTTTTTGTTCATAGTGACATTGGGAATGCACGTCTTCTGCATGAGTCATGAAATGTTGCGAAACCCACTGGCAAGCAAATGGAAACTTTGCATGAAACGGTGAAACGCTCCGGATGCGAATCAAAGGGAAGTTTTTAATGGCTGCATGGGCAAATGATGGATGCGATTGTTCCGAGATTTAGTTAAACACACGATGCAATTCGCAAATCCCCTAAATTCACCTCCCTCTAAATCTTCACCGGCAATGAAATGCGTCTTAAAGAGGCGACGCTGGTTTGCAAGACAGACGCTTGCATGGAGTTAAAATTCTGGGCCGGAATTATCTCCCATCTCACGACAGTTATTCCAGTCACGGTCAGACTGCTATGCATGCATCTTTCCGTCGAAAAAAAAAAAAAAAAAAAAAAAAAAAAGGATGTCAATCTGCTTTCTATCAGTGCCACACAAGTTCCTAAAATGCGTCGCGACTTACTGTTTTTCCTCGGCGGTCGTCAGCCAGGTATCCGCTTGCAGCGCTGTGCAAACTTCTCAGCTGCGCGTAAAATCCAAAGCCGTCGCAGATATGATTGGTAAAGTTTGTTTTCTGTCCTCCCTCCGCCGCTCCCGTCATTCACAAAGCAGCACTTTCTCCCCCCGGACTGTGGGCGGTCAGACTGACTGAGGGGGTTGATGCCTGCCAGGGAAGCTCTCTCTCTCTCTCTCTCTCTCTCTCTCTCTTCCCTCTCTCTCTTTTTTTCCTCTGGCCTGAGTACACCATTCAGACATCCACAGCTGAACACAAAACAGCAGTACACGCAGGGAAACGCAACGCTGGTGGAATAAAAAGGCGGAGGGGGAACCTTATCCCTGTGTCCACCACTGTGTATCTTCACTGTAAAAATGTGCGAATTGCTTGCAGCGTTCAGCCACCATCTCAAGACGCCTTCACGGACTTGAAGGGGGCCCCTGACCCCACTTTGTGAACTGGGGGAGTCGAAGTTTAAGACTGCAATGAAAGCCGAAGTCCCGCCCAGCACCAGGTTATAGCCTCCGCACCAGCAGCTTTGAGCACAGGTTATTTTTTAGCTTGTCTTTCATGAGTTTTTCTTAAAACTTGAATTAATTCTTAAAGCTTCAGTGGACTAAATGCTAATTGCACAGTTTACAGCAATAAAACCCCGGTTTGTCTTTGACAGGGAAATATCATCGCTTAATGGGAGATGAATGAGAGGCCCGATCACCAGCTGGGCCAAAAAAGACCCCAGACATGGGGAGGGCCCTAACCTCCAGGGGCCACACAAGCCCCAGGTTAACAGCGTGTCAGATAGTTGCAAATTTGCTAATTTGTTTCAAAAGTGTGGCGCCATGAGAGTGTAATACAATGACATTCAGGGTGTATTACGAGAAAATAATGTGTTTGCAGCTTTAATTTGAACATTTAAATTGCGATCCATTGTAATTTTATTGTTATCTTGGCTTGGCTACATTGTAAATGAGGCCTCCACCTCAGATTAAGTAATGGGATTGAACTGAACTGAAAATAATGAGAAAAATTAAAGCCAACCTTCATCCTTTGTCAATTAAAATATGAATTAAAATACAATAAAATACAATAAAAGTTGGACAAACATACTTTTCACTCTCCTGTTACCATACTTTTGGGGGTAGCGCTATTTTAATATAAACCCAGTCATGGTTGAATCCTAAAATTCTGGTTTTAACCGTTATACTAGAAACAGGATTATGTGCAATAATTCAACAGCTTGACAACATCATTATGATTTCATGAGGACACTTTCAACAAAGTTATCTAAACAGAGACATAAGCGTTTATACGCTGGTTGCTTCTAACACATTTTTTTTGGAAGAGGGATAGTATCTTGAGTACCCGTGATTTATGCTTCTCCAGAGAACTAGAAGAATGTGTAACAAATGTTTTCAATGAGTCATCACCGGAAAACTTTTAGCTTCACTCCTCAACCAGACTTCTGGTTAGATTCATCTGGCGTGCTGCCTTCACGTATAAGGTGGAACCGTTTAACGTCAGCTGTAAAAACTCGGTCCAGGGTCACCATTGTACATGAAAGTTTCATTTCTGCTCTCTGCGGAAGTCATATTCTGTGATCAGGGAGTTTACATTCTGATGAAAGTGTAAAAAGTCTGCTGTTTGTCATAATGCTCAGAGTGTGCGTATTAATAATTCAGTTGCATTTAGCTTGATTTAAATGTGAACCTGGTTTGTTGTTTTTAATGAAATTGTTCACTTCAGTTTTATTTATTTATGTAGCATCAATATTGGGGGGCTTCAGCCTGAGACTGGCTGAATAGAGAGACAGGAAGGAAGCAGAATAAACAGAGGGAGTAGAGTATTAAAATAAAACAAATTAAGTCAGCATATTAATACAAATAGTGCAAACACGATGATACGTATAGGTGGGTGATGAGTGACATAGGCCTAAAGTGAATAATATAATCAGAACATGTCTGAAGCTCAGTGGTTAGATGCCAGTACAACAGTCATTTCTGTTATTGGCGAGAAGGCTAAAACATAAGAAGAGGAGTCATCATAAGCAGAGTGGAGAACTCTGCAGTTTGGTAGAGATGGAGAAATGCAATGAATGAATGAACGCTGGGCATCATGGGAGGTCCTCTAGCAGGCCACACCTACAACAGCATAACCAAGGGATGGCTGAAGGACACCTGAGCCATCGCTCAATATAAACTTTGTCAAAAAGGAAAGTTTAATGCCAGATCTTAAATCAGTCTGCCTCCCAAACCCAAGCAAGACGCAGATAACGTTGACGTTGTAACATTAAACTCTGCACCCTCTTGCATTTCTGTCATCATAGAATTTTGTTGTTGCTTCATTGTTGGAGCCTGTGCTACATTTAGGTTCATAACTTGACTTTGGTTTAAATAAACAGATGATGGTTCAGGTTTAAAGAGATTATGCCGACCATAACAGTTATATAAAGGGGATTTTTTTTATTTCTATGAATCATTTCACACTGAAACCGCAAAGGCTCATCTTCACTCTATAGTGCACACTATTTAGGAACTGAGAAAAGAAGTGAGAAGGAAGTTGATTTAATGCAAGAAAAAGGCAACATAAGATTATGATATGTACTTACTAAGAGGAAGTGGAATTAGTAGAAGATAAAGTTTGTCACACATTAGAAATGACCTTTCACAAGGGGGCGGCACAGTAGAATGGTAGTTAGCATTGATGCCTCGCAGCAAGAAGGTTCCAGGTTCAAATCCAGGCCGACTGGGGCCTTTTGCAGGGGGGAGTTTGCAGGTTTTCCCTGTGTCTGCATGGGTTCTCTCCAGGTTCTCCAGCTTCCTCCCACTGTCCAAAATAATAATAATAATAATACATTTTATTTAAAGAAGCGCCTTTCAAGGTACCCAAGGACACTGTACAAAGTAGGTATAGGCAAGGAACACAAAACACAAAACACCCCCAGACACAAAAACACCCCCAGACACACACAACAGTACACTGAGCACAAAGCGAGGACAGATAAAAACAGGGAAAATAAATAAAATAAAAGAGGCGGTGTAAGTAGAGATCAGGGGGCTGACAGGTAAGCTAAGCTAAAAAGATATGTTTTTAATTGAGTTTTAAAAGTGGACATACATGTATTTTGGCGCATCACGAGTGGCAGGTCATTCCACAGTTTAGGACCTGCCACACTGAAGGCCCTGTCACCCATGGAGCGAAGACGCGTTGTGGGGACTGTTAAAAGACATGCGTCTGTAGAGCGGAGGGTGCGGGATTGCAAGTATGGGGTAAGGAGATCTGATAGGTAAGATGGGGCCAGATTGTGTAGGGATTTGTAGACTAAGAGAAGGATTTTGTATTGAATGCGGTAGTGGACAGGAAGCCAATGCAGGTGCTGGAGGATGGGAGTAATGTGATCCCAGGACCTGGTGCGGGTGAGTAGCCTTGCAGCGGAGTTTTGGACATACTGCAGCCTGTTTAGGGTTTTAGCCGGGATGTCGCACAGTAGAGCATTGCAGTAGTCGAGCCTAGATGTGATGAAGGCATGTATGAGGGTTTCTGCTGTAGATGCGTTAAGGGAGGGCCGGAGTTTGGAGATGCTTTTGAGGTGGAAGAAAGACACCCTGGTGATGCTTTTGATATGTGACTCAAATGAGAGAGTAGGATCAAGGATTACGCCCAGATTCCTAACTTCAGCAGAGGTTGTAGTGAAATAGCCGGGGATAGATAGCTGCAGATGTTCAAGTTTTTTTAGAATGTTAGGGGTGGAAATGAGAATAGCTTCAGTCTTATCTTGGTTGAGTTTGAGGAAATTTTGAGTCATCCAGTTGTTAATGGCATTTAGACAGTTGACCAGATTGGATGATGATAGTATGTGAGCGGGCTTGGTGTGAATGTAAATCTGGGTGTCATCTGTGTAACAGTGAAAATTGAGCCCATGATGTTGTATTATGTGGCCCAGGGGAAGGACGTAGATTAAAAACAGCAGGGGGCCAAGGACAGAGCCCTGGGGGACACCATGTGAGAGGGGTGAATTTGGAGATCTGAAATTCCCAATTGAGACAAACTGTTCTCTGTCAGTGAGGTATGACTTAAACCAGGCCAATGGAACACCAGTGACACCGAGCAAGGTCTCTAACCGAGTGAGTAGGAGGTTGTGGCAAACAGTATCAAAAGCAGCTGTGAGGTCAAGGAGAATGAGAATGCTGACATGGCCTGAGTCAGCAGCTAATAGCAGGTCATTGACAACCTTAACCAGGGCAGTCTCAGTACTGTGCATGGCCCTGAAGCCAGACTGAAACTTTTCCCAGAGGCCATGGCATGTGAGGTACTGTTGGAGCTGGCTGGCAACTGTGCGCTCCAGGAGCTTTGCAATAAACGGGAGGTTAGAGATGGGCCGATAGTTCTTATAATCCTCTGCGGCTGCCCCAGGCTTTTTTAAAACAGACATGCTCGTTTGGTTAACTGGTGATTCTACATTGGCTGTAGGTGTGCATGTGAGTGTGAATGGTTGTCTGTCTCTCTGTGTTAGCCCTGCGATAGATCTGTCCAGGGTGTAGCCCACCTGTTGCCCGATGACAGCTTAGATAGGCTCCAGCCCCCCGCGACCCCTCACAGGACAAGGTTACAGAAGATGAATTAGATTAGATTAGATTAGATTATACTTTATTTATCCCACAACGGGGAAATTCACCCGTTACAGCAGCAGAAAGTGTAATATACACCACGGAATTTGAAAAATAGAAAGGCAGAAACACAATAACAAGGAAAAATTCAACAATGAATGAATGAATGAAAACTCTGACATTTGTGTGTGATAGGTTGTGTGACTTTAATGCCTCTTAGAACCACAAGATGGCCCTATAAGCATGGTAGTGTTTTTGAGGTGATGCACTTGAGGATAAAATGAAACTGTCAGCTGGGAAAAATAAGCAGAAAGGCCATTAATAACCGCGGTTGCCTGCAGGGAAGCTGTTTATAGCTGACTGTAATTCAGATTTTTCTTGTGCATGTGTGGTGTTTGATGGTGCGTGTGTGTGCTGCCGTTTGACGAGGCTGGGCATATTTTGACACAGAAAAAGGTCAGTTGAAATGTTAATGATGAGGTGTGTGCGTGACTCTGCAGAGAATTGAATTTCTGTCTAAACGCTGCTCGTTTTTCAAGAGTCAAGAGTCCCTCTACAAGATACATCTAATTCAGTTGGCTTGTTTGTTTTGATGACTCACTACTTAGATGACATTGCATCTGATTCATTGCCGGCCCCTGCTTGCGGTGGAAAATACTCTTCCCTGCAGATAATACGGAAAGGAGGTGTGTTGTGATGTGCAGTATAGGGGATGAACTTAATTAACACAAAGATTTAATCTCATCTAGACAAAAGAGTCATTACAAAGTCAACTGGAGTTTCATTTAATACTTAAAAGTAACTGAGGGGAAGGTGAGTTGACCTCAACCTCAGCTGACAGACTATTAATTAACAGCTTTATAATGCCTGTTTATCATACATTAAATAAATTTTCTGGCCTATCTCAGCTGTTGCTGGTTCCCTTTATAAACTTTGGCCCAAATTATTTGTCACTTATAATCAAGTCATTCCAAATTTGCATGCCAGCCGTGTAAATATGCATCCAACTCAGCAAAATACAGCGTGCTGCACTTTGTCCTTTTTCTTTTTTTATCTCAGACTAATGTGCTGTCGTGTCACTTTTTTTGATCACGGTGAAGACTGTGACAGCGACTGGATGTGAGCGTTGAGTCATTTTATTGGAAGAGAAGGCAGCTGGCATCGTCCCTGACTCAATCATCAGACGAATTTCCGTAGCAGCGGCAGCAGCATGTTGTGAATATTTTCACCCACTGGGAGTTTGGGACTGACTTCTAGGCAGATTAAACGCCAGAGCAAGCTCGGTCAAATAAAACCGTGGAGCATCCTGCCCCACACTCCACATGGAAGACCACCTACAGCTCAAAGCAAGGCATACTGCACCGCAGTGTTTCCGCTCACACTGTAGCAGGGAGTTCTGCTTGGATGCCCATTGACTGACTTGAGGGGAACTTTGACTTTTCCATGTGTCAAATGCAAATAGAGAATAAAAACTGCTGTTGTCATTTTAAGACACTTTACAGTGGGTTTTCTCTATATAAAACTCTGTAGAACCTGAGCTTATCAGGATTTATTAACAGACAGTGGAGTTGTGTTGAGCAGGTAGTGACTCAAACGTTCAAGAGAAGCAGACATCTCTGTTTGAAGCTATAGATTTATAACTATATAATGACCTTATATGTTGAAGAATTCCACATATAGAATTACATATAGAGGACAAATCAGGCATTCTTTTCTATTTCTCTCATTTCTGTCAAATAAATCACAATAGCAGTAATTGGTCCCTGTCAGTCGTAAAAGTCTCGTCTATCTTGTCAAGTGTCCTTTTACATCAAAGAATACCATAGTATTCCATCAATGAAGTTCAAGAAGCATGAATATATAAACTGGTACAAATCAGTCTGATATATGTAGTCTTACTTTTCAAAAGGCTGAGATAACTGGGTGCTCTAGTTTTTAGAAAATGTTAGAGAGGTTGAACTGGAGCATTTTCAGGGACTACTTTCAGCAGAGGATTAATACACATTTAGTGTTTAATGTGTATGTGTGTGTGCTCTTGTACAGCTATCCTTCTGAGGACCAGGAGTTGTACACCATCGGAGTGAGGACATTTGCGCAAAGTGAGGACATTTTGGCTCAACTTTGTTACAAGGCTGTTTGAGGATCAAGACTTGGTTTTAAGATAAAGGTTACAATTAGGTTATGGTTAGGGTTAAGGGCTAGGGAATGCATTATGTCAATGAATGTCCTCACAAAGATAGCCATACAATGCCATGTGTGTGAGTAGAATTATATCTCACTCAGTTGCCATTAAAAGCAAGAAAAAAAAAACATGGCACAAACACATGTACCCAATTCAGCAAAATACAAAAGGTCGCACTTGTCGTATAAAAAAAAAAGGTGCACATATATCACACATTGTATGTGTCATGATTGCTTCACAAATTGTGTTTTAGGTTTACTATCTGTCGCAAAAATTAACATGGATGAAAATTTAAATGTACAAGTTTGAGTGTTTTCAACGGTTTTTGGACAACTTGACTTGGAAATACTTTTAATACTTGCAATTCTGTTTAGTTTTATTCATTTTTATTGACAAAAAAATGTTGGTGTCAGTCTTATCCTTTAAAGGATCTATTTCTGACCTGAGGCTCACCTAAGGGACCATCCCAGATTCACAATAACCCTGCCGATGATTGCTGGTGGGCTTTTTGAAAGCTGCATTGATTCATCCTGCATATAATTTCACAATGTTTTATCCCCAGCTGTCTCACACCAAAAACTGCTTTGCATGCTGCTGACCCTAAAAAGCTTCTTTGATGCGCCTCAAGCTAATTTTTCACCTCATTAGCCTGGACAGACATAAAAACTGGGACACCATGAGGACAAAGCAGGCTTGTGTACATATCCACAGCAGGAAGGCAAAGGATAATGCGGTGGAGACGGAGGCCATATTAACTGGAGTGTCTGTACGCTGCGGTTCTCAGAGGCATGAAGACAATTAAATATGTGACAAGAAAGGGACGCATCGCAGAGAGACTAGTTCGTTTGGAGTGTGGAGAAGTGCTCCCGCCTATGCATATCGATATGGGATTGTGCGTGTACGTGCTTTGGGCTAACCAGGAGGTGAGGGCAGGGTTTGACATTGATGAATAATGTGGGCAGGTCTGTTTTATCTCCCCCCTCTTTCTCTCTCCCTCTCTTTCTCTGTTCCTTCCACTCTGTCTTGCAGGCACAGAGGAAGCTTTCTACAGCTTCTCTCTTTTTTCAAGAAAGCACCCAAAGAAGCTCATTAGCATTCAACATGCATCACCAGCTCACTGCATCCAATCACATGCTCTCACCATACAGAGTGCACATTTGTGTGTGTGGACGAAGTCGGTGCGTGATGAAGTGAGACAGACAGAGACAGGCAGGGAGAATCCCTTTGTGTTGCCTGTCAATGAGCAAGGTCCCGTACAGGCACTCGTGAACGGATTAGAGACGGGCACCAAGTATGAGGTGGAGATGATATTCCAGATCAGACTGTGGGGATTAGAATCATTTTTTTTTTTTTTCTTTTTTTTTTTTTTACAGCACATTTAGGTTAATGGCAACAAAAGCAACACCAGTGTGCGTCTGGATCGCCAGATGCGTGTTGGATTATTGATCTAAAGTGATGTTTCATCTTCCACAAGAGGAGAAAACGATCACAGGCTGCCAGAGCTTGTTTAGTCAACTTTCTCCCTCGAATATTCTCACATAATCTGCGGGATAATCCGAAAGGGTTAACGGAGAGAGAGGGGGGCGGGGGGCCGAGAGGTTTCAGGAGCTTGGCCACAAGTCGATTTCTCCGAGAGATTGCAGTCATGTTTGATACCCAGTTCCCATGGCAACCAGAGAGTGTGGCGTACCTGACCTACATATGTGCTGTATGTACACAAACACATGCGCTAACCATCTGTTAGCGGCGCTTTGCACAGCGGCTCGTGGGGACTTGGAGGTTGCTGCTGAATGGGTCTATCAGTGATCGCAAGAACAAACAGAGGAGCCGTGAGTGGCTTTCACCATCTTTGAGAAGCTGTCAATGAGCTGTGTCAACAAAAGCTGCCTGTCACATTGAGACAAGCAGCCAGTCTGTGTTTACAATAGGCAGTGTAAGCATATGGGGATATTATTAGAAGATGGTTAACATAGAACTACTACTAGAACAAAATGGCTACTCTCTCAAATGTTAAATTACTATAAAAACTATTTCAGTGATTTCATAATAAAAAAATCACACTGCTACACAGCTCGAGATAATACCTAAAGACCTAACTACTCAAGAATAGCGTTCATTCCCATTTTTACGATTCCTCATGCTGTATAATTCTTTTCTGAATAACAATTACATATATAACAGTGATATTTACTATATTTTATGAACAGATACATTTTTGTGTCAGTTGAACATATCTTCTGAACATACTTGAACACATCATCAGCATTGTATCCTTGAGTCGTGGGTTAGGGTTAGTGTTACCACCAGTCACCCTTTGTCAGCCAGAGCCATCTAGAAGCTCTCTCCCTGCCTCCTCCTCATTGTTGTTGATGACTCCCCTCCTTCTTGTACCCGTGATCCCAGAGTTGCTCATGCCTTGCTGAAAGCAATGACAGCTCACCTGCGCTGGCACGCACAGCGGCGTCCACTTATTTCTGCATCAGTCCTTCACAGACACCTGGTACTCTGCCCCCCAGGTCGCGGTTAGCTCCAGTAAGATGAGCTGTCTCATAGCTGTGGATACCAATGCGATATCTGGTCTTGACACGGATTGAATGACGTGACCTGGATTTTTGGTCTTGTTGCGTGAGAAGTAACACAACAGACCTCTTCTTGAGTTATCATCCACTGACAAACATCCTGGTTGTCAGGTAGATGTATCTGCTCTCATTGATGGTCTCAGCACCCAGTCGTGCCTCCAGTGCTTTTGAGCATCTACTCAGGAAGTGTTCAACGGTCCCAGTCTTGGGATCACGTGTTTCTACTTCCTCACTGCAACTTATGATCATCACAGATGTCTAGGGGTCCCATTTCCAGATGTCCTGCCAGGTGACACTCCGTTGCACTATTGCCTAATCCCATGTAATGCCCCCTTTTGTAAAATTGCCACTGTTCTACTTGTTTGCAATTCCTCCACTGAAGCGTGCACCTTTGCCTGCACCAGCTTTCAACTCTCCTTCATGCTGGCCATGCCATGCCGGGTATCCAGCTGCTCGACTGCCTTGGCTGACCTCCACTTACCCCCCTGTCCTCGCGGCAATCTGTCCACCTGACACTTTGTTGTCCCTCTATCCACAGAAGTTGTTGCCGTTGTTCTCACATCTATGCCACCTTGAATTGCTCCCTGACAGTACTTAAAAGGGAACCTGGTCTTAGTGATGTTCCTGCACCAAACACAGGCTTTACTATGTCGATATTTTTACAGTACTGACACACATTGGTGTTTGTCATGAGATGCACCTTTTGATGTATTTTTCTGATTCATGACTTTAAAATTGCTTTTTCAACACCATCCATCACTTCAGTTCAGTGAATCACAGAGCGTAGCCTGCTGATAGATTTTCAATAACTGATAAATGAGATGGTGGAGATCAAACTGAGCAGAAGCTCATGTGCCAGACAGGTCTGTGCATCAGCTGACACGTTGGCTGAGATGAATTAGTATCCATACTTTATGATGATACTTCATAGTATCTCTTATGTCAACGATGTCTACAGTTGAAACAAGCCCACATGTTGCCATCTAAGTCATATTTATAGCTCTGTTTTGGTCTCCACCAGTTCCTAAAGAGAAGTATCTGTCTTTCCCATAGCTCAGGTCTGTTTATTGTGTCTTGTGAACATGTGGTGGTAAAAGCAGAAGTATCAGAAGTTATTGTTTATGAGCAAACAAGTTTCACATAAATGTAGTCTGGATGCAATCCATTTTTAGAATAAAACGATCCAATATAGCTGCCTGATATGAAACTTTCTTTGATTTAACTCCTCACCACACTGTGTGTGCAACTTCTGAGTTGGGGGTGAGTAGGCGTCACTTCCGGTTCAGGGTTAAAAAGTCAAAAAGACTGAGAAAAACTAATGAGGCACCTCTTGCAAATATGTGGGACTCATCTGTACCCCATGTGCTATACGTCTAAAAAGAACTTATCGACCTTCTGATTTCTCGATTGCTCCCTTTTTTTTCCCTTATGCATTTTCTTTTCTTCTTCTTCGCTCTCCCTTGCTCTCAAAATAGCTGGTCCTTCTCCTCTTCGTCTTGCTCTTTTCTTTTTTCTCTTCCCTCCAAGTTGCATCAATTCTGCCTAGACAGTGTATGGGACAGTGTTCCCCTGTGGGGCATTCTGGGTAATAAATCTAATTCCTGTCTACATGTGGAGGCTCATGGGAAGGTTCTGGCCCATTTTTCACCCAGACAAATATATCCACAAAATGGAGGAAAGTGGGCCAAAAAAGTAGCATAGAGGTGCACGTAAAGTGTGTTTGCACAAATCCAGATAGGCTTTTTATCCAAATTAGGGCCAACATGACACTAACCCTAAGACATATTCTAATTCAAATGAATCAAATACATTTAAATAAGTACCCCATATATTTTACAACAGTCTGCCTCCAAGCTAGTTCCAAACTGGTTTAGTTATTGTTTTCAAGTCAACTCTTTAGGTGAAAAACTTTCCACCTTCAGATGAATCTGAAGACACCTTATAGTGTCCAGCTATAAACAAACATGTCCTGTGAGACTTTTTATTTTTTTAATAGTTGCTTTAAGTTAGCTGTTCACACCATGCATGTAGTGATCAGGAAAATTCCAGTATGGAATCTCTGAATGCACTGGACATGCTTTCCATGGAGAGAGAAACTCACCTGTCTGATGAGAGGATAACTGATCTAAATTTCTAAATAAACAAGGAATGAGATGACATCATCCAGGTCAGAAGTTAGCAGGTCAACCTACAGACCCTGGATGATGATAACAGGTAACTAGAGGCTGCGTTTCGGTGCCCCAATCATTCCCACTATATGGATATATGCGGCACTCTGCTGGATATAAATATCTTCCGAACGACTCCAAATGACACCAAAGTTATATGGGTGAGTAAACGATCGTATTTTATGCCAGAAATAAGGTCCAGGTTGTAAAAAACAGTAGTTCCCCTTTAACTTTACATTAAGGTACAGAACTGAAAAATGGTCAGTCATCAGTGGTTGCTGGTGGGATTTCTATTTGAGTTACATGTCAAAAACCAAATATACAGTACAATGTGACAATGTCTAATTAACCTGCTGTTAATTCACTCTAGCATAGTGACATTGTCAGAGTTTGCTAGCATTGCTAGAACATTAATTTTTAACACCAGCTCCCTGAAAAAATGTTTTACAACAAAATCATCTTAACAGTGATTTTATAATGTTTGTTTTAAATAAGAGAATATAATTGAATGTTGGCATAATGATGCCACAGTAATTTAGATGCTTTGACAAGCTTGCATGAATGCTTTTTTTTGAAACCGCAGTCGCACACTCACTGTCAATGACGCATGTTTTAGCAGGCAGATATTTTTTCTGTCCTATAAGATATATAACTTCAGGAAGAAAGACGCTGTTCAATAATGCCACGTATTATTAAGAAGTCTGCTCATTATGGATCAATATCATGGCCAGGATATGTTTGTGTGAGTCACATTTTCTGAGACCCATTTCCTTCGCACTTCTATCTGCCATTAAAATGAAGGAAAGCTTTCTCTTTCCTGTGCATTTCTCCCGGGACAACATGCATGAAAATACAAGACCGAACATCTATCCGCAGCTGCTGTGCTGACAATTAGGCCAGGAGAATAAAGCCATGTAATAATCATGTCTTGTCACGGATTTGCGAGAGCAACTTGCACAATTACGCGCAGCAAAACAGCAGCGCGGTTCGCACAAGCTGTGTCGCCCTGACTGGAAAAGCTGAGTGGAGATGGTCGAGTACTTGGAGACGGTAAATGGCCTTGTCCTGGAGTATTGAGCACCAGGAGAAACATCCGTTCTTTTAACGCGACAGGATGCTCACAATTATCTGCAAAGCACAGGGGCTGCAAAAGGAAAACATGAAATATTTTTCAGTGCAACACAAAGAAACTGCAGTTTACTCACAGAGATTTAATCAAGACTAAGACAAGACATGAAAACTGGAAATATTTGAACCTCCTCACTCCTCACTGTTATTTCGGTTGGATAATGTGTCATTTGACCTGTGTTATGAGTTCAGCTCAATTTCTATTATCTCTTGCTTTGCTTTGATTTACACTCACTTGCCAGTTCATGAGGTACATTAGTGAAAACAAATGCATTCTAATACAACAGCCCTGCACTAAATCTTAAAAAAACTCAACCCCATTTTAGTGAGCGGGCGAGTCTAAATGACACTTTTAATCCAGTTTAACAGCACCACAAACTACATCCTCCAGAATGATCATACAGTTGAATTACTACCTTTCTTATGCTGTTTTAATATGAACTGAACATTATATTTAGTGTGTTCGTTTTCACCAGTATGTATTTACCAAGACAGGCACAAGACGTCTAAAAATCCTAAAATGATGCCCTATAAATATGGTAGGAGATTATTTTTATCCTCAATATGTGAGCGTTTCTTATGTATTTGCAGTCACGACTTCACCTTTGCTGTCTCTTCTTCCAGACACTGGTTTCACATCTTGTGCTGAGCAGCCACACGCAGTCCTGAGAATTCTGTCAGCCTCACTGCATCATAATAATTAAAAATGGAATTTATAGTGTGGAGCACAATCATTTCCGAGGGTTCATTAAGTTTTAACGGTATTCCAGAACGGGAATGGGGGAATTATGTAAGATAATGCGTCACACTTGAGACGTCAGCACAAACAATGTTAGGTGACATTTTTCTTTTTCAGTGAGTCTACTTTTAGATCTTTTGCGAATACATAGGCTGCTTGCAAATTTTAACAACACGAATTTTTCAGCAGCTTCACACTTTAACCTCATAATACAAGAACACCTTATGACAAAAGTCAGCTCATGGTTTATGAGGTTTCTTTGCTGGGTACAAAGGTTTTCATTTCAGACACAGCTCATTTCCTCACAGCTGCCCACAGAGACTGTTTTTACCGGCACAAGGTCTTCAGACACGGCACTGTGCGTGCTGATACACTATGTATGAGAAGCTACCACAATTAGCCTGGAAAGCCTTCTCCCTCCCTAAAGTGCCTTTAAACACCCCTTTATCTCTCCGTTTCCAACATGAACAAGCTATTTTTGACGGCCTCACGAGCAATGAATACCTCCAAAAAACAAATGGAGACAAACAAAGGAAGCCTTTTATGTTTTCGCTCGGAGCTGAAGGCGAGCTGGTTGACTTGGCACGCGGATTATTAAAATTGGCATGTCTCTTTCCGTTAGCGTTTCCTCCATACCTAGTCACACTGTTTTCCTCCCACAGTTGTTTTTATCCAGAGAAACTCTTGACAATCAAGGTGATCATGAAAGTGCGGTGTGGTCACTAGAAATGATCAGCTCGCAATGCATTGCTGCACGCATAAATGTGGGATTTTCATATAAACTTGGCTTCAATCACAAGCTGTAGGCACAGAAGCAAATACTCAGAAATTTACATATTGGCAGCTCCAGGAAAAAAAAATAAAAAATAGCACATTTTAAAATTCTTTTTTATGTACCTCAATATTTGTAATGGAAAAATCCTCACGGACCCCCCTCACTTCCTGCCACAATTAGTTTCTGAACATGAAGAGAAAGCTTCTGTTCAAACCGCCTTATCCCACAAGGTAGAGGGAGAGCGTAAGTTAGAGAGAGATGTGCTCTCTGTAAATGAATATGCAGTGCTTTGGGTGATTATGCAGAAAGTTTGCTGTATTTTGGCTTTCGGCAATTGGAAATTACAAGTCACCCCTGCGAGAGAAAATGGACAACATTGGCCTTTGTGTAGTCATCCGAAACCTTGGCCTCGAGGGACTATCATCCCAAGGAGGTTGACGAGGACAACAATATTAGAGGGTATCCTTTCTTACGGCATGGTGAGCAAGTAAGCTGCTGAATTCGAGAAGAATGAGATCTGTGTGTTCACCATTTAAGCCTCCCCAGGAACATCCCCCAGGGAGAAGGAACTTTTGGAGACACTCAGTGTGTTTCCACTGCATGAACCATTATTTTATCAACCAAAATGTCCATGCCTGCGGGGTAGTACTTAAAAGTGCAGGAACTTTGGATGTGGTGCTTACAGTGCTGGACATTTCAGATTGGTCAAGGAATTGCTGTATTTTATCTCACAGCCAATCTCCGCAGTAAGAGGTAAAGTCGTGTTTTCTTTCTTCAAGCCTAGCGTTTCGGGGGGGGGGTTTCTGAATCTGCTGTGCTGCTACTGCTGCTGATACTATTTTCCAGCAGTGAATGACCCAATTTGTATAGGAGTAGATCATGATCACCACCAAATTGACTTGAATGTCCTCCATTCTCACTGTTGTCACACATGCCAGTCCAACACTTTAAATGCATTATTTGTTGTATAGTCTTCTGTTTTACCATCACCTACTGAATTGAAGTGGTTGTTTTGCGGGTTCTTAATTCACCTAACTTTGAAGATCTTTGGACTGTGGCGGAAAAGCGGACAGCCAAGTGTCCGAAGGAAGCTTTTAGTTAATTGAAAAATGCTCCTGGGACTTAATGCTAAAGGTATTTTGGGTGGAGACACAGCTTTTGATAATGACGATGGTCTTAATCGCTGCTGTGGACCACTGTCTGGAGGTGTGCTGCCTTCAAACGTGACTCTTGACCCTGTCATTATGACAGGGGAAGACATGCGGGCAAAATGCTTGCCGTTGGTAACGTTGGCTTGAAGACATGAGAACGTGTCACTCAACACAGAGCCAACCAACCAACAGAATTAGAAAATTAAAACAATTCTTTACAGCCAAATTACAATCCATTAAAATGCAACAAAGCCAAAAATGTGCTTCCACGGCCTTGAGTTTGAGAATCCCTGAAGAGGTGGGCGTCCCTATGGATTGTTCTTGTAAACACAGTGAACACAACCCCACCTGAAGGCCCCACAATATGACGTCTTCTACAGTGAAGCTCTTTGATCAGAGTATTAATTGTCCAAAGGTTGGAGGGGATTAGGTTGGCGAGATAATAACGTTGTTGTTTTGTTTTTGTTTAAATTTAATTCTTCTTCCTTAGACCACAGACCTATAAAACACCACTCAAGTTAAATCTGGAGGCAAACAGCCAGGCATGCATGCATAATGTATTTTTCTGTGTAGGATACTAAGTGAATTAAAGTAATTATTCATTGATGTACATGGCTTTTTTTCTCTCCAAGCCCGCATGTGATGAAACTATGACAAATAGACTGCAAAACTCGATTTCAACATCTTCAATCACCCACAACCGTCATCAAGCACATCTTTTTCAACACAGAAATTTGAAGGTTACGCTGCTTTTCCTTCAACGGGACTCTTGCCCCAAGCTTGGGGCTGTCAGCAGAAATGAGGGGATTGTGAAGTCCAACTTTGCTGCTCTGATGACGGGAGTCCTGATTGGTTGCCGTCCTGGGAATATTGTTCACAGCTGCTGATGGGATTGGTTGCCGCCGGCTGTGCTGGAAATGATCACAGCAGGTTTAAGGATGTTGAAGGGTGCCTTTCTCGTGTGCGGAGCTCTCCAGTCTCAGTCTGCAAGGTCACAGGCTCATGAGCCTCACCGCTGACACGTCTGCATATTCAGTCTCTGCTGCCTAATGAGTTGTACAAATTTAATCATGTAGACGGTCGTTTAGTATGCCACCAGGTCCTCATTATACTCTGGGAAGGACAGTTTCTTCTCCACTGAGGTGCAAAACTCTAGCACAGCTTTAAAAAAAAAGGATCAACATGTAAATATTTCATGTTCTCTGTGATGAGGTGTTTTGTCAACCACGCACAAGCTTGGTATAACTGTGTTTTAATCACAATGATCTTTTGGCCTTTTTTCTGTGCACCCATTTTAATCCATTTATTGACCAATGTAATGTCACCTGCGTCCATCAAGACGTAGAAGGAGCTTACATCGGGACCTTGTGTTTTTTTTTCTTGGCCCAGAACAAAAGTTGCCTCCGTTCGTGTTTAGTTAAACATATCTGTCATCTGTGGAGCTTTCTGCACGCCTTGCTTCGCGGTGGTGCTGTTTATTTATTTAAAGGTTTGCTAAAAAGGCAAAGTTCCCCAGCGAACACAGGCAGCTTGCTGCGTGTACGTCTGCCTGTTTGTGTAAGTGCTTGTGAGAATGAGTGCAGGCGTCCTGGGAAAGGACATGTATATTATAGTTTGATGGAACACACCAGTGCCAACAGAGATTTTTACATTCAGTACATCCAAAGTCACAACCGTGAGGAGGCTTTTTATTATTATTATTATTCATTGGATTGCATTACTGCTAATTCTACCCATCCATTAATTTTTCCACCTGGTACTGGGTTGCCACGGCAACTGGTTGATCAGACAGGCATCCTTTTCTCCAGCGTTGTTCAGCTCATCCTGGGAGATCCCAGATGTCTCCAGATCTCCTGGAACATGTTTTCTCCCACAAGGTCCACCACTGCTTTAAAGGGGCATTTTGTCTATCCTTATCAGGTTCACCTTCTAGCTTTTACCCATGGATAAAGTTTACAGTGAAGGCCAACTTTAAGAGTTTTTGTTTTGGGTCAAATCCTGGTCAGTCAATAGATGCAGCTCCCGTGGTTTAAAACAGTTCTGACATTTGCTTTTGTTGGAGAAACTCACCTGGAAAAAACATCCTTAAGATGATTTCTCCTTAATCAGCAGTGGAGAGGTAAATGGCACTGTTTTCTTGTGTGTCTCTTCCGTCCCAACTTGACTCGCTCCAGTAACCCAATGCACTTTCAAGTAAAAAGCTGAAAAACAGGAGTTTAATGTTGGAGGACGGCATTCAAAGCTAATGCTTCTTTCCTCCATTTCGCTGTGTCCAATTGCCGCCTCCAGATAAATAATTAGCTGCCATCAAGCCAGCCTTCTCATCACTCAAGTCAGTGATGAATGCTTTTTAGTCCATGGTCTGCAACCACAAAGCGGAGTGGCAAGAAGGTGGCTAATAACCTGTTAGCCTGCCAGAGGATTTCTCTCAGGACCACCGTGGTTGAATAAAATGACAACATCATCTGAAAGGTGCCACTCTAGTGTATGCGAACAGGTCGCTCTCCAGACCAGGGCTGCACTGTAGGTTGCTGCTAATCAAAAATGAAATAAGCCACATGTCAGAGTCCGGCTGTCCGTTGCAACTCATTGAGGTTCTGCAAAAGGTTCAAGTCATTTTTCTTGCAGACTTGTGGAAGCACAGTGATAATCCATATATTTAAGACTCATTAGTGCCTCCTAGATGCCTGTAGCTGGAAAACACTGACCCCCTCCACCAAGGCTGGTGAGATCCATACATGTAGTGGACATTTTCTTAATAAGCAACACGGTAAATAATGATTTGTGCTTTTCCAGTCATTTTTTCAAACGGTGTGCATTAGGTTTCCAACAATGAAAGCTTTAATGACTCTCTTCCCCAACCACAGAACTAGTCCCAACATGGAGCTGCTGTTGATCTGCAGAACTATTAAAAAAAACTGTTACTCTAGTGCGTGTTTGTGGTCAAATGTTAAGGACCTGAAGCACAACCTCACCACAGATTTTTGCTTTGCTCATCCACTCCTGTTTACGTGTGGTTTGCTCATTGTCCCCACGGGCTCAGTGTTCTGAGGAAAATGGGTCAAGCGGACAGGGGCGGCGAAGGAGGACAGAGATCCTGAAAGACACAGCTGGCCGGAGCTTGCTGCTCTGACTTGCAAATACAGACTCTCCTGCGCTGAGGAACGAGTATGCTCAGTGCACCGGGGAAATCAATTGTCCAGAAGAATAACACTGAGCTGCAGAAGATCTGATCCTGTGGGACGCGTGTGTGTGTGGTTTTGTTATTATTAAGCTGATTAAATTATGAGGGCCAGTTTTGTTGTTGAAAGACGTTTAGACTTAGGTAAATGATTTAGTTAGGTCAGGGTCAAGGAGAAAGAAGAGGAAAGATTAGTTTATTGATGGGGAAATTCTTTCTCTGCATCTCTGTCACTTAGGTAGCACCTAGGAAGGAATTTGGGAGGTGTTCAGCTATGGACACAAGGGGATGTGAATCCCCAAGCTGCTCTAAGGGTCTAGAGAATGCATTATGTCAGTGGAAGGTCCTCAGAAAAATAAAAACACAGGATTGTGTTATGGAGGTGAGCTTATTGTTTAATATGTGTCTCTTATGGCTTTCCCATCTCCTGGATTATTCCTTCATCACCATCCACTTTCATCGCTCAATTCACTTCAGCTCTTAAATCCATTCAGCTGACCTTTCAGAATTCACACAATCGGCATTTGCATATGTACCCTAAAATTTTGCAGTCAATATTGACAATGCCACATTTGAAACGACACACACCACAGTCCTGTCATTTCATCTCCACAGACGTGTGTGTTTCCATCACATATGTCCCGATTATATTTATAGTAGCTCGTCAGGAGCGACGCTGTGAGTCTGCCAAGGACAGATGGCACTTCCTCTGTAAGCCGCCGCTTTTTAATAACGACCTGGCATGAAGAGCGCAGACCGAGGGAGAAAGGAACAACGCTGGGAAAAAAAGGCACAAGATGAAGAAGACATTTTCAGTGAATCAGAACGAATCAAAAAGAATTGTACTTCGGTAAAAGAAAAACATGTCTCTGCAGAGGATTGGTTTCTAAGAAGCTTATATTTGCTGACAAACTCACCTCGCTGAACCTTTTTTCAACAAGAGTTAACTGAATTTCCGACTCCCTGTTTAGATTTCCTGGCAGGTGCGTGGGGACGGGTATTTTTGGTCTTCTTTTAATAACTGCCAGTTTAGATGTGATCCATGTTTAGCAATCCAGACTGGGGCATCTCTGACGCTGATGATGATGTAAGAGCTTCATCTTGGCATTTCTGCACGGACGGGAAGGCAAAAATTGCACCTCATTCAAGCTTATATGAATTGTGAATGAGAGACTTCCACGGAATACATTTAGAGCCTCTTTAAAGAGATTTTAGTATTTCCTCAGAGAAATTTGTTAAAAATAGAACCAAACTTGCTTTAGGTCTGTGTATGATGACAAGCTAAACGATCTCAACATTTAGAGGCTACAGCTTCCCTGCCTCCTCCACTGCCGACACTGTCCTTTGAAGATAAAAGAGAGGCAGTTAATGAGAGGTAACTCCCAGAGCAATAATAACAGGCCAGACTTCAGAGTGAGGGATGAGCTTCCACCCAGCCACTGGCCAAAACGCTGCTTATTTGATGTCTTTCTAATGTCATTAACTTCTAGAATATGTGTAATGTTTGGCAGCATGCATATTCAATTAAAGCATAAGCTAATGAAGACAATTTAGATATAAATGAGAGAGAAAATACTCTGTGAGGGGATTCTTCATATTTCAAATATTCACAAGACAAATACAGAAAATGAGAGGAATAAAAACTAAAAAGAAAACTGATTAAATCCAACACTGGACCTGGACGTGTATAACAAATTGTGAAATAGAATAATAATGCAAAACTGAGAGAAGATAAACACAACTTACTGTTTGCGAATCTATCCCAATTTATCCTAAACCCTGGTCCTTTAATAAACAAGCTTTTAAAGTTATGGAATTGTGAGGGTTAAAAAACAATAAGGACTATTAGTTTGAACTGTGAAGCAAACAGACATCTCCTTTGTTAAAGTCAAATGTTGTGTTGATCCATCCATCCACCCCGACACGTCCCTGTGACTCAGTGTGACTCTATGACCGTGTCACTTCACCTCTTTTCTCTTGTGTCAGTGAAAAACATTAATATGCAACTATTGCACACGCAACTATTGTGCAACTATTGTGCAACTATTGCAACCAAGTGAACAGAAGACATGAGGACACAAAGGCATGTAAAACCCCATTTGAAATCCAAGGGGAAACACATGTCACAGTTTAGCATCTTGGTGTGCGTTCTGTTCTGGTTGCCATTTTTTCTGCTTTTAACTCGTTTTTTCCAACCTAGCCACTCCCACCTGCTCCTGCTCTCCTGCATCCACTTCACACCTACGCCCACTTCGGACAAGATTGTTAGTCAATCTTAGCTCTGTTTATTTCTCACCTGTTTTGTACCTGTCTGAAAAACAGCCCGTTGTCTGACAATCATGTACCAGTTGTGTGTTGGCCAATGAGACTCCTTGATGGCAGCAGCCATCCCCAGCAGGATGCAGCCTGACACAGACACACACACAAAAAGACTTTGGGAACAACTGAAATAAAACATGAAGAACAGCACAAGGTGTTGACCTGGCCTCCAAATTCACTAGTTCCCAAACTGATCAAGCATCTGTGGGATGCTTCCTCCTATTTTCTATAAAATGTGAAATCAAAGAAATAACAGAGTGGATTCTGTATTGGCTGATACTCAATGTTAGAGGACTGTGAGCACAAACAGAAACTGGGACAACCTTGTTTTTTGTAACATTGTTTTATCCCACCGAAGAGGACGTAGTTCCATACCATAGTTACATTGCAGACATGGGATTGTGGAACATTTTCAAGTTGCAAAACCCTCACCCCAACACTCTCTGCACCACATTTTTCCTCTTCCACTTGTTCCTCTAGTTTATACTCCTTTGTTCCTTCTTCATCTTTTTGTTTAGCCTCTTCCGTCCCCATTTCTACTTGCCACAGTTAGCATACCCGTTTTTAGGGATGAGAGTGCATTGCAACCACTCATCCCCCCCCCCCAGGATTCTCAAGTAGGTCTGACGTAGTTGCATGGGAAGAATGACGCAGATGCATTCATGAGAGTAGGTGGTGTAGTCCTCAGGAGAGAAATTTGACGAGTAGAGGGGTTAATAGGGAAGCAGGGGACTGAGCAAGAAGGAAGGGAGAAGAGCGAGAAATGAAAGGAGACAAGAAAATGGGAGTAGAAAGGGAGGTGACTGAAAGAGACAGATGAAGAGGGGGAATGTGAGAGGGGACAGATTGATGAATGAATGTTTGTGCATTGCCACAGCGAGGCAAATGCCAATTTATTACACCAAGCAAGTGTTTCAAATTGAAGTGATGTTTAGAAAGAGGCTGGAGGGGGTTCTGCTCGGATTCAAAGCGCCCACTTTTATTTCCAACTTCAAGTGGAGTCTGAAAAACACCAAAATAAACTAGACAAATTATTTAACCATTATCGGAGAGTGATTACACTCATGTCTCCCGAACCCTGTGCATCGCGCCGTATCAAAATAACAGCTTTAAGCTATAAGCAGAGCTCCATTTGACAGCAGCCGAACTACAGCAGCTGAATAGCAATCTTCTGCATTCTGCAAGTTTTTTGAGCTACTGAGGTTTGCAGAGAGGAGGAACCTCACCAGCCCTTTGTAGTGTAATGTATTATTTATGAGTGAACTGAACTGAAATAAAGCCTTTAATTTTAAAACTTCCGTGGGTGAGTTGACTGGATGCAGCAGCAAGTTGTAAATGTCTTTAAAAAGTTTTTTTTTTCAGGTTTATCTGACAATTCTGCACCGTTCAGTTCAGTAAAGTCTTTAAAAGCTGCGCAGATGACTGAGTGGCCTCAGTGGTAGCCCTGCTTATAATAATGTTTGTGCTCAGGATGTGTGAGAGAAAAAACACATTTGCATACTTTACTTAACTATGTCTTTCTTCTTTTTCTTATAACTTTGGTGTCATTTGGAGTCATTCGGAGGATATTTAGATCCGTGTATATCCATATAGTGGGAGTGACTGGGGCACCGCAACGCAGCCTCTAAATAACGCATTGTCTGCCTCAAGTTCTGTAGATTGACCTACAGACCCCAGATGATGATAACGGGTAACTCCGGACTCAACAGGGAATAGCACTAGCGTATCATAACAAAATATTGGTGAAATGAATGAGTTCCGCGCCAGATAATGCGTTATTTAGAGGCTGTGTTTCAGTGCCCCAGTCACTCCCACTATGTGGATATTTGGTGTCATATATAAATGACACCAAAGTTATATGGGTGAGTAAACGATCGTATTTTATGCCAGAAATAAGGTCCAGGTTGTAAAAAAACAGTAATTCCCCTTTAATAAACCACAACCAACGTTCATTTGTCTCTTTTCACGCCATGCCCAAAGAGCACATCCAGATATCAACCGGAACCAAGGAATTAACTAGTGCCGGCTGTAAACCAAATCCATGTGTGTTCACTGAGAAAGATTTCGCTGCTGCCCACGATGATGATGAGCGTCTCATCTCATCTCATCAGGACAGCATGAAAACACAATTATCACATTTTCTGAAGCGTTCCGACTGTCCGGGGCTAATCAGCTAAGTATGAAGCGGCAAAGGTTTTGGGCACGCTTGCCGCGGGCCACACATTACTTTGATCACGTACACTGTGTACTGCAGCATTTTAGGTCAGCAGCTGGGAATAAAAGCCTAATGCACGCGAGAGGAGGGAGATTAGACAAAAAGTATGAAACACAGGGATGTAGAGAATGCTAATGTGTTGACTTGAAGCTTTGGCATACTTCATGCAGCTTTTTTTCCGTGGAGCACTAAGTCTTCAAGAGTCCATATTTATGAGAAGAAAAGAACAAAATTAACATGAGCAGGAAGCTTACCAACACAAAGCAAAACTGAAAGAAAAAAATAACTATTTAAAAATGTACGGGCGGGGCGAACTGGGCAAACTAATGTATGAGTAAAACAATACAGTCTATTACTATGTGACTATTGCAACAAGAAGTTCATTTTGTATGCACAGTGCACATGTGCAGCCAAGAGCATGAGATAATTGGCAGAGTAACTGAAAAAATAAAACACATTGATTCCACGACCAAGAATTCTGAGTGAACACTAGGAAGGAGGCCTTAATAACGCACGTACTGAAACTGTCATCTAAGGTCTGCTCTGCCTTTTTAAATCATGAGAGTTGTGTGCTTCTGACTGCCAATGTCACAGTAGAAATTATTATCATAACAGTGAAATAAACAGAGAGAGAGGAGGAGAGAGAAAGGAATACGCTCGCGGCAGACAATACTTCTGATTTCATTCATCACACTCAGCAGCCCACAGCACTGCCGAGGAGAGCAGAGAGGAAGATGTAGGGTCCCTTTTGTTTGCTGCTAGGCAACCTCAACCTTAAAGCTGTTGATTGACGGTGGTGTGTGTGAGTGCAGCGGTCGCCAGCGTGTTTATCCCTTTTCACTTTCAAGCCACACTTCCTGTCTCAGAGTCTCCAATTGCCAAACATTCTCTTGATGGCTGCCTGAAATGCAGCAGCGTCTGTCTGAGCCGTTTTCAAATGAGGAACGCCAGAGATATTTACAGTGGAGCGTGCTTTCAACTTCCAAATTGGCCCCCTGCATGGCTCCATCTGCTCTGATTCGGGCCAACATCGGCAACGCTCAGCCAGCGCAGTCGAACAGGCCAAAGTACTTTAAGAACGATTAAAATTTAAACTCCTTTTCCTGTTGCCTGCCATTGTACAGTGTCGGCAATCCAGCTTTCAAGAAATGCTTACGCAACGTGGCAAAATTTAATCAAACTCTGAGTGTGTTGTGTAACGAGCTTAAACTAGAATCTCAGAACATATTGTAATTATATCTAGGGGACGCGATTCCGATATTGAGGGCATAATGGGTCGTTTGGCAATTAATCGTGTGCTGTTAATGCTTTTATTTTTATTGTTTTGACTGAGATTATTCTCAGGTTCAGTTTGTTCCTCACCGGCTCTGATTGCAGACAGCTCTGCTTGATTGTCGTAGGTGGAGCTGTATCTTTTTCCAGACTCATTTCTGATGTAACTGGCAGGAGTTGAGACAGAAATGTTCATGTGAATCCAGCTCAGTTTGAATTTATGTAATCAATAGGCGAGGGGTAAAGGTGTCATCGTTGCTTCACGGTGACGGAAAACTATAGCAGATTATATAACACAGTTTATTAGGCAGACTTGGACTACAGTGTCTGAGACTGGCAAGCTGCCATGAATGGCGTCATTAAAGATTAATAATGTTCTTTACCGGTGAGTCATAAGCCAATATGAACAGATAACATAGGATGAGATTGACGAAACATCTTCACATATCAAATTTGCACATTTTTCACCTAGTGTAGGTGTATACCAGTCAGGCATAACATTATTCCTAATATTGTGTAGGTCTCCCTTGTGCAGTTGTGACTCATCAGAGAATGGACATGGGCATTCTGGGGGTGTCCTGTGGTGTCTGGCAACACAGTGTTGTTAGTGGGGGTCTTTGGATCCTATGGGTTCAGGGGAGGGGCCTATGCGGATCAAGCTTTTGTAGCAGTAGGACCCAAATGCAACACACAGAGGGGAGGGAGGAGTTGGAATCAAAACAAATGTAATGAAAGCTTACGAAACGGGGAACAAAAGCCGCTGCAGGGATAGCAGGGTAAACCAAAAACAGGTATAACAGGAACGCAAACAGGAGTGAACCCACACCACAGGGATAACAGCACAGAGGAAGACTCAACAATAACTTGACAGGGGTAGCAGGATAGGGTAACATAGCAGACGACTCAACAGAGAACAAAAGGAAAGGCGGGGCTATATATACACATGGGCAGAGGGGTGACACAGGTGAAACCAATGAGGGCGGAGCACACAAGGAGAAACCGATCCAACAAAGAGGGGGAAAAACACAGGAAGTAAAGCACAGAACTCAGAACCATGATAGCTCTGTTCACCATTGCAATGGTCTAGAAATTAGTTGAGTTCTATTTTAAAACTGCATCTCAAGTCCTGAATGTAATGCAGACAAATTAAGTTTTTAGCCTGAAATTGCTAAAAACCTTTCAGCAAGCAGCACCTTATTTCATTAACCAGTCTTTTAGAGACAAGATTAACATCATCCTCTTTTATCTCAATTTTTGGTCTCCACCTACTGGCTTTCATTCGCAACTTCGCCTATTTTCCATTTGGTGCTGTACAGGTAGCATACACTGTGTTTTTTGGGAGACTTTTGCTGAAAACACTGGCAAAGACGTCAAGATAGTGTGCACACAATACACCTTCAGTATGCACATATACTGTATATAAAAACAGTTATTGCTGCAAATCAACTTGTTGTCACTTAGAGATATCGTTCTGTAGGCACCTATCTGGACATATGAAGGCAAACCTGCAGTTCATATAAAACTGGCTGAAACATGCAGAAACAGAATAACGGCAAGAAATGGATCCTTTCTTAATCCAGATTTAGAGCCAGAGTCTAAATGGTTACACCCTCCATTCAAAGAGGAATACTATTAATATCTTCTCTTTGTCTTAGGCTACTTATGTGCTCAGTGTCTCAGGGACAACACTGGTACAACTGCCTCTGCTGGATGTCGGTATAAGGACGATAAGGGATGACGGGATGCGTTTGTGTGCAAAGGTGCTTTATAATGAGTTTCTTTATGTTTTCTTTTAGCATTTAACATACATTTTGTCACTATAAAAAAATAAAAATTTAGATTAGTATTAAAAAAAATGCTCTGTTTTCACCTCTGTGAAGTCATCCAGTAGTTTTAAATGCTCCATGCTTGAGAATTTCTCAACCAATATTCAGTCGGTACATTTAGATAAAGGCGTAACAGTCACAGTTTTAATTGATCAGGGATTGCTTGTAATTGTCAGCTGTGAACTCTTGTTTCGGCACTGTAAAGCACTGATGTTAACATTTATCAAAAAAGCAAAACCCTAAGCCCTTTACAAGTGCTTCTTACTGTAACGCTGTTCGATAAATATTGAATGTGCCATTCAGGCCCCTGAATATGCAATTTATTTGACGACAGATTTATTCACATTTCAGCGACCTCCTGTTTTCTTTTCATTAAAAAGAAACCGTTGTTCAGAGGAAGGTACATTCTTTCACAACCTGTCGCTGGAAGTGAAATAATTAGCGGGACACACTCATACACTGATAGGTATTATTCCTTTGTGCTGAGCACTATAGTCTTTTGAACAAAGACCTCCTTTCACCCTGACTGAAATTGTTTATGTCTCGCTGAATCAATTGCAAAGACTGAGTCCAGGGTTGTTGGCGAACCAAAAGAGGAAGAGAGATTACCTTCATGCTTGGTCTGAATAACACAGATATGACAGGAGGGGGAAGCGGTTACAGAAAATAAATGAATGAAGTACCTTTATAGTGTTTCTGCTCTGAGTTAGTTTGCGGCGATCTTGAACTTCAGTTGTTTGGTGACCTCATCAACTGAGCGGTGCTCTACAGGCTACTCCCTGTAATGCGGTGTTAAAATTCAAAAGCATGCAAAGCGGCCTTAATTACATTGTATAAAAGATAATTAATGAGGTAGTCTGTGCTGCTGTGTATTTTAGTTGTTGATGCAATTAATGAAATAGAGCTGTTGCTTCTTTCTTCTTCTGCTTTGACATGAGTGAAACACTCAGATTGGCGTTCTCTGAGTCAATTAAAATGATCCTCCTAGTTGCTCGTTTCTGCAAAGCATCTCATCTTTTTTCATGATGTATTGTCTTTGACAGGGGGTGGACGGCTCTCTCAGCAGGCTTCCTGTTTGCCTCATAAAAGCTGCGTCTCTCCTCAGCCCGTTTTACCGACAAACAACACGCATCCAGTCATATCCTGTTACCAAGCATGCTGATTATCAGACATTACCCTGGCAACATGGGCGTGTGTGTTGACACCAGATGCAAAGTAACCACTTCAGACTGCATGGGACTCGTTTTAATCACCTCTAGGAAACCAGTGGTGTTCGCTGTCACCTTAATCAAACTTTGCTTCTGACTCACAGGAACAACGCAGAGCTCGACGGGCTGTGGCAAGACACTCAGTGAGGTGCGAGTCCGTCGGTAGTGAATCCAGGGAATGATTCTTCAACTCATTCACGGGGACGTGCAACATGACATCACTCAGGTCTCGACCTGTAGCAAATATACCTAACTTTTCCTAGATCCCAGATTCTGGTAGCAAACATGTATGAGTGCTATCCCCTTAGTCCAAAGCAGCAGAATCTCTCATAGGATAGTGAGAAAGTGGTCCCCTGGGGGAGTATTCTGGAGTATTGTAGGGCTAATGTTTGACATTGCATAATATGCATAACGTAGCCGTCTGCGGGCCCCCCTTCTCATTTTTTTCACAGTGCCTTAAACAATATGCTTGGTTTGCCCATCCTGACGATGGTTGCCAGTTTTCAGCCTTATAAAGATCTGAATCTGTTTATATCAGCCTATGTGTGCAGCAAGAAGCAAATTAGTATTAGTATTAGTATTTGTGGTTAAGATCAATGGAGTGTTATTTATTTTATTTTACTGTTATTTATTGATTTCTTTTTTTCTTTTTTTTCTTTTTTTCATATTCTCCTCCCTCTTTAAACAGAACTGTCTCAATAGGTGAAGGTTCAGTCAGTTATGTTTTATTTCTTTTGGAAAAAATCCTTTTACACTGCTATACTAAACCGTCTATAATTCTTATCATTGAAAATATTATTTATGTTATTGTAATTAAGCAAATGTAACAGGTAGCAATGATTTCTTGTCATCCTCTCCCCTCTTACTGGTATTGCAATTTTTTTTATTTTATTTACGTACTTATTTATTTGATTTTCTTTATCTCTTTTTTATTATTATTTTTTAATTTTTTTAATATATTTTCCACTCACGCACACAACTAGCACAGTTTATCTTGTTCAATGTTCTGCACTGTTTTGTCCTTGTCCTGTTTTTCTTTATCAAGAAAAAAAAAGAAAAACAAGTGTCATTGTATTACTAATAATTTAGATTTTGTCTCTTTCTGAATTAATTAATAAATAATTGTATTCTCTTTGTTCAACTGTACACCTGACAGAAACAAATTCTTTCCCGGTAACCTCCATGGGGAATTATTACACACTTATCAGGAAATTACATATCCATAAAATATTGAGAAATGTTCAAATAAAGTATAAACTGGAATTTGAAAGAGCAGCTGAGAGCTGACTTTAATCTGGTTCATTTCAATTTCAAGCTGTGCTTTATGTGGTGAGGCTTTTATATTCATCTCAACACTTTCATTTTTGGGATTTTAGCCTCTCAACATGAACGTAGCCGTTTGACATTCATGAAACACCAGCACCATCTCTCCTGGCTCTTATCGTCTTCCATAAGTGTGTCACACAGTAACTGAAATAGATTCATTTTCTCACTGGCAGGGGCCACATGCTGTGCTAGGTCACCGCTGGCTGAATATCTGTTACAGACAGGAGGGTGTACATTCCCAGAGCGTCCCTGCGGCACACTCATCCGTGGCTGACGCTGGTGTAATGGGTGCTGAGGTGAGTAAGTCTAGCGTGTGACGTCAAAGCTGAAGCTTCTCCATTAGCTGTCGGGGCAGCGGAGCATCGAGCTTCATCAACCAGACCCTTACTTAAAAAATCCAAGGACAGGACATACTGTGGTACTCAGTTATAAGATCCAGGGTGAGAAAAAAGAGGCCACCTAGATAAATGTGTTCATACTGAGAAGGCTGACTTCCTCTGTGCTCCTAGAGCACTTCGTTCTCTGATTTTCTTCAGCTCCAGGCAACACAAACAATGAGATACAGGAGATGTGTGCAGTTTGTGAGGAAGACACAAAAATATGGAAAATACTTTCAAAATCGAGTCACGTTTTTTCCTTTGGGTAAAAAAATGCTCTGTCTTATAAGCATCTCAGGCAAAATAAAACCCTTTTAATGCATGCCTAAGGTCTAGGCACCAGTTAAGTAAGTGCTAAGGACTCAGACGCTGCTAGCGCTCAGAGGAAGTGATACTGTGGAGTAAAAGACTGACATCTTCTAATGACGATAAGTAGAGGACTGGACGCGGTGTCATAGCAGTGCTTTAACTGTGAGATGAGCATGTGTCCGTTTCTATATTTAACTCTCTCGCTGTTGTCCTCCATTGCTTTCTCCCACTCACTGGTTCCACAGAGTGATACAGTGATATGAAGAAAAGAATCAAGATGAAGAAGAAGAAGCCTGAAGTAGAAAATACAGCTACATGTGTTTGGACGCTGACACATTCTTCTGTTATTATAACTGTTCATTAAAGCATATTTAAGCAGCAGCTACATAATATAGGCATTATAGTGCAGCTTTCATTTAATTCATGCGGCACCCACATCCACATTGGAGGAAAGGAGTTACAACCATTCTTATGCAAAGTCCCCCAATTTCAGGGACTCAAATGTGCATTCTGATGGGATACACTGTCTACTATGACCCAGAACAAGCAAGCAAAGCAAGTTAGGAGTTTTTTAAGGTAAACAAGTGGAATATTTTGCAGTGGGCTAGTCAGTCGCCTGATTTTAACTTGACTGAGCATGCATTTCACTTGCAGAAGACAGCTACAGTAAAGGCCTAGCTAGGCAAGGGAGGAAACACATTTCTTGGTGATGTCCATGGGTTCCATGCTTCAGGCAGTCATTGCCTGAGAAGAAGGTCTGTTGAATGGTTAAAAATTGTAATTTCTATGAATATGTTTCATGTAATCTGTTCAAAAATGTTCAAGCCTCTAAAAATAGAGAACCGTGTGGTAAAGGTTGTTGTAATTTGGTAATGGTAATTATCTATGAATATAACTGTTTCAGTTCTTCCTTGGTTTAAGGAGGACTCTGTTGGATCCGTTCTTTTTATAATCTGTCTCTTAGAAGTCTCCAAGATTCACAGGAATGAAAGTATAATACGCTGTATTTGTTCAATATTCTTGTGTTAGGTTTGCAGAGCTCTGAACAAACAAAAATACAAAGACCTGCGAGGAATGGCAGGGTTGAGGCTGGCTCTTTAATAACACCACGCAGAGAGGCGACTTCACCGAGGGGGACACTCCTCCCCAACAGGCTGTTTTCTCAATAATACAAAATCAATGTCCCGGCAGGAGTCTTCAATACCACTCGCTCTAATCGAGACACTGACCGGAGGGTGGTCAATGAGCAGGGCTGCAAATGAAAGCATTGATGGGAAGTGCTTCCTGCCATGTAGTTAGTAGTTAAATGTCACGGCTATTAAAGTGGGAGGCTTGAGCACTGGCTCCCTTAAAGACAGAAAATCTTAGTGCTGTTTCTAATCCTGGAAATGGATTAAGCTCTCCTTATTTTAGCCAAAACTAAATATATAAATAAATAACAACATTACAAAATATGCAGTCGAGACGATGCTGGAAATCATATCCCGTGCCAGTTCTTTAGACGGAGGTTCACTAGCAGAGAGTTGTGGTGGACAGGAATCATCTCCACGGAGCCACTAGCTGTAATTCGTCTGTCACAGCTGCAACTCCTGTTTCCCCACTTGTTACAGAAACTCATTAGTGGATAATTGAAAGTAACGACACTGATTATGAGGAGCGCTTCAGTGGCATCCCAGGGGTCTTTGCAATTTACAAGCTGCCAATGACATGTGGCTGATGCTATTGTCTGCCGCAATCCAAAAGGGAGCTGTGCTGTTTACAGACGTGGAAAAAATAGATTTTGGTCATGATTAATTATTATGTTGTGTTTCAGCATGCCTGTCTCCATATCACCAATCATGACCTCCGAGGTGAGCTGTGGAGTTTCTTCTCCTTTGATAAAGAATGATTCCGGTCGGAAGAGAATAACGCTCTTAAAGATGAAGGTTGGACTCATCTGCACCTTTGTATGACCAGAAGCTTGTTTTTTAATTGTTGTGCCAATATTACCAAACTACAGATAGACATAGCGTTATTGTCTGCCTTCAAGTGGGCTTGTGTTTACCACGTTCACGACAGGGGTCCATTTGAACCTCCCCCTCTTGTGGTATTCACAACCTCGTAACTTGAATTTTACCGCTAATGCCTGAGTTCAAAAGCTGTGACGTGTTTGCTGACAAGTTCATATATTGCAATTCAGATGTACGGAGGTTCCTTTGGAGTCATATAGTACGTATGAGTAAAACCCTGGCCCTCCCAACGGCCTTCTTTTCTTTTCATTATGCCTTTGAGTCGTCTACACCGAGTTACCCACGTGTTAGCTTGCTAAACTGTTAGCCTGGGTGGCTTCTACAAGCTTCTACAGTTGCCTAGCAGCAGTGTTCCTGACGACACTTGAATGCCAAGAATTCTGCCAACGCAACTTCCCATGTTGCATCCACAAGATCACGTTACATTTGAAGGCAGCATCCAACTGTTTTTCTATTTAAAGTCACCTAATTACTTACATGTTAGCATCACACCATTTTCCCACATTTGACACTTTTGTCACTGTTTTAACTGCGAGTAGGTTTAGTTTCAGTTCTTCAGAATCAAATGTTTAACAATAAGTCAGTGAGAAATCGGTCTAGGAGACAAATATGTACTTTGTTTTCTTCGAAAAAAACAATCTGAAACAAGGGCAACTGGAGATGTGGTTTAAATAGGAACATCTACGGGTGTTGCCCACAGATGTGAAATAGGGTACTGTCTACTGGGGAAGGAGAACAGGATCTAACTACTGGTAAACTATCTGGTCATTATCAGACCCCCCTGTCATGTGAGTTTCTAGTGGGCAACACCTAGCTACAAACAGTAGCATAGCCTACAGTAGCAGCTATGTCTGCTAGGCATCTGTTAGCATTTAAGGATTTCTTTACTTGATCCTTATTGGATCCCAGTCACCAAATCCAATGTACGTTTCATCACGCAGACAGCAAGAGATTTTATGAATAAAACATCACGCAGCTTTATAAATATTTATTTGATGGAATTGTTATTGAGAGAACACTTATTTTCACTTTGCTCGTGTTTTTTTCTTTTTTGTTGAGAGGATGCACACAGAGAATTCTGATCGCTGTCTGTTATATTCAAAGATAAAGGAGATATAGGTCTGTAATCAAAGCTCTTGTGTTGTTTTGGTGTGTCTACTACTATAGTCTTGTCAAATATACAGTATAGAAAAGTCTCATTAAGCTCCTGTGGTGTGAGCGGAACATCCCAGATTGATAATACATGGTGGATTTGTCCTCGACTATGGTGGGAAGAACTGAAGCATAGAAGATGACAGATGTTGGTGGGTGGAACGCGCAGGTCTCGTGGCAGCTGACGGTACACCATCAGGCTTCAAAATGCAGGGAGAATCTTTGTCCTGAGTGACAATGGCATGAATATGAAGCTTATGAGGTTCGCAGTGTGAACAACAGGATTCTTCACGACTGGAAAAAAAATTGAGCATTCGGATTTGTGGCAATCCCAGCTCTAATCGGAGCATATAACGTGAAGGATTTAATTAAACACATCAGCCTCTTTGAATTATGTTTTCTTCTTGTTTTGTCCCTTGGCTCAAATAAACACCAGCTGCTCAGGAACTGTTTAGTGCTCGGATTTAGAGTTTATTTCAGGATCCATTTAATCACACTGCAGTAGGAGTCCATATTGCATCAAAAATTGTTCTAATTTGCATTCTGACTGGGATAATTATTATGATGAGACTAAAGTTCATGTGTGGTGGTAGAAGATGCAGCGTTTTTAAGTTTTGGGTGAGCGTGAATGATACATTTTATGCAATCTTCCTATTTTTATGTGCATATTTTAGCCTGATTATGGAGGATCAGAGATCAAATCTGATAAATAAATAAACATTGTGCTAAAGTGAAGGGCAAATGGTCTTCAGATTCATTATGTACCATACTTCTGAGGTTCTGAGTAAATTTCATGTGGCAGCTTCCTCTGAAGCTTGTAAGTTACAGTGCAGCTTGTTGTGCTGGATACTTGCTTGTGCAGAGGAAGTCGGCTGTGTATATGCTAAAATGCAGCACAAGGAGGCACCCTCCAGCTTAATGAGCCAATCCACGCCGGAGACAATACACCCACTCTAACATAAAGAACAAAATGTTACAGTGTTATAAACCGGAGCGAAAATACATAATGAGAGAGTCGGTGCGGCTCCACAACAAGAAATGTGCCCGTTTCTAAAACAAGAGGAACATTTTGGAGCACTTCTAAACTGGGATCCTCTAGTTGCTATAGCAATGGTGGCAGACGACCACACAGAGTTTATGTCTGACACTGACAAAATTTAGCAACATACCTCAAGCAGTGTATACCGTATATATGGCGTGCACACAACTCGTTTTACAGCGACTTAAAAACAGCTGGCACGAATTTAAGATTGCATTATACGTTACTGGGCGTACACTCACTTTGTCCTTGTGTGACTCCCCCTCTAGCGCACACAAACACATTTGTCCCACTTGACACTTCTCTTCCTGCCTGTACCACCCTCTTCTCTATTACTTCTTGATCCTCTCTTGTCCTGTCTCTTCCCACTGTGATCAGACACTGTTTCACATGCTTGACTCTACATCTGAGAGAGCCGAGAACCTCCCTTCATACTCAACCCCTACTGAGATCACTGTCACAGCCCGAGTTTCTGACTTTCAGATCTTCAGCTGATATCCCTGCCTAATTGTGCCTGCGGCTGTTTTGCAAAACACACTGGGGACAAAAGAGTAGTTTATGGCTCAACCGACACTGAGTGATTCATCTGTAGGTGCAGAGGCAGGAAGCTAAGGTGACGCAGGAGGTTTAATCCTGTACAGTATGTCCTCGCTGCATTAAAATGAGCAGAAAATGATATTACTCTGCAGTCTGCAACCTAGAAAACATAAAAATATCTGCCCTCGTTGCTTACTGTGCATGCAGCTTCTAGAATGCTTGTTTGCATACAGCTGAGTTTACACTGAACAAAACTGTAGTAGGTATTTTATTTAGCAATACAACATCTGCCTCTTTTTATTGTTCGCCAACAAGACAGAAATGTTCAGTAATTATATGCCTCTGTGGCCTCTCTTTGCAGAAATCTGTCCTCATCTTCGTCTGGGAAAGAGCTGACAAGACAGGCAGAGCTGCCACTTGTACCGCCACATGTTTCGAGCTCCAGCTTTTAGCATTAACTTGTACCTTTTTTTAATGTTAAACCATCCAGCTACGCTTGACGTACGTGCTGCAGGAGCACCTGAATTATTTATTTTTCACTTTGATTCATACACCCCTGCGAAGCTACAAGGATTTTGCAGCTTCTTCTTTTTTTTCTGCCAAACTTATCGTGCTGTGACAACATGAAGATATGAGTATGAATTCTTTACAGAATTTTGCTTGTAGTTATTTGTTGAACTTTGACTCTGGAGACGTTTTAACCTGGTAGCTAGCGGTTGGGATATGCTGACATGAACGAGGACAGTGAGTGGTCTCCCCCTCAGTCACACAGTCACCTCCTGTTACAGACATCAGCCCTTGCTGAGAGGGCATAACCCAACACGATTTACCACTTGATCTCAGGGAGACAGCTGCATCCAGGGAGATCACTTTCTGAGCTGTCCATGCTGCTGGACCACCTAGTGAAGGCTTAACATCCAGCCTCCTCCTGGGCTGGAAATCAGCTTGGTTTAACTGGCAGCCTGTGGAATAATCCTGCATTGCTGAAGCATAAAAAAGATCAGTTCAGACCATTTGGAATAGCGATACACCGATCAGGCATAACATTATGACCGGACAGGAGAAGCTAATAACATTGACCATCTTGTGACAATGCAATGTTCTGCTGGGAAGCTGTTCGTGTGTACCGCCCACCTAGACCAGACCAGACACCACCAACCCATAGCAATGACACTCCTTGATGGCAGCAGTCATCCCCAGCAGGATGCAGTCAGACACACACACAATAACAGTTTAGGAACAACTCAAAAAAACATGAAGAACAGCACAAGGTGTTGACCTGGCCTCCAAATTCACCAGATCCCAAACTGATCAAGTATCTGTGGGATGATCCACAGGGGTCCCTCCCCTCAACCCATAGGACCCAAAGGACCCCATTAACAACATTCTGTTGCCAGACACCACAGGACACCCTCAGAAGACCCATTTTCGTATGAGTCACAAATGTTTTGGAGACACAAAGGAGACCTACACAATGTTATGCCTGATCTGTGTATTTTTAACAATATGATTTTGGTATTTAGTCTTGCGGATAGTTGTGGAGACAGGGACAAACCCCACAGTAATACATCCTGAGAAACTCTCAACAGACAGGTCCAGTGCTGCCTGTATCAAATCATTCCAGAGGGTTAATGCAATCAGTACCCTTACACAGGCGCTAGGCTGCTTTAGCCCTTTAAGGGCAGAGAACAGGTTATCACAAAGGACAAGCTTCCACTCACTACACAAGCCCAGAGTGTCATGGCTGACCTTTCCTTTCTCTTGCACCGTCTGAACTGATTAGCTTTCCTCAGTGGCAGATACACCGCCGCTTGCCGCCACCGTCTAAACCCAGCTTGATAACAACTTTAGCTAACTCGTCTACTTTGACACAATAGCTGAGATGCAGGATGAAGGGACAGCGGGCCGATAACAGTTCTCATCTGCAGTGCCATATTCTAACCATCCTTGAACTCATTTTGGTCTTTGAGGGCAGCAGATAACGCCTATCTACAGATGTGTTAATTGGACTCTTCAGAAGAAAGCCAGCATATTAAAGTTGTCTGGGGGCTCGTTGGCAAAAGCCAAAGCCTTAGGAAATCGCATGTGACGCAAGCTGACCTTCATCTAATGGTCTGGGGACCACACAAAAAAACAGAGCTGAATTAGCTTTGCCTGTCCTGGCAGAAAGAAATACCACTGTCAGAAAGACCCAGGAGGCATGAGATATGGTGCATAAATTTATTTCAACATATATTAACATTTTGTTAAAGACACGATGCGTACAGTATTTACATTAGATTCTACAACAAGATTTGCTGGCAAAAAACAGATTTATCATTGGTTCAGGATAAACCAGGTAAGAGGAAGGCTTCTCTCTCAAGAGATAAAATAATAATCTGATACTTCATCATTAAACTCGATGATTCCCATCACAACGGTCCATGAAAGACAGCAGTTCACATTTCAACAACTGATAGCAGTCTAATGACGCTAATGCCGCTGCATCTGAAGCAGCTGCTCAAATCAGATCTTTGTGTCACTTGAGTTGCATCACGTTATACTGCATCTTGTCATTTTAAGTTACACGATGTTGCGTTATGTCAAGGGGAGACACTCCAGCTAAATACTTGCGGTTGTTCTTGTTACTTGTTGTCTTACTTATCAAATGTTTAATTTTGAACTATTTTGCTTGTGTGACATGTCATCTTTCAGATTAGTTAACTGCATGTTCTCTGTTTTAAATTTGTGAAATAATGCTTTATTGTGCATGTTCCCCCCGCAACCCTCCAGAGGATAAGCGGTCACAGAAAATGAATGAATGAATGAATGCCTCATTTGCATATTTAAAGAAAACATTTCCTAAAACTTGTAATACAACAAATAATTGTCTTAATGTAATTAATCCACCCTGGATGTTTAATTATGATATCCATTAATTAAAATAGTGGTTTTCAATAAAAATACATGAAATGTTACATATATACAGTATATATTAAATATTAATTATTTATTATGTTAAATATATATCTTTATTGACTCTGAGCCTGAAATCTCCACTTACATTCATCAAATTTTAGAAAAACATTCTTATTTATATTCTGAGGGGCTTGTTCATGTATCATTCGTATCCAGAATCATATTTGTATTCCAAAAAACATTGCGATTTTTATATATTTTTATATTTTGGCTATTGAAAGACAGTATTTTCTGATTTATGGAGTGATATAATTACTTATCCTTTTAAAAATGAAACCTGGGTTTGCGCTTCATTTATGCAATGCTCGAATTTCGGTGCAGGAAATGTATGCAAATCAATGCAGTTCTAACCAGATAACTCCTCATTTCCATGTTTTACCCCACAATTACAGAAGACCTGTAATTCAAAAAAGTAATGGTCGTAATGTAAGTAATCAACTGGAGAGGCTCATGCCGACATCTATTAGTTGAAAAATGTATCATTCCTCTGCAGTGTCTCCCCTTCATTCACATTAAGTTGTAACACTTTTCATTATCTTATGCGCACAGTCTCAAGGTCCATCTAATCCCTGCCTTTTTCTTTTATGCAGATCCTACACTATCACACAGACAGAATAGCACGTTGTAAGGCAGGGCTAATTTGCTTTCCACTACAGTCTGATGAAGGATTACCTTTTGACAAATCCCACTGGGCAGCCCGCATCTTAGCATACAATACATCCCCTGACAAGGCTTCAGCCGCAATCAGGTCACCTCTGCAGAACCACGAGTGAGAATGGAGAGAGAAAATGACAGGAACCATCATCAGCTCTGATTGTCTGATGAGACCGGATAAAGATTTTGAACCGTGCACGTAAAACGCAGGGAAATGTTTATCTGCAGAAATGCGTCATCCAGCTTAACAAGCTAAGAGGCTGTCATGAGGAGCAGTGGATGACTGCGAGGGAGGTTGGTGACCAGTTGTTTCATTTGGGCTCAATTAGACTTGATGCTCAAGAAGAGGCCAGAAGCTGAACCTGAGGAGCGCCGGTGCTGTCGCTATAGTGACCGAGGCGATGGGCTGTCATGAGAGGAGTAGGGGAAGTGAGAAGAGTAAAGACGAGCACACATTTGTGAGAACACATACAAACACGTACACCTGGCTGACATAAGAGTAACGCAATTCAAGCAAGAAGAAGAACAGTAATGAGCGTGAGCAATGTGCAGGGAAGCATCCGAGCTGTGCTTTTTAGATGCTCATCATCATAAATTAGCAGTCTCTTGATGGAAGCTGAAGCCGTACGGTGGTCAGGATCAATCAAGCCTTCACACGTTATCTGTGACTGACACAGAGGTCATTCTTCCAGACAATGAACACCTGCTATTCAAGTCATACGTCTGGATGAATTCCTAGAAAGAGGCAATAAAATTAAATTAAAAGTGGGCAAGAGGGGGTGGAACAAGTCTTCATTAGCTTTAAATAAGTGAATGAAGATATTACAAACGGACTAACAGGAAGCATAATGATTTTACACAGGATAACAATATGTAGACAAGAGACTGAGGGAATGGATGATAGCTATTGACCAATTTGTCATAAAGAAAACTTGATCCAGTTCAGATAAAAAGGAGAACAGCAGCTGCTACAATGGTATACAACATGATAGGCTCTAGTTTATATTTCTATATACTGAATTTGTTGTAATAGACTGTACATTCTGCCATATTTAGTTGCTACATACAGTGCATTTCCCCGACAGTAACTGGAAAACCCTAAACTCCCTTCTCTCCCTGTTGTAGAAAACGCGTACAGCTACATAGTTGAACTACCTGATATTATGGTGCACTCCTAGAAATATCAAATTATTTACAATATAGAGTCGTAGTTTTTTGTCTCAGAGCTATCCTCCGTTACAAAAACCTTGTGCTTTAGCTTTTGGGACACAAACATACACGTCCAAAACACACACAGCAGGTAGAAAAGAAACAATAAAAACACATTTCTTCTCCTCTTCTTTGTTCGCCACCCTTTCACTCGGGATAAATGTACACTCCCTGTAGTTTTAAACTGCAAACGAATCTCACTGAGAGCGGTACAAATATGTCTCCCAGCCACTCAATAGATTTCCATTAATAGTAAAACAAGGAATGACCCACTGAAGTGACCTGAGTTGATGCCTATCACTGAGAATCTCAGTCTAGACACCTAAGATGTCTCATACAAACTGCTACATTGTTTTAATTTCCTTTTTGTCTTTGTAATACTGGTATACTGCTATGCTAATAATATCTTTAAATAGTCTATGACTAGTTTTACGCACTGGAAGTTGGCAGGGATTTCGTATTTGTGTAAATTACCTTCTGATCAGATGGACATTTGAATTTCCTGGATATTGTGTTCTGAGATAAATAAACACTAAAGTAAAGAGACTGGGAGTGAGTCTAACTATAGAATCATTAGCACCACCACAGTGTATGGGCAGGAAACACAAATGTCAGGACGGCAGAATGAGCTGCTTAGAGGGGCTTGATGGCTTCTCAGCTTGGGAAGCAGTCTTTGGTCACAAATCAAAACTGAAACGGCATTGAATGTCAGTGATAAGCTGTCCAAGCGTGTACCACTGATAGGTGATGTCCATTTCCACAGCCTGGGACGGGATCCTGAGCTTCTCTTTCACGGATAAAGTACCTCTCCTTTTCACTAGGTCCTCTGTGGTACTCATTAACGCCTCTTTAAAGCTTGCTATTACTGTGAAAAGCCATCTAGCTTCCAGCGCTAACATTTGTGTAGTCACACACAGATTTCAATGGCTGTTGCCATCACCATCTGGCTTTTGTTCTTGTCTCGGCCTGGGGACTGGTGCTGTCCAGACTCCTCTCTGGGAGACAATGGGTCGGAGAGGACACTACGTTTGAGTGGCGCTGGGCGCAGACAGGAAGTTCCTGGAGGGGTGGAGGGCTCAGGGTGTCTGTGGGAGGAACGTGATGAAGTGGATGATGAGGAGGAAGTGCAGCTGCCAGTGCACACTCCTGAGCTTGACCTCTCACCTCTCTTCGCTCGGCAAGATGCTCTACGCCTGAGCTCACTCACCAGCTCGTACTTGACAAAGCAAAAGACGTCCTTGACTCCACAGCGTTTTTCCGGGTCGGAGGCAAGCAGCCTCTGAAACATGCGCAAAGCGTCATCAGTGAAGCGGCGCCACTGAGATGGGTACGTTCCCACAGGGCATCCTGCTTTCTGCCAGCGCCGAAACTCCTCGTAGAAGGCGTCGGCCGGCAAGGCTGCCTCCCAGGGGAAATTGCCCGTCAGCATACAGAAGACCAGCACGCCGAACGCCCACACATCCAGACTGGTGGTCACAAGAAAACCCTCAGAACGGCTTGCGCGGCACACCTCTGGTGCCGTGTAGGGAATGGTGCCACTCACACGTTTTACGCGGCAGCCAACGCGTCGGGTCATGCCAAAGTCAGCCAGCTTGATGCGGCGGCATTCACGGTCAAACAAGAGCACATTCTCAGGTTTGACATCTCGATGAACCAGGTTTTTGCTATGCATAAAGTCCAGGGCCAAGCCCAGCTGTTGCATGCAGCGTTTGACCATTTCCTCTGGCAGCCCCACCTGAAAAAAAGTGTCGGGAGACAAAAAGAGAATAAGAGGATGTTATTTTATTAATACAGTCATGGTACACCTGTTATAGTACTGTTAAAAATCATATGTGGTGTTGTATTGATTGGAGGTTTGAATGCTCCGAGTGAAAAGCGACGTGCTCCAAAAAGGAAAAGTGAAACTAAAGCGTCTCTATTCTGAGTTCCGCTGCAACCATTTTTAATGAGTCTTCAGAAGAACCTTGAAGTCAAGAACTCCCTGCACATCAACTGGAATAGCACTAAAGCAAAGTGAGAGCTTTTCATGGAAAGAAAACCGGGACGAAGACAAGGCCCCAATCCCGGGAGAGCTTGTTAAAACCGCCGTGTTTGAACATTGTGACTGATTGGAGCAGCTCAGGCTGAGCACGGACGGCGATTGGTAAAGGGAAGAATGATGAGCTGATTACCTGTGGGGGTATGATGTCGAAAAGGTCCCCGGCGGGAGCATATTCTTGTCCAAACACATAGCTGTCCTCCGTCTCAAAGAGCACGTCCAGGACTTTGATGATGAAAGGGCTGCAGCTAAGTGAGCCTGTTAGACTGTATTCCCGCAGGAAACTTTTGAGCTTCGTCTTGTTCTTGGTAACAAACTTCAGCGCCATTTTGGTGCCTGCAAAAAAAGTGATATTAACATGCAGAACACAACAATTAAATGTGGGTGGACTAAAACTGTTCATCAGATGAGGACTGCCTACATTTTACGATCCAAAAGTGTCCTTCAAAAACTATGAAATTGGAAGTGCAACCTCTGATGCAGTAGCGAAATTTCCGACTTCCTCCGTCCGACTGCTACGCTCATTCATATAAAAACGTACAGTGAATGAATCTCACCTCCACTACACACATAACCAGCTGTTCACAATCACAGCTGGAAAAGCTCTTTAGTGCTCATACAGGCCATGGAGCCTCTCAGCACTTAATAATGCTTAGTTATACGGCACTCAGACAGAGACTGCTGAGCCCGCTCTCACTTTCAATCTCTAAAATGAGAAAATACTAAACCTAAAAAATAGTTCTAATTGTGCTGAAATCTACACCAATCAGGCGTAATATTATGACCACCTTCCTAATATTGTGACGGTCTCCCTTGTGCTTCCAAAAGTTGTGACTCTTCAGAGAATGGACATGGGTCTTCTGAGGGTGTCCTGTGGTGACAGCCTTTGGGTCCTATGGTTTGAGGGGAGGGGCCTCTGTGGATCATCCCAAAGTTACTTGATCAGTTTGGGATCTAGTGAATTTGGAGGCCAGGTCAACACCTTGTGCTGTTCTGCATGTTTTTTGAGTTGTTCCTAAAGCGTTTTTGTGTCTGTGTCTGTGTCAGGCTGCATCCTGCTGGGAATGGCTGCTGCCATCAAGGAGTGTCATTGCTATGGGGTGGGGGTGCCTGGTCTGGTCTAGGTGGGTGGTACATGTCTAAGTAACATCCACATGAATACCAGGTCCAGAAGTTTTCCAGTAGAACATTGTATTGTCACGAGATGGTCAATGTTATTTACTTCTCCTGGTCATAATGTTGTGGCTGATTGGTGTATTTCTCAGCACAATGCCTTGAGATCTACGCTGATCACACAAACTGGTTAATGTTAAAATGTGAGGCGGGCTGGTACAATGTGGATACTGAAATCACAACAATCTGCTACTATTTTATGTGCCTATTCTTTATTAGCTGGTTGAGAGACAAGACAAACCAGTAACATGTGGACAAGGGATGAAGAACTTGACACATTGGACATATTTGTGCATTGACCCACTCACCCTGTGTCCTGTGCGCCACCAGGTCCACCTTGCCATATGTGCCCTTTCCCAGCTCGCGGATGTGCTCGTACTGTTTGGCTACATCTGCTGCTGACAGAGAGGTGATGGCCAGGGCCTGCATGTCCTCCACTGGAACCCCTCCGCAGTAGCCCATTTTGGCCGTAGGGGAGCCCCCGCCGCTGCCCACCCGTCCCGGCCCGGACGGCGAAAGAGACAGGCTCGCCTTGACGCTGTGGGGCAGACTGACGGGGAGAGGAGAACACTGCTTAGAGTCAGGTTACTGCGATGATAGCTGACGACTCTTGTCTGGACAGCACGTCCTAAAGGATGGTTAAATCAGGAAGGCATTCATTTCCCGGCGCAATCAATTCAGGGAGTGCATCAACGGGGAAGGGACTTTCAGTAAATGCATTGGACTTCCTGCTGTGCCTCTAGATCACTCTGGCCAGCTTTCACATATAGCTTTTCTCAGACAGCACTTACTGACGGACGGCTATTGGAAAATCAATAAGACCAGGTAGCAGGACTAAGGAATGCAAACAAACAGTGAGAGCTGAGCGTGACAGTGTGCTGGCAAGACAAGCCACAGATGATTTGTGGCCACTCTTAACTGATTACAATGAATATACAAATTTTTCATGCAGTTCAAAGAGAAAAAAAGCTGAAAGATAAAACACTGCAACACAGAAGTGATTTTTAAGAGGTGCCAACTGTGAAATAGGTCACTGATCCCATGAGGCTGAAGGTATAGCTGATTTAACTGAAAGCTCAGATGGAGTGACATTAAACACATCACACAGTCGCGACTGACAAATTAAATATCAGTTATATCAGTGGTAATATGGTAAAATGAAAGTAAACTATTGAACAAACGGCACAAAATAAATGTCCTAATGAAATGAACCACATTAATGGTCTTACCCCTTGCCTCTGTCTCTCTCTTCGAACCCCCTTCCCTACACACATAATCAATTTTAATCATCTAATCACGCTCACCCCGCACGCACACACAACACTAATAGGCATCAAATCAGCACAAACAATTTTGCTGATGGACTTTTTCATCCACCGTACAAAGCGAAGCCTTTGTTCTTCCATCCCCGCAGCCAGTTTCTCTGCAGCACTCGTCTAAACCAGGTTCAAAGCACCTAAACGAGAGCGTCGTAAAAATGTCTGTGCCAGCTCAGCTCCGCGTTCAAGAGGAAAATGCTGAATTAACGCATAAATGTACAGTCGATGGAAACGCGGCGCAGGAAGTTTTGTTCCGATATCTGGGAGGTGTTGGCCTTGTGGGAAGACTGATAAAAATAGTTGTTAAGGCACTGAAAACTAAAATAAGATGCAACCACTTTGTGTTCTTGGCTCAACACTGTTTTTAAAAGAAAAAAGAAATCGAAGCCGTAAATAGAAAGTGTGCCCTGAGAACCGTATGTGTCTCTGTAGATAACGCTTGCTTCTTGATTTTATCACTACCGTGGAGATGGTTATGTAAGACACTGTGAATGCTGTAGCCAACTCATGCCGAGCGTGCTCACTGTATACAGCCTCCAGCGAGTCAACACAAAAGTGGATCGTTGTCCGGAGCAGTCTGTGGTCCAGGTTTGGTGATTAAACACTGAAACAGGACAGAGAGACAGACAGACAGACAGACAGGCTGGAAGCACATTTCCTCTGACCGCCCACCCTGCGTGGCCCCATAGCCTCGATCAGTGAGAGCGGAGCAGAGCGGAGGGAGCGCTTGTTTACTGGCACTCCTTCCAGTCGCTCTACGGGCAGAATGTGCCACACTCCAGCACACGGACCCTAATCACATTACTCAGCTCCCACAAACACAGCTCCCCCTCCTCCATTTCCTTGCAGAACTGGATTAAGAGTTCCAAAATGTGATGAGTGGTTGGAGGACGGTCCTCTCCGCAGCTGAAGTGATGCTGTAAATGGGATCCAGAAAGTGCAGTGTGGTGCCTCGGAGGTGTGGGGGATGAAGTTATGCGGTTTGCGGGAGATGATTGCGTGTGGAAGTTTGGGAGGGGAGGCAGGGGTGGTCTGGTGTATCAGTCGCACGGTAAAACTTTATCAAAGGACCGTTGTGTACCTCTGAGAGGGAGCAGCTGTGAGCCTCAGCACAACTCAGCGATCGTGTTTGACCACTGCCTCATGCCCCAATGATCTGCCATGCTGCCCTCTGCTCCTCTCCTGTCCTCTCAGGCAGCTAAAGGCACGCTAACATGTGCATGCTCCACATACAGATGAGGATTGGCTCCAGACACATTTTAATGTCTGGGGGATTTGACATTTGATTTCACTCATGTGCAAATCTTTTAAAGACAGATCACTGGGATAGCTGTTCGCTAAAGTATTGTTTACTGTTGTTGTGGGAATTACCGTAAGAACATCTTTTAAATTCTGATGAAAAAGCATCCGACATTTCACAGCCTGAAAACAAGTCTTTTTTTCCCTAATTCCTAAAAAGGTCTTTGCCTCAAAGCAACAACGCTTTCCAGCCATTAATTTCCCCACAAATACACATTGACAATCTCGCTCCATTTAGCAATTATCCAAACAAAGATGAACATATCTGCGGTATAACCTGCTTAAAAAACCAGGCCGTTCCTCTAAAAAAGGGAAAAAAACATCCAGTTTTTCTTCCTAATGACCAAAGCAATGGTCTGGAAACCTGTTTTTTGTGACTCCACGTGTCCCCACGTAACATTAAACTGCAGAAGCACCTGACCTTTTGTTCTATAAACGCTAAGATAGAGAAGGGAAGAGGAGATGAACCCTGTGCTGGACCTCTTATCATGGCCTCAGTGGTGTCCTCACAACACGTTCCTTGTTTGATGTGCTCATAGGCTCTGAGCTCTTAGTCTTACTCTGGTTTTAGCCCCGCAAGTGACGTGGGATGAAATTTAGAACAAGCCCTGATGGCCCCAGGAGACCCTTCTGACCTGGGTGAGCCAGTCACTTTTTTTCAAACATCACTATCTCAGACATCGCAATCGAAACTGCTGGGTCAATATCCATGACATTTCATGCACTGATGTTTCCCTGTTGACCTTAGTCAGGTTAAAATTTTCCCTTTAAGACTTTGGTTCATGACTAAATTCTTGCAATTCCAGCCTCGTTGATGCTGACACATATATTTTTTATTCATAGCATCGCCGTACAGCTCCGAATCCACACTAATGTGGCTGGAGATCTGTAGCCGAGCTGGTTGTCCTCGTTATTACACCAGCGTCAACAATTCATTAGTATAAGGAGCTGAGCTCGGAAGCAAACTGTCATATTGACATGGGACTCATCTGGGATAACAGTTGTGTATTCAGCGGGCCGTCGCTACTCCCAGTGTAAACTATTTGAATGAAACAGTTGCGGTGATCTCCGACATGATGCTGATTACCACATAAAGACTTTGAGGAGGGACGATTCAGGCGGCAAAATACAGATTCACGTCTCAGAGATTAGTTTTGTGAAAGGTGGAAATTTGACTCTCCAACAAATGTGTTTTATTGAATGCATAGCATTAATCACAGAGACCAGGGTCCAGAGTCTGCAGCTTTACACACACGCTTCGTCCTTTTAAGTCGCCATTTCTGCCTCCTCTCCTTTTTTCTCTTTTGCCTGTTCCTGTAAATGTAAACAAGGGACTAATGAAAGAAATAAATAGATTGCGGAGCCTGCTCCACGTCTCTACCGCTCTCTGTTACTAATGGACTAGTTGCTTTGCTCTCGGCAGAGGAGTCATTATGGGAGAGGACTGATCTCTTGTGCCCAATTTCCTGTCAAAATGCCCAGCGTGCCCTGCCTCTTGGCCAAAGTGAGACCAGTGAATAAAATACAATGTGACTGTCGGGGTTTCTCTCACTGTCTGTCCAGGGCACGCATTACGAGACATATAGAACTAATCTATGTTTGTCTGTCTGTATTTGACCCTTTGTTGTTCCCGTTCAAATGGGTAAAATAAAACCACATATCATTCAATCAAAACTACATGGGCTTCCCTGTGACAGCCAGTTGCAGTTAGGACACTCTGTTCTCTGCTCAGCCTAAAAAAAAACTCCTTCTTCAGAGGTAAAAAACATCAGATCCAGCAAGTTTGGAGCCTCCATCGAAAACCTCCTGCTGCGCTCTGATAGGTGAACCAATAGTTCGGGTCACAGACTCTCACTTTGACAAATCACCCACTCTCAACTCTGTCCAGCTGCCCATATGCAGGATCCCTGCTGGGACTGAGTGCTGTGTAACGTGCTTCTGGCTCGCCTCACTTCCACTTCCCTTCACCCCATTATCTCTCTCTCTCTCTCTCTCTCTCTCTACTGCATGTAAAAACCCCATGGTGCGACCGCCTGCTGCTAGCGGAACCACTGGAAGCCAGTTCCACCCTAGTGGGGTGACCTAAGACCCAGGAATGGATAACCCAAGGTTAAATGTTCCCAAACAATGACTGAGAGTGGAGATTAGCTGTAAGCGAAGCTACAAGGACAACAAATGGAACAAATCAGAAAAAACATGGGCACAATACAAAAACAAAAAAAAGATAGAATACATCTTTATCAGACTAGTATTACGGCTCTGAAAGCACACACTGCTGAGCATTTGATTAGACATGCCAATCATAATCAATGTCACCATCACCCTCACTGTGAAGTCCTGTAAAAATCATGCGCCATTGAAACATCGGCACAATAAGCTCCCATGGCACATACTGTAACTCAACCTCCACTACAATCTCACAATCCAGCAACCTCAAAGCACAATAGGAAGGCTTCATGAGATGAGGACAAGAAAGGAAGAGAGAGAAAGCAGCCCTTTGATGTCAAATGGGACTCTAATATGAGCTCAGTAAAATGGGGTCTAAATGAGGGTGTAGCTAAATGATGTAACAGCGGCACTAAGGAGGACATTGCTTTTATTTCTCCCAGGCCATTTTTGCCCTCCGCCTCAAGGCAAACTGACAGTGCACGGTGATTTGTTATCCTGCTCATACACAATAGTCTCTAACCACAATCAATGCTGATTGCTGGGGCTGCGTTCAAGAAACCTTGTCCACCTCTCAATACAACTCAGCTACGCTTTCATTGCATGAAAGAGTATTATCGGGCGCTGTCTCATATACAAGTGAGTAAAAACAAAAAACATGAGAGCATACCTAAATCAAATGCCCATAAACCAATAAAATAACCAGGAGAAGAAGAAGAGGAAGTTGAGGAAGGAGGAGAAGAAGATACAGAAAACCAAGTACCCAGTATTCAGTCTGACTGACGGGGCTGTCATTAGACAGCTGTTCTCACTGAGATGATGGCTAGTTAGGAAGTAATCTGCAGGTATTTGTGTTGTTTCTGTGTTTTCACCCAGCAGGCTTCAGACATTTCAACAAGAGCACACGATCAGGCTTCCAGTCCTCTATGCGTCCTGACTGACAACATTTGCGTCCTTTGTGTACTCTGGTCAGCCATGTTTTCCTTCGACAACCGGTTGCGGAGCCAGACTGCGCCTGCTAAATGTGTTCATATTACTTTAAGCTCATTCCTCCGGTATTAGTCATGTCCAATTCTTGGAGTTTTGTGGCTGTGTGAGGGGCTAAGATGAGTTTAGCCGCCTGCCTGCTGGGCCGGGCTGTCTGCTCCTGTTGTTTGATACAAAACCTTAAATTGCAGCTGTCTTATCTGTTTTCAGCAGGAGGAGCTCCGCGGGGTTTGTTTGGGACACACATTTGGACTCCTGCAATGCCATTGTTAAATTCAGGAGGAAGAATTTCAGGCAAGACGTGTCCCTATTTGGAACATTGTCCACTTGTTTGTCATTTAGAGATTTGTTTTCCAGTGGTCCATTGCTGATCACCGATGTGAATGTGATTTGAAGCACATAAGAATTTCTATTGGATGTATAAAGCAATGGCAGCGTTCTGTCTGGATGAGGTTTCACAGCGTTCAGGTCAGATCTCAGCCATTACTGCAGCTCCCAGTACAATGTTTGTGACAAAGGCATGTGAGCCGTCGGCTGCTGTGTTTCATTTAGAGTCCATTACCAGCCTCCAGGTTTAGCTTTTTACAGGCTTTGCGCTATCAGGTCAGCTGCTCATTTAAATGCATTAGACGACATTAATGATGAGCTAGGTTGTCACCTGTCTGCCCTGGACAAAGTATAAAAGGGCCATTAAAAAACAAAAAAAAGTGGAGTACCCCGGATGCCCTCATATCCATCTAGCACAGCCCGGATAACAAAAGCAGAGTGGGAAACATCATCATCTTGGATTAGGTGGGTGGAAATAAAGATCAAGTCTTAGCTCCATTAACACTCGTTATTATTAATTATAGCCAAATGGTAAATGAGGCTGTGGAGCTGTGTAATAACTGCTGACACTGAGGTTTTAATGCTACGCCTGGCTCGCAAATGCACGTTTAATATTCATATATGAATAACAATGTGAGTGGGTCAAAGTTCAGAAAACACAAAGTTATTCAGAATCAGAGTCAGAATGATCAGTGAGAGCATTTCTTAAAATTCCCCTAAATTAAAACAAGGAAACAATATTTGAAAAAAAGAGTATGAATATTTAGGCCAAATATGAAACATCAGTCAACTCTTGGTTTCTGTCTGTGTTTCCTTCCTTCCTTCTTTCCTTCCTTCCTTCTTTTTTTGCAGGCTGCTTGGATTGACCTGGTTTCAGGCGCCTCGGGGTGCATCTAGGTGTTACTCACCTGCTGGCGACCTGTCTTTCTCCTCCATGGTCCTGCATCCGCTCGCCGAGCAGAGCTGCTGCGCTCTGCTCACTGATCCGCTTGGTTCTGCGAGAAACTGATGGTCGGGTGTTGTTGTCAGTTGTAGATGCAAAGATGCCCGTGCATGTTTCCTAAAAAGATGAAAAAAAAAAAAAATATTTGCAGTTTCACAGCTGACGGAGCTTGAATGAGGTCCGCCGGTGCGCTTTGTTAGCTGCTTCTGCTGCTGCCCTGATGTGATGCTTGCCCTGTTTCTGGAGATGCTCTTCAGTTTGACACTTTCTTTGGAGGCGGATTAAATCAAAGCGGCAGCTGATGCTTGATGCTGAGATGAGGACACAGGCTGGGATCCCTCCTCTGAGCGCCCACCGTCTCAACCTGCCAGGCAGCGGGAGGAGGGTGCGTGTTTATCTTTCGCTCCTCCAGTGGTCCGCATGACCCACTTCAGCACCACATACACACAGATGCGAACCCATTCATTCAGATCCAGTCAGGAGGGGGGTGCTCAGGAAAGCTCTGCTCTCTGCAGCATGCATAGACAAATCTACATGTTCACACTCCCTCTGAACTCAGTGCTGCGTCCTGCTGTCATTGTCGCCGGGTCCGGCTGTTTTGTCCGTCGGTCCAGCGGGACTCTAGAGTAGGGGAGGGGGCTTGTCTCAGATGTTGCTCCTCTGCTGGTCGTACCAGTCAGATCCCTCATTGTTCACCGTCTCCACCCTCTGGCAAACTAATAAGCTCACGTGTCCTGGGTCCTAGCGCCGGGACGCTCCCTCCCAATCAGCATCTAACCTGAATGCATCCAGAGCATTTACTTTTGATTCATGCGTTGAAGGAACAGTCTGCTCCACTCTTGCATAATTCAACAGCTTATGGCCTCAAGCGTGTTTACTTCACACGATGACTTTGCCAACTGTCCTTATTAGGTAACAGCAAGGCAAGACTTTCAATTAATTCACTGGCCTGTCAGCTCCCCTTTACAGTACATGTTTAACAACAGGCTTCCTGCCAGACCGAACAGATTGACTGCCTCCACATCACCATCAAAGATGAGATGAGTTGATGAGTAGATGAGTTGATTGGTTTATTTTCGGAGTGGTGATAAGGATGTCTCTTTAGCGAAGATTGTGCTGATGAACATCTTTCTTCCATCCTGGTCTTATTTCAGGCCCCAGCTGATCAGCAGAAAAGGAGCCATTTGCTTTGTCATTTGGTTTCTCTTTATTCCGTCTACTTAAATCTCTCTTTTCACCCAGATCATCTGATCAACAACGAGACACATGTCAGGCTCAGACTGAAAGATAAGCTCTTGTGAAGCAGGCCAAGGTCAGAGGATGAATGGAGCTCGTTCAGGGGAATCCGATCTTTCAGTTTCCTGAAACAAAATCATTTGACCCAGGGTGTCATTATGCTTGTTTGGGGAAATACGTAGATATTGGATAGCTGCCTCTTCAGCGCCTCTTTGAGATGCTGAGTTGTCTCACAATGCAGTTGTTAGGCCAGCAAGGCAGCAAGAGTTTCCTCGGGGTGATCGTGGGAATAGAGCTGTCATAAATCATAGTGAAGGTCAAGCACTGTGGGCTGACAGCAAAGAGCAGGAAGGGTCAAGCACACCGGGGGGGATGCACCTCGGAGCTGTGAACAAATAGTTCTCCACGCTCCTTGTTCAGACACCAGACTCACGTCCTAGTTTTTACTTTTAGTGTGTCACCTAAAGTTTTCCACCTCTTGTTACGAGGGGGTGGCCTTGTTTTTATTCAGTGTTCTCAAATGAATCTGGCTGCACTGCAAACTGCGTACTGGGGGGAATATTTATACTGACGCTAGAGCTGAAGGGGCGTCATTTGCTGCTCTCAGATTTCACTGTATCTCTCCCTGCTCTGTTTATACAGTCAAAGTCATAAAATCAACCAAAAGGTTAAAGGAGAACGGGGCTCAGCAACCCTGGCCTTCCATTAAACCCCATCCCGACTAGCCCCATCCCAAAATGACCAGCTTCAAGTACAGGTGTGAACACGTCCAGGACACACTCGAGAGCTGATGACCCAGCAGTTACATTACTTCCCAGGCCACATTAAGCACCGCCCACTCAGCTCGGTGTCATCCTTGCTGCTGCTAACTTTCTAAATAATAAATGAATCTAAGCAAAAAATTAACAAATGAAATGATTGAATATGAGACCAAGAGTGGGAAACAAATACTTTTGTATTTTTCTCTCTGTACAGACAATCAGATTGTCATCACTTTCTCATCAACGGGCATGACAGCATGCAGTGAAGTCTGCTGATTGATCAGTCTTGTTAACTTCGAATTCTATTTTTCATACATGATTGGACGTGGGAGGAAAGTGGAAATCTGAGTCAAGTCGCAGATGAGGCACATAATTCTGTCTATAAATGGTTATGCAAACTAGGAAGGATTCATTTTTTTCCTGTCAGCAAGCCAACTGAATCTCTGGAAACTCTTCCCATATTTGCTTTGAACTTAACCTCTGTTCAGAATGAAGATATATATTTATTAGAGGACATGTTTGGCAAAGAAGTAAAGCTTTGAATTGAAAGTTAGGCATACAAAGTTCTACCCCACCCTTATGCTGCATCGGTCTGACCCTCCAATGTAGCTTTGTGTCTTATAATTGAGCTCATTAACCAGGCTGCTTTCCCAAATTCAGCCTCAACAGCAGAGTCATCTTCTTTTTTCACGATCCAAAAACAGATCGCAGCTACATCAACCTTTCCCGCTAATCCATAGAGCTCTTCATCTCTATTTCAAAGAGCTCTTCATCTCTGCTGACTCTTACACTCCTGTTTTAATTCTATTCTATTCTCTTGACATTTTTAGTTTCAAAAGGTCATTCTTAAAAAGCCACATGCAATAAAAGTGACAAATTGTTTCCAAAGAACCTGAAACTTTTAGTCCCAGGAAGTCTCGATTCCAACCTGCGATCCAAGCCAGTTCGGTCAGCAGCACGCTGTCTACTTGGTTTACAAAATGCAGAACCAAAGACCAGCAAACATTTGGTAAATTAGTCCGCTGAGCTGTGAAAAAGTGATGGTTGTTTTTACATACCGTTTTTGTGTGTGATTTTACAACAACCTGCTGCTATCCAACAGGCTCAGTTCAACAGAATGCCAATTATGCTCCAAAGCAACAACAGTAAGGAGAACATTCAAGCTGTGCTGCTGTGTATCGTGGTTTACTGCTTTATAAATTGTGTGCATCCTTATAAATACACATAGCTACAGACTTGCTAGTATTCAGTCTCAGCATCAGAAATGTTCAGCGCAGCGTAAAAGCCCACCTTTTTATAATTATTAAAGCCACTACTTCCTGAGCAAAAACATTGTGGAGGGAAAAATAATTTCCCTGAAACTTAATTTAGACCCAAGTGGAGGCAAATTTAGTGCATCCAATGATTCCCAGTCCTGCAGTGAAATTTGCCTTAACTAAAGTACTTCAATTTTATATTATGCAGTTAAAAAAAATAACATGAAATAAACTGATAAACACATTCAGTTGCATACACAGCTCATTAAATAAAAGTAATTTTCAGAAATTAATTGAATATAAAAAATGTAATAAAAAATATTTTAATTTGTTTTTGACAGAGTCAACACAAGCATGTTCACCAGAGATTTATAAAAGAAATAAAAGTGTTAAAATTGCAAGCTGCTTCCATGAAGCAATCGCAGACAGTATGATACCAGCAACATGTTCAAGGCGGGACTACATTTCCCACAACGCCACAACACTGTCTCTCTCTGCGGTTGGTTGGACGACTTCGTGACGTCGAAACTATGCGCCCATAACCTTGTGTTGCTGCACAGGAGTGTTGTTAAATCAGATGTGTAAACGTCGTTAAAACTGTTTTAATGGTTTATTTTGTTGTCAGACTTATTTCGGAGCAATGAGCAAATATATTTTACCAGTTTCAGTTTTTGGGACAGTGTTTGGATGCGCTGTTTTACTGAAGTGAGTAACTCGTGATATAATTCACAGTGCCTCTTTATGATGTAACTGTCAACTGTATTATTACTTATTACACTCTATTTGTTACACTTGCTGCTGATACCAAGCACAAAACTGTGAAGTGATGTGAAGTACGCGTCTCGTTATAAAGTAGAAATGTTTTCTTTCACAATGAGGCCACTTCCTACTTTACAATCCATTACAGCCAACAAACCCACAGGATGTTTTCTCGTCCATTGAGTAGTTAAATGTACTTCCACGTTTTTGTTTTTTTTTCTCTAACAGATTGAATGGACTTTAAATGCGTCAATGTGTTACTTAATGAGACAGAATAGAGAGACGCAGTGAGTGTCTGTACTGTTGACTTTAGGGTCAAATGCAGATTAGCTCCAGTATTTTAAGACCTATTCGGTACCAATACGAGCACCAGTGTTGGAAGAAGTGCTCCGATCGTATACTTAAGTAAAGGTACTAGTCTCACTGTTTAAAAATACTTGTTTAATACGGTTTGATCTTCGTTTCATTTCTTCTCACAGACACCATGTGACTGGAGGCCGGTGTCCCAGTAAAGCTACCATTAATGGAAAGACCGTGGTCATAACGGGAGCTAACACAGGCATCGGGAAAGAGACTGCCCGAGAGCTAGCCAGGAGAGGTGTGGAGAAACTGTGACGTTTCACAATATACACTCGACAGCCACAACATTAAAACCACCTAATATTGTTTAGTTTTCTCTTTTGTCTCCCATGAAGTTGAGGTGCATCTGGATATGGACAGAGGCCTTCTGAGGGTGTCCTATGGTGTCTGTAGAGGAGTCTTTGGGTCCTGTGGGTAAAGGGGACTGTCCTCTGTGGATCAGGCTTGTTCCAGAGCATCCCACAGATACTTGATCAGTTTGGGGTATAGGCACTTTGGAAGCAGAGTCAACAGCTTGGACTATTTTTCATGTTTTTTGAGTTGTTCTTAAGCAGTTTTTGTGATGTGGAAGTCCGCACTATAGTGGTGGGGATGGCTGCTGCCATTAGGGAGTGTCGTTGCCACGGGGTGGGGGGTGCCTGGTCACCAACAATGTTTAGGTGGGTGGTACATGTCTAAATAACATCTACACAGATATCAGGAACAGATTTCTCAGCAGAACATTGCAGTGCAACAAGATTATTAATCTTATTCCCCTCATCTGTCATTGGTTTTAATGTTGTGGCTGATCGGTGTATAACATCTTAAGCAGTTATTGTGTGATGCTCTTACTGAAGCGCTCCTTCTCACACCCTCAGGAGGTCGGATCATAATGGGATGCCGTGACATGGAGAAGTGTGAGGAGGCTGCAAAGGAGATACGAGGGAACACCTTGAACCGTCATGTCTACGCTTGTCACCTCGACCTGGCCTCCATGAAGTCCATCAGAGAGTTTGCAGAGAGAATCAAACAAGGTGATTAATGTAGATTACTCCTCTAGGTTTGTGTGCAGTTTTAGAAAGGTGACATTCAATAACGGTTTCTCAAATATTGTCTTTACTGCAGAGGAGCAGCGGGTGGACATACTGATAAACAACGCAGGGGTCATGAGGTGTCCAGCTTGGAAGACTGAAGACGGCTTCGACATGCAGTTTGGAGTTAATTACTTAGGTACTTACTGCCACTGAGGCAAGATCTGATTGCAACGGCTGCTTTTACATGGACAGTATTTCTTCAAGCTGATTGAAATCATTCTGATTAGAGATTTCAACTTGGATTAACATGGATGCTAATGCTTCCATTGCTTGTATGTCCCTCCTTGCGACTCATCACATCACCTGCTGTGTACAACATGTGGGGCAAACATGTGCAGAAAGAACACTGTGTCCTTGTAAACATAGCCACTGACAAAGCTAAGACACTTTAGCCACTGAGAGGAGAGGGGCCTTTATAAGAATCTGAGAAATCCTCACATTCTGGTGAAATTTCCAGCACTGATTCCGAGTTTGTGTCTTCCTCCAGGCCACTTCTTGTTGACGAATCTTCTGCTGGATAAGTTGAAAGAGTCCGCCCCCAGCAGAGTGATCAACCTGGCCTCGCTCGCCCACCTCCTTGGAAAGATTGACTTTGAGGACTTGAACTGGGAGAAGAAGAAGTTTGATACCAAGCGGGCGTACTGTCAGAGCAAGCTTGCCAATGTTCTGTTCACCAGAGAACTCGCCAAGCGATTGCAAGGCAAGTCTACTGGCTGCTGCGTATGTGGGCATGCGTGGGAGGGAGTACAGCCTATGTTCTTATTTGTAATTGGCCATTGGATATATATTTTTAAACAGTGTTGTGTGTGTGTGTGTGTGTTTATAATAGGAACAGGAGTCACAGTGAATGCCGTTCACCCAGGAGTTGTTGCCACGGAGCTCGGCAGGCACACCGGCCTGCACCAATCACAGTTCTCAACCTCTGTGCTCAGTGGGTATCTCACTTCCTTATTGGGTTCTTAATTTAGAAAAATCAATAAGTGCTTACCTAAGATGCAACAGTTTGCTCATCATGTATACTCTGAGGTTTCTCTGTGAACCTTCTATTCTTATCATGTTGGCGTGAATAGGTAGAAATTCAAAAATAACCAGCCACATCTTTTATTCGCAAAGTTTCAACTTTATAACTCTTCTTTAGTGGAGAAACTATCTGTACTGTCCTTGTTAGGTGAAGGGAATAGTGCCACTCTACAGTGAAATTGGTACTTTAATATGAAAAGTAATGGTAAAGTTTTACTGTCAAATGTGTAGTAGTGTGAAACGTATCGTCTTTCCCTCTGAGTTCTTGTGAAGCAGTAGTATAAAATCAGGGAAAGGTTAAGTACCTCAGATTTGTCTGTTCTGTTCACCTCAACTGAATAAAATTATCCTCCACAGCTACTATGTTCTACATAATGGAACATCCCTAAGAAGACTAATAAAACAACTCAAATTAAACCTCTGAAATCAAAGGGCACCCATGCAACCAGTTTTGTTGCCGCTACAGCTTCTTAGTCCTCATTCTGGGAATTGCTAGATGGATTTACTCTGATATTATCAATTTTTAATAACATGCACTCTTGGGTGATAAACCTTCTCCAACGTGAAAAGTGTTTGCTGTTGTGTTTGCACAGGTCCCTTTTTCTCCCTGCTGGTGAAGAACCCAGAGCTGGGGGCTCAGCCCACCGTCTACCTGGCCGTGTCCGAGGAGATGGAGGGGGTGACGGGGCAGTACTACGATGTGATGACCGAAAAGGAGCCAGCGCCCCAGGCTCTGGACGAGGAGGTGGCCCGCAGGCTGTGGGAGGTCAGCAGCAGGCTGGTGGGTGTGGAGGAAGGGGGACAGTCAAAGCCACCAGCGGAAGACCAGAACAAAGCTGCACAGACAGACCCGGCACAGACACTCAAACAGAGCCCAGGACCAGCTGTCAGTACTGTGGGACTGTAGGTCTGCTCTGGCCTCGGGGGCAGTGAGAGATAAAGGACCTTTATGACTTGAGCTGTGCCAGGAACAATTTACTGGTTCTGGTCATCTGTATAATGGCAGTTTTTTGTACGTCCCTTTATGTTCCAGCATCACGATATTGTCTTTTTTTTAAAAAAAGACTGTGTGATTTCTTAAAATGATCATAAAGCGGCGACTGCTAATGGCCTTACACACATGAAAACGTTGCATAATCTCATTATTTAAACACAAAACAGAAGAACAGGAGAATGGTACCAAGATACTGTCAAAAAATAAAGGTGAATATTTGGACTTTTGCGTGTTAAAAAATGACACCAGCTTTTGTTTTCATGCAACCTCACATCACACGGTAGGCATTTCACACGCTTTCTCTCACACGGACAGTACGGAGGTAAGTAAATCAAGTCTCATTTGAAGAGAACATGTCTACAGAGGGAGGTGTTCTCAAAACATATCCTTAGATAGTTATCCCTAGATATCCTTAAATATCCTTATGGGCAACTGAGCTTCTGTGACCAAGCATTTTCTCTTGTGGATCAATAAAGTCTGTCTAAGTCTAGAATTCAACTAACAGTTCTCTCTTTGTGGATTCAGTGATAAAATATTGACTTGTAGCACCACCTGCCTGTTGCATATTAAGGTACAAGTGCTTTGCATCTTATCACATTAAATCAATTTTAATTAAATCCTAAACATTTTTAATTTTTTTGATTCTTTTTTTTTTTGCCTGTCCTAATGATTTGCCATTCTTTGAGTCATTGTGTGGGCCACACGCACAGAAACATGACCTCTTCTTTGTCAAAGTTGTGTTTTGTTGTAACCTTATCCAGGCTGCACTGGAAATCAATCTAGACTGACAACTGCTTCGCTCTTCAAAGATGCTATAAACTTTTATCCTCGATAACCTTTAAAACCGCTGAAATTTGATTCCCATACTAAACTGGAGCATTTTCCAGATGTTATAAAACTAATAGAAATCATTTGTAAGTATAAAAAGCAAATTAAAGTTTGTGGTTTGTGGTCCTTTGAGACAACACGCTGAGCTTCAAAGCATCCATCATCATTTATTTTAATGCACACTTTTATGTGCACTTTTGTTTTAGCTCTTATTTTGTTTAGGAAAAACTAATCTAGTTACAAAAGCACTCATCTCACATTTCCGAACCTCTCAGACATGCAGCCTACGTGCAAAGAAAAATATCCATCCCAAAAGTATTTGAGGGATCCATTGCATAGGGCTCTCTCCGGTGGTAATTCCCAAAGTAGGGATCAATATGGGCCACTCTGTGCTAATGTACTCTGATCAGCATCGACCCTGAAACTGTAGACCGTTGATTGTTTCACTCAGTGTTGGTTTACACTTGGAGACCCTCTCTGGTGCCATCCTAGAAAATGATTGTTGATGATCAACAGCATCACTGGGTTTTCCTTTGGTCTCAGAAACCGTACAGTCTTACAGAGAACACGACGCCGAAACAATCTCTCTCGAGCACAAATCCTGACCTCTAAAAGTTTAGTGTCCGCATCATTTCTAAATTTCAATCCAGTTGTACTTATATATTCTACTTGTTACATACTCCACCAACTAGAAGGCGCTAGGACCATAAGCTACAGTCTGTGAACAGGACAGGGAGAGAATTGTGCTCTTGAACGCAACCCGGGCGGACTTCATTACCCACAATGCGCCACTGAAGGATGGCGAAAAAGTAAACGTCCAAGGTACAGGTCGTTCCTACAAGAAAAAAACATCTAAGAAGTTAGCGATAAACGCAGATTTCCCTGGTCAGACTTAGATAAGTGCTTCTTGTGCAGGTTGGGTAAACGAGAAGTTGGACGGATTTTCTTTGGGTTGCTGCAAAACGACTTTTCTTCTACAGGTAACAGCTGCGGGTTGACAACCGAACTTCAGTGAAGTCCGAGAAGTTAAGGCTTGTAATGTTGACCAGATGCATGTTATAGTGAGCTGAAAACTAACGTACAAACCTGAGAGGGACACCCTGCAGAGTGCAGAGTGTTGTGGACATGTGTGTTGAGGTCTGTTTTAGGGTTTGAACCCGTTTAAAGCCTTGAGTTGCAGAATAGTGAGGTCAGTAAATCAGTGTCTTTTAATCGGTTTGAGTGAAGGTTTACACTCAAACCGATTAAGCTCGGGTTGAGTGTAAACTCCTTTTTAGGGGGTCTTACACTGATCAACAAATTGGTCAGTCTGTTAGCGCTAACATGTATTTTTTAATGGACATTCAGTTTGTTTTCATATTTTCTTCTGTAATGTGGCAGGAGTAAAGTCACATGTGCACACAAATAAAGTAAAATGCAACCCTTTTAGTCAAATACAAAGGTCCACTTTTGGGGTGTGTGCGCGACAGAAATATCATTTTCATAATAAAGTTATGCCTCAGTGGCTGTATATAAAGAGGGAGGAACCCTCCATAGGTTTCTTGAAGAGTGGTTTTGAAGCTCAGTGTGGTGGCTCTGACCGTCGCCATCTTGGCAGTGCCTGACACTGCTTGACAAATAGCTATTTCTCTCGCTACCTAACAAACCGCTCATTCTCCTCTGATCCACGTCTCTGATCATTTTTATGGTCAGACAGGTGGAGTTCGAGTGGAGCTGACGTGAGCCGGTGACATCTAGACAAACGGCTAGTTGCCCGTGAAGGCACAAAAGTCACTTTAATTATGCACACATTTAAACGCGAGTTATCATGAACGGGACAACTAATGATACCAAAACTGTTTTTCTACCATGCTGTAGACGTGTTAATTTAAGGTGTCAAGTTGGGCTTTATAACATGGAGGTTTATTCATGGGTTTCACCAGGTCCCTTTCCACAGGTGTTTAAAATCAAGCACCTAGATTATGAATGTAGACTGCATGGTGCTTGATTAAAACACCTGTGGAAAGGGACCTGATGAAACCCATGAATAGGGACCGATTCATTTTTGGAGCCAGCATCTAGTGGCCATTTGGGGAACTGCACTCCTGCTTTGTATTCATTTTTCAGCCCCTGAGGTTGCCGTTGCTTTTTTTATTAGTGCCAAATCACCCTGAAATAAGAATAGTTAAAATGTGCCCTTCTCATCTACATAGGATTCTCCTCCATAGAGTCCGACATTTTCGGTGCTGTGTTTCTACAGTAGGCCATAATGGTTAAACAAAACACT